>NC_134688.1:355513944-355826444 GCF_050947455.1 Rhinoderma darwinii
TTCTGAGAGCCAGCGGGTGGGTATAATTATGTCCCGGCTCCAGGAAGGGCCCCAAGAGTGGGCCTTCTCCTTGGCTCCTGGCGCCCCTGAACTTTCCTCCGTTGATTGTTTCTTTTCTGCCCTCGGACTCATTTATGACGAGACTGACAGAACTGCCTTTGCCGAGAGTCAGCTGGTGACCTTACGTCAGGGTAAGAGACCTGTTGAGGAGTATTGCTCTGACTTTAGGAAGTGGTGCGTAGCTTCTCGGTGGAATGACCCTGCCTTAAGGTGCCAGTTTAGGTTGGGTCTGTCGAATGCCCTGAAAGACCTGCTAGTTAGTTATCCCTCTTCTGACTCCTTAGACCAGGTTATGGCTTTAGTGGTACGACTTGACCGACGTCTCAGGGAACGACAACGTGAACGTTTATGTGTTTTTTCCTCCGACTCCCCCATGATGCCTCCCGAAGTCCCGTTGCTTCGTTTCTCCCCTAAAGACTCAGAAATACCTATGCAACTCGGGGCCTCCGTGTCCCCTCAACAACGTAGAGAATTCCGCAGGAAGAATGGTCTCTGCTTCTACTGTGGGGATGTCAAGCATCAAGTAAACAACTGTCCCAAGCGTAAGAATGCTGTCAGAGAGCTCCCGCGTCTAAGTGATCATCGGGGAGGTCACTTGGGCGCACAGGTATTTCCCGTAAATATGAAACGTACTAAGATATTGCTTCCCTTTCAGGTCTCTTTTGGTGGTAGGTCTGCTACCGGCAGTGCCTTCGTGGATTCAGGGTCCTCTACTAATATCATGTCTGTGGAATTTGCTATGTCTCTCGCTATGCCTCTGATTGATTTGCCTAAACCTGTTCCGGTAGTGGGTATCGACTCCACTCCTCTTGCTAATGGTTATTTTACACAGCATACCCCTGTTTTTGAACTCCTTGTTGGCTCCATGCATTTGGAGCAATGCTCTGTACTATTGATGCAGGGATTATCGTACGATTTGGTTCTAGGTCTTCCCTGGTTGCAGTTGCATAATCCTACGTTTGACTGGAATACTGGGGAGCTAACCAAATGGGGTAATGAATGTTGTACGTCATGTTTTTCTGTTAATTCTATTTCTCCCCCTAAGGAGGTGAATACGCTACCCGAGTTTGTTCAGGACTTCGCTGATGTTTTCTCTAAAGAGGCCTCCGAAGTATTACCGCCTCATAGAGAATACGATTGCGCTATCGAATTGGTACCAGGAGCTAAGCTTCCTAAGGGTAGGATATTTAACCTTTCTTGTCCCGAACGTGAAGCCATGAGGGAGTATATCCAGGAATCCCTGGCCAAGGGTTACATTCGTCCCTCTTCTTCTCCGGTAGGTGCTGGCTTCTTCTTCGTAGGGAAGAAGGATGGGGGTCTTAGGCCATGCATTGACTACCGTGGCCTGAATAAGGTCACGGTAAGGAACCAGTATCCCCTTCCTTTGATTCCTGATCTCTTTAATCAGGTTCAGGGGGCCCAATGGTTCTCTAAATTGGATCTACGGGGGGCGTATAACCTTATTCGCATCAAAGAGGGGGATGAGTGGAAGACTGCGTTTAACACGCCCGAAGGCCATTTCGAATACCTCGTCATGCCCTTTGGGTTGTGCAATGCCCCTGCGGTCTTCCAGAACTTCATAAATGAGATTTTGAGAAATTACCTGGGGATATTTCTTGTAGTGTACCTTGATGACATATTGGTGTTTTCCAGGGACTGGTCCTCCCACATAGAGCATGTCAGGAAAGTGCTCCAGGTCCTTCGAGAAAACAAACTGTTTGCCAAAATCGAAAAATGTGTATTTGGGGTACAGGAGATACCATTTTTAGGTCAAATCCTCACTCCTCATGAATTCCGCATGGACCCTGCCAAGGTTCAGGCTGTGGCTGAATGGGTCCAACCTGCCTCCCTGAAAGCGCTACAGTGTTTTTTGGGGTTCGCTAACTATTACAGGAGATTTATTGCTAACTTCTCGGTCGTCGCTAAGCCTCTTACGGACCTCACTCGCAAGGGTGCTGATGTCCTCCATTGGCCCCCTGAGGCCGTCCAGGCTTTTGAGACCCTCAAGAAGTGCTTTATCTCGGCCCCCGTGCTGGTTCAGCCCAACCAAAGGGAGCCATTTATTGTGGAGGTTGACGCGTCCGAGGTGGGAGTGGGGGCCGTCTTGTCCCAGGGTACCAGCTCCCTCACCCATCTCCGCCCCTGTGCTTACTTTTCTAGGAAGTTTTCGCCCACGGAGTGTAACTATGATATTGGCAACCGCGAACTTTTAGCCATTAAATGGGCATTTGAAGAGTGGCGCCACTTCCTGGAGGGGGCTAGGCACCAGGTAACGGTCCTTACCGACCACAAGAATCTGGTTTTCCTAGAATCTGCCCGGAGGCTAAACCCGAGACAAGCTCGATGGGCGTTGTTTTTTACCAGATTCAATTTTTTGGTTACCTATAGGGCCGGGTCTAAAAATATTAAGGCGGATGCACTGTCGCGTAGCTTCATGGCCAGCCCTCCTTCGGAGGAAGATCCTGTTTGTATTTTGCCTCCAGGTATAGTCATTTCCTCTATCGAGTCCGATTTAGTCTCTGAAATTGCTGCTGATCAAGGTTCAGCTCCTGGGAACCTTCCTGAGAACAAGCTGTTTGTTCCCCTGCAATTCCGGCTAAGGGTACTTAGGGAAAATCACGACTCCGCACTATCTGGCCATCCAGGCATCCTGGGTACCAAACACCTCATTACCAGAAATTATTGGTGGCCTGGTTTGCCTAAAGACGTTAAGGCCTACGTCGCCGCCTGTGAGGTTTGTGCCAGGTCCAAGACTCCCAGGTCCCGACCAGCGGGCTTACTGCGTTCGTTGCCCATTCCCCAGAGACCTTGGACACATATCTCCATGGATTTTATCACCGATTTGCCTCCATCCCAAGGCAAGTCGGTGGTGTGGGTGGTGGTAGACCGCTTCAGTAAAATGTGCCACTTTGTGCCCCTCAAGAAACTACCCAACGCCAAGACGTTGGCTACCTTGTTTATCAAACACATCCTGCGTCTCCATGGGGTCCCCGTCAATATTGTTTCTGACAGAGGGGTACAATTTGTTTCATTGTTTTGGAGAGCCTTCTGTAATAAGTTGGGGATTGATCTGTCCTTCTCCTCTGCTTTCCATCCTGAAACCAATGGCCAAACGGAGAGGACTAATCAGTCTCTAGAACAATACTTAAGATGTTTTGTCTCTGACTGTCAATCTGATTGGGTTTCTTTCATTCCCCTCGCCGAATTTTCCCTTAATAACCGGGTCAGTAACTCGTCAGGGGTCTCTCCCTTTTTCTGTAATTTTGGGTTTAATCCACGGTTCTCCTCCGTTTCACCTGGTTGTTCCAACAATCCCGAGGTGGAGGTCGTTCATCGGGACCTGTGCACAGTCTGGGCCCAGGTTCAGAAGAACCTAGAGGCGTCCCAGAGCATACAGAAGGCTCAGGCCGATAGAAGACGTTCTGCTAACCCCCTGTTTGTGGTCGGGGATCTGGTGTGGTTGTCATCCAGGAACTTGCGTCTCAAGGTTCCGTCCAAAAAGTTTGCTCCCCGGTTTATTGGGCCGTATAAGGTCATTGAGGTCCTCAGTCCTGTCTCTTTCCGGCTGGAGTTACCCCCGTCTTTTCGTATACACAACGTGTTTCATGCCTCCCTCCTGAAACGCTGCTCCCCGTCCTTGGCCCCCTCGAGGAAACCTCCTGTTCCCGTCCTCACCCCTGAGGGGGTGGAATTTGAGGTGGCCAGGATCGTGGACAGCAAGATGGTCCAAGGCTCCCTCCAGTACCTGGTCCATTGGAGAGGATACGGGCCTGAGGAGAGGACTTGGGTACCCGCCCGGGATGTTCACGCTGGGGTATTGGTCAGGAGGTTCCACCTGCGTTTCCCCAGTAAGCCAGGTCCACTTAGAAAGGGTCCGGTGGCCCCTCATAAAAGGGGGGGTACTGTAAAGGATCTGCCAGGCACTGCTTCGGGGTTAATTCCCAGAATTAATCAGTCAACACCTGAGTGTACATCCCTGAGACAGACACCAGCTTCCTCCACTCAGGCTGGCAGGCTTAGGAGTGGGAGAGCCTATCGCAACCTGGCCAGACTCAGCTAGCTCCCGCCCTCGGTCTATTTAAGCCTGCTCTTCCTGTCCATCTGTGCTTGTGAATTCTTTCCTTGAGGTTTCCTGGCCCAGCTACAGCTCCTGCTACTTTTTGATCCTGCTCCATACAGACCCCGGCTTACCGACTACTCTTCTGCTTTTCGCTTTGTACCTCGCACTCTCCTGGCTTGACTCGGCTCGTTCACTACTCTGTGGCTCACGGTGTTTCCGCGAGCAACTGCCCATTTCCCTTGCTTGTATTCCCTTGTTTGTTTGTCGTGTTTGTCATGCACTTACTGAGCGCAGGGACCGCCGCCCAGTTGTACCCCGTCGCCTAGGGCGGGTCGTTGCAAGTAGGCAGGGACAGAGTGGCGGGTAGATTAGGGCTCACTTGTCCGTTTCCCTACCCCCCCCACCATTACAATATCAAGCATCCATATAAAGCTTTTATATGTGTAAGACAAAATGATTACTAGCCAAAATAATATACCATTAGGTCTAGAATTATTTGGACAGTGACATACGTTTTGGCATTTTAGCTGTTTACCAAAACATATTGAATATACAGTTATATATAATCAATATGGGCTTAAAGTGCAGACTCTTAGCTTTAATTTGAGGGTATTCACATCCTAATTTGAGGAAGGGTTTAGGAATTACAGTTCTTTAATATGTAGCTACCTCTTTTTAAAGGGACCAAAGGTCCAAAGGGAACAAAGGTAATTGGACAATTATCTCAAAAGCTATTTAATGGACTGCATGGGCTATTCCCTCATTAATCCATCATCCATTAAGCAGGTAAATGGTCTGCAATTTATTCCAGGTGTGGCATTTGCGTTTAGAAGCTGTTGCTGTGAACTCACAATATGAGGTCAAAGGTGCTCTCAATACAAGTGAAACAGACCATCATTACGTTGAAAAAATGAAGAAATTCATCAGAGAGATAGCACAAATGTTAGGAGTGGCTAAATCAACAGTTTGGTACATTCTTGAAAAAAAAAAAAGAGAGCGCTGGTGATCTTGTGAACTCCAAAAGGCCTGGATGTCCACGGAAGACAACAGTGGTGGATGATCGCATAATCCTAACCATGATGAAGAAAAACCCCTTCACAACATCTACCCAAGTGAAGAACACTCTCCTGGAAGTAGGTGTATCAGTATCTAAGTCTACCATAAAGTGAAGACTTCAAGAGAGCAAATACAGAGAGTTCACCACAAGGTGCAAACCATTAATCAGCCTCAAAAATAGAAAGGCCAGATTAGACTTTACCAAACAACATGTAAAGAAGCTAGCCAAGTGCTGGAACAGGATTCTATGGACAGATGAAACTAAGATCAACCTGTACCAGAATGATGGGAGGAAGAAAGTATGGAAAAGGTTTGGAACGGCTCATGATCCAAAGCATACCACATCCTCTGTAAAACATGGTGGAGGCAGTGTGATGGCATGGGCATGCATGGCTGGCAAAGGCACTGGGTCACTAGTGTTTATTGATGATGTGACTGAAGACAGAAGCAGCCGGGTGAATTCTGAAGTTTTCAGGGATATACTTTCTGCTCAGATTCAACCAAATGCAGCAAGGTTGATTGGACGTCGCTTCACAGGACAGATGGATAATGACCCAAAACATACAGCGAAAGCAACCCAGGAGTTTTTTTTAAGGCAAAGCAGTGGAATATTCTGCAATGGTCAAGTCAATCACCAGATCTCAACCCGATCGAGCTGCATTTCACTTGCTTAAAGGGAATGTGTTGCCAGAAAAACATGTTTTTTTAAAAAAAATTAAACATTTAGTGTGTGGGTGATTAAACATTGTTCAAATTTTTTTTATTTTTTTCACGAGTCAGGAAATAGTCAGGAAATATTATAAATTAATTCTAATTTATAATACTACCCATTTTTGGTCACTAGATGGAGCTATTCCCAAAATTGCAGCATTGTAACAATGGGTTAAAAGCCCTCGCTCTAGTGAGCTCTCAGCATCCCCCCTCCTTTATCCTGGCTAGTGCCGGGATAAACGAGGGGTTTGAACGGTGTAACCTCCTACGCTGTGTGTCGCCATTTTTTGAGCTAACACACAGTGTAGTAGGTTTACATACAGTAGTAAACACACACAAACACGAACATACATTGAAATCTCTTACCTGCTCCTGCCGCCGCGGCTCCCTCCGGCCCGTCCGCTCCGTTTGCTGCCGCTGGTCCAAGTGCACAAATCCGGAAGCCGCGACCGGAAGTAGTATTATTACTGTCCGGCCGCGACTTCCGGTCCACAGGAAAATGGCGCCGGACGGCGCCAATTTCGAATTGGACTGTGTGGGAGCGGCGCATGCGCAGTTCCCACACAGACGCCGTACACTGAAGTCAATGGGAAGGGAGCCGTTCGCAGTCCCTATGGGACTGTGGCTGCCGTATTCCATGTCTGTATGTGTCGTTAATCGACACAGACAGAAATGGAACAAAAAATGGCAGCCCCCATAGGGAAGAAAAAGTGTAAAAATAAGAAAAAGTAAAACACAAACACACAAATGAATATAAACGTTTTTAATAAAGCACTAACATCTTTAACATATAAAAAAATAATTTGTGATGACACTGTTCCTTTAAGACAAAACTTAAAGAGGCTCTGTCACCAGATTTTGCAACCCCTATCTGCTATTGCAGCAGATAGGCGCTGCAATGCAGATTACAGTAACGTTTTTATTTTTAAAAAACGAGCATTTTTGGCCAAGTTATGACCATTTTTGTATTTATGCAAATGAGGCTTGCAAAAGTCCAAGTGGGCGTGTATTATGTGCGTACATCGGGGCGTTTTTACTACTTTTACTAGCTGAGCGTTCTGACGAGAAGTATCATCCACTTCTCTTCAGAACGCCCAGCTTCTGGCAGTGCAGACACAGCCGTGTTCTCGAGAGATCACGCTGTGTCGTCACTCACAGGTCCTGCATCGTGTCGGCCACATCGGCACCAGAGGCTACAGTTGATTCTGCAGCAGCATCAGCGTTTGCAGGTAAGTAGCTACATCGACTTACCTGCAAACGCTGATGCTGCTGCAGAATCAACTGTAGCCTCTGGTGCCGATGTGTCCTCGCTCGTCCGACACGATGCAGGACCTGTGAGTGACGACACAGCGTGATCTCTCGAGAACACGGCTGTGTCTGCACTGCCAGAAGCTGGGCGTTCTGAAGAGAAGTGGATGATACTTCTCGTCAGAACGCCCAGCTAGTAAAAGTAGTAAAAACGCCCCGATGTACGCACATAATACACGCCCACTTGGATTTTTACGTTAAACACGCCCACTAGGACTTTTGCAAGCCTCATTTGCATAAATACAAAAATGGTCATAACTTGGCCAAAAATGCTCGTTTTTTAAAAATAAAAACTTTACTGTAATCTACATTGCAGCGCCTATCTGCTGCAATAGCAGATAGGGGTTGCAAAATCTGGTGTCAGAGCCTCTTTAAAGGGAATGTGTTGCCAGAAAAACATGTTTTTTTAAAAAAAATTAAACATTTAGTGTGTGGGTGATTAAACACTATTCAAATTTTTTTTATTTTTTTGCACGAGTCCAGGTAATATTATAAATTATTTCTAATTTATAATACTACCCATTTTTGGTCACTAGATGGAGCTGTTCCCAAAATTGCAGCATTGCAACATTGGGTTAAAAGCCCTCGCTCTAGTGAGCTCTCAGCATCCCCCCCTCCTTTATCCTGGCTAGTGCCAGGATAAACGAGGGGTTTGAACGATGTAACCTCCTACACTGTGTGTCGCCATTTTTTGAGCTAACCCACAGTGTAGTAGGTTTACATACAGTAGTAAACACACACAAACACGAACATACATTGAAATCTCTTACCTGCTCCTGCCGCCGCGGCTCCCTCCGGCCCGTCCGCTCCGTTTGCTGCCGCTGGTGCAAGTGCACAAATCCGGAAGCCGCGACCGGAAGTAGTAATATTACTGTCCGGCCGCGACTTCCGGTCCACAGGAAAATGGCGCCGGACGGCGCCAATTTCGAATAGGACTGTGTGGGAGCGGCGCATGCGCAGTTCCCACACAGACGCCGTACACTGAAGTCAATGGGACGGGAGCCGTTCGCAGTCCCTATGGGACTGTGGCTGCCGTATTCCATGTCTGTATGTGTCGTTAATCGACACACACAGAAATGGAACAAAAAATGGCAGCCCCCATAGGGAAGAAAAAGTGTAAAAATAAGAAAAAGTAAAACACAAACACACAAATGAATATCAACGTTTTTAATAAAGCACTAACATCTTTAACATATAAAAAAATAATTTGTGATGACACTGTTCCTTTAAGGCAGAAAGACCCACTAACAAGCAACAACTGAAGACAGCTGCAGTAAGGGCCGGGCAAAGCATCACAAAGGAGGAAACCCAGCGCTTGGTGATGTCCGTGGGATCCAGACTTCAGGCAGTCATTGCCTGCAAAGGATTCTCTACAAAGTATTAAAAAAACATTTTATTTATGGTAATGTTAATTTGTCCAATTACTTTTGAGGCCCTGAAATGAGGAGGCTGTGTGGAAAAATGGTTGCAATTCCTAAACGTTTCACAGGATTTTTTTGTTCAACCCCTTGAATTAAACCTGAAAGTCTACACTTCAATTGTATCTCAGTTGTTTCATTTCAAATCCAATGTGGTTGCATGCAAAGCCCAAATCATGAAGATTGTGTCACTGTCCAAATAATTCTGGACCTAACTGTAGCTAAGCTAAAAATATATGACAAGCTATAACCAGCAGAGGGAGCCCAAGGCCAGTCTATACCATCCCATCCAATAGCAAGACACATACAGCTATAATACAAGAGAGAAAAATAAAAACCTAACTTGTTTAGTGAATCAATCGTCTGCCCGGTATGAAGGAGCCACGTGCTTACAAACTCAGGCATTTAATCCCAAAACACCACATATTAGAACACATTAGGAAAAGTAATGGTGGTCACCTCTTAACAATATAACCAGGCTGACTGCCCATAGACTATAAACGTTCCTTGCTGTCATCACCAATCTCTGCCAGGACGTTTTAAAAAAGTTAAATATATCACTTATTTTATTACATAATATCAAAGCCCGATATCCTCTGTATATCCCTGACATAGATGTATATTCGGTGTCCATAAGAGGCTTCATCCCATTATGGGTGATCTCAATAAAGGTCGTTGGGCCCTTGTATAGTGGTATTATTTGGTAATTGTATTATTCGGTCACTATGTAGTGATACATTTATTCATGATATAATGGTGTTATTCAGTAACAGTATAATGGTATTATTTAATAAATATGTGGTCATGGTGTGCAGGTATTATTGGGCCCTTGTATAGTGGTATTATTTGGTAAGTGCATGACTGTATTATTCAGAGATATGCTACAATATATACATTAGTGTTTATAAAAGAGCAATTTACTTGGGACAGAGCTGATTTATCTATGGATACAGGTTCCAGGCCCCACAGCACTGATTTTAATTATGGACAGTGACCGATAAGGTGGTCTATCTAAGTCTACTATGTATTCTAAAAGTTGTTTTATAGCTATGCTGTCTTCAATACTGTATATATTGTTTTGTGCGGTGACAAAAAAAAGTACAAAAGTGCAGAGGCTAAGAAAGACCGAAAGAATGCCCATGATAAGGTTTAAAGGGAACCAGTCAGCATGTCCATGCTGCCCTAACCCCCGGGCAGTATGGTTTGGTGAGAGATACTGATTCCATTAAACTACGACTTATTCAAAAGCATTGCCTACGTGTTTAGGGAGAGGCCTGACACATGACTTATTGGGAGGATACTTGCGCTTCACAGTTGAGAAATTCTAATGATATAGACTACACCTGATAATTTCATTTTCCAAATCATTGCCTGTAGTTGACATCCACATTATGCATGTAAAAAATATTTTTGGGTGTCTAAATGGATTATTTACATAGTAAGTGATGATCATTGGCTAAGCAAAACCAGTATTTCAATCCAGAATGTGCGTACCTAAAACTGATGGTAAGAACTCATAACAAGAGGAAACCCTTGCTGGCATAAGGGCCATGTCGCTAGCATTTGGACATTTTGCCTGTCATTGGGGGTATTGTGGCTGGCACGGGGGCAATGTGGCTGGATTGGGGACAATTGGCAGCACAGTGGCTTAGTGGTTAGCATTGTTGCCTTGCAGTACTGGCGTCTTGTGTTTGAGTTTTTGGGCACACGAACATGAATAACGTCCATGTGCTACGCATGGAAATCACACGCAGCACACGGACCCATTTCAATGGGGCCGTTCACACATGCATGAGTTTTCACACAGCGAGAATCCGCTGCGTGAAACTCAGTGCATGTGCTATATTGGTGCGTTTTCACGCACCTATGCGCCCATTGAAGTCACCACACACGGATGCACATATGTGTGCGGTTCGCGATTTGCACATCAATTCAATTGAAAAAAAAAAGGATGTGCTTTGCGAGTGCGTGAATTGCGCATTCCACTCGCAAATCACACTGATGCATATGCAACACACATGGACCAGATTCACGTGCATTTTTAACGTGCGGATATCTGATACGCTCGTGTGAATGTAGCCTAACAAAGCAGTATGTGCTGCCCGATCAGCAGCCTGTGTCATAGTGACACAGTGTAATATGTTAGTATATAGGAGTATGCTAACACATTACAAGTAAAAAATAAAGTTAAAAATAAAGTTATCCCTTAACGGGATTAAAAAAAAAAAAGTAACAAAAAAATATATTAAAAAAGTCCCAAAAAAAGGCATTATTTTGCATAAAATATATTTTATTGCCCCTACACTTAAAGAGGCTCTGTCACCAGATTTTGCAACCCCTATCTGCTATTGCAGCAGATAGGCGCTGCAATGTAGATTACAGTAACGTTTTTATTTTTTAAAAACGAGCATTTTTGGCCAAGTTATGACCATTTTCGTATTTATGCAAATGAGGCTTGCAAAAGTACAACTGGGTGTGTTGAAAAGTAAAAGTCCAAGTGGGCGTGTATTATGTGCGTACATCGGGGCGTGTTTACTACTTTTACTAGCTGGGCGTTGTGTATAGAAGTATCATCCACTTCTCTTCAGAACGCCCAGCTTCTGGCAGTGCAGATCTGTGACGTCACTCACAGGTCCTGCATCGTGTCGGCACCAGAGGCTACAGATGATTCTGCAGCAGCATCGGCGTTTGCAGGTAAGTCCATGTAGCTACTTACCTGCAAATGCTGATGCTGCTGCAGAATCATCTGTAGCCTCTGGTGCCGACACGATGCAGGACCTGTGAGTGACGTCACAGATCTGCACGGCCAGAAGCTGGGCGTTCTGAAGAGAAGTGGATGATACTTCTCATCAGAAAGCCCAGCTAGTAAAAGTAGTAAACACGCCCCGATGTACGCACATAATACACGCCCAGTTGTACTTTTACTTTTCAACACGCCCAGTTGTACTTTTGCAAGCCTCATTTGCATAAATACGAAAATGGTCATAACTTGGCCAAAAATGCTCGTTTTTTAAAAATAAAAACGTTACTGTAATCTACATTGCAGCGCCGATCTGCTGCAATAGCAGATAGGGGTTGCAAAATCTGGTGACAGAGCCTCTTTAATAAAAACAAAAAAACCTACACTGTAATGATGGGGGTAAGGAAACAGACAAGTGAGCCCTAATATACACGCCACTCAGTCCCTGCCTACTTGCAACGACCCGCCCTAGGCGACGGGGTACAACTGGGCGACGGTCCCTACGCTCAATAAGTGCCCGACAGACAAACAGACAAGGGCACACAGAAGCAAGGGAAAAGGGGCAGTTGCCCACGGCAACACCGTGAGCAACAAGAGTGGTGAACGAGCCGAGTCAAACCAGGAGTGTACGAGGTACCAAACGCAGAGCAGGAGAGTAGTGAACAAGCCGAGTCAAACCAGGAGTGTACGAGGTACCAAACGCAGAGCAGGAGAGTAGTCAGTAAGCCGGGGTCAATATGAAGCAGGGTCAAATGGTTCAAGAAGCTGCAGCAGGGCCAGGAAACAAAACGAGAAGAATCACAAGCAAGGAGGAACAGGAAAGGCAGGTATAAATAGACAGAGGGCGGGAGCTAGCTCCGTCTGGCCAGGCTGTGATAGGCTCTCCCACTCCTAAGCCTGCCATCCTGAGTGGTGGAAGATGGAGTCAGTCTCACAGACATAGAAGCAGGTGCAGACTGATTACCTATGGGCGTGGATACAGAAGCTGTGCCTGGCAGATCCTTAACATACACATATTAGGTATCTATACGACCGTAATAACATGAAGAATTAGCCAGTTCAGGACCAGACACCGTTTAGCCATTTTTAGCATGCGTTAGTTAAACGGCTATAACTTTTTTATTTGTTGAGCTAACTGCGTGATTTTTGCGATGTTTTTTTTCCGTAGACAATGCAGGTTTCCTTTTTTATCGCTTTTATACACATTTTTGCTATTTTGGAATTTTTATTCTTGAAGTTTGAAAATAATAGTAAAAAAATAAGCTTTTTTAAGTTTCAGCTATTTTTTTTTGGTAATAACATAGTTTTACCCTAAAATAGACCTTTTATTTGTGATCGTGATTCATTGTCTACCGTAAATTTTAATATATTGCATGTCTATATTAGGGTAATTGGGTCAGCGCTAGCGTTACAACAATGATTGGCGGGGGGGGGGGGGGGTGGCATTTTTTTGGGGGTGGGTATTTTATGTGTATTTATTATTAATTTTTTTTGCACTTTACTTTACTTTTATTTATTTATTACTATGGTCTGTCCCTCAAAGGTCAAAAAAGACCTTTGGGGAACTTTATATATATTTTGTCTTTCTTTTACACCATCTTTTTCCACTGTAACTGCTGCTGCACAGCAGCCCTAGTTACAGGGGAAATCAGCCCTCTCATACTGACGATTGTCACTAATAGGGCTGTGCTGGGTGTAGTAAGACCCAGCAGCAGTCTGTCAGTAACGGCACCCGGCGATCATGTGACCAGTCACATGATCACCGGGACCAATAGAGACAGCGGCGCGGCTGCTGCCTCTATTTCTATACACAGTGTTCATTGATCGCTGTGTACAAGTGATCAGAGAAGACAGAAGCAGCGAAAGCTGCTTCTATCCTCTCCTCAGGGTCCCCAGCAGTCACTGACAACCGGAGACCCGAGATTCAGCTGCCCGATCGTTCGTGCAGCAAGTTAAAACCCGAGCTGTAAAAAGTCTATGGCTCGGGTTTTAAGGACCCTGACCGCTGGCCGTAAAAATACAGCCAGCGGTCGGGAACCAGTTAATCTAATGGGTTATTTAGCGTGAACGGGATAAAAAAATAAACAAGAAAAACCATGCCAAGAATCGTTTTTTCCTAAATATATACTATTTCTCTCGCATAAAACAAGGCCTCATATAGCCACGTCAATAAAAAAAATAAAAAAGTTATGGCTGCTGATAGGCAGAGAGGCAAAAACAGAAAAATGTAGCTGGTCATTAATGTCTTTTCAGGCCCGGTCTTTAAGGGGTTAATTGGTAATTTAACACAATTTATCATCATGGTGCACATAAGAAGCTTGACTGCACTGAGGAGAAGTTTGTATGGAGTGGCGGCAAATGTGCGCGGTCACCTTTATACAAACTCTATTGGAGTTACATAAACAGCCAAGCACAGTGACAGGAGACTTGAGCAACTGTCCTTCTTAAATAATTGAAGACAAACATCTTTAGCACACAGTCAGTGTGTTAATAAAGATTTATGTTAATTTCAATGTGCCTAAAGGAGGTTTTACACTGGGCAAATATCGGGAAAATGATCGTTCATAGAACGCTCATTGCCGATAATTGCCCAGTGTAAACAGGGCAGCGATCAGCAGATGAACGAGCAAACGCTTGATCATCTGCTGATCATATCGTTTTAAAAAAGTAAAATATTATCTTTGTCGGCAGCACATCTCCCTGTGTAAACAGAGAGATGCGCTGCCGACATGATAATAATGTATGGGGACGAACGATCGGAGCAACGACCGCTCATCCCCATACATAGCTCCTTGTGACAGGAGCAAACGAGCGACGATCAACAAGCTTTCTCGTTGATCTGCACTCGCTGTATCATCCAAAATCGGCCGGTGTATGGCCTTTAGGGCCGTTTTACATCTGCCAATTATCGAGGAAACGAGCATTCACAGGGCAACAATCAGCTGATGAACGAGCAAACGCCCGTTCATCGGCTGATTGTATCGTTTATACGGCTTAAAATATTATCGTTGTCGGCAGCACATCTCCCTGTGTAAACAGGGAGACGTGCTGCCGACATGATAAAAAAGCAAGGTGACAAGCGATCAAAGTAACGAGCGCTCGTCCCCATACTAGCTCCTTGTGAAAGGAGCAAACAAGCGCTGATCAACGAGCTGTCTCGTTGATCGGCGCTGGTTTACATGGCCCACGTTGGGCCATGTGAGAGGACCTTAATGCTAGCGCTACAGAACAACAAAATGTAAAAACACAGTAAAATCGTGATTGAGCTGCATCGTCGCTATCTCTCTAGAAAAAAAAAAATAGCAAACTACCTTCTCCTTTTGCAAAATTTCAGAAACATTCGCCCTAGCCAAGGTGTTGCCGATGTTTAAATTCATTACATGGATAAAGTTTTAATGCTCAAATTAAAGTGTCATTATTATTTCATGCATCTTCTGTAATTTCAGAAATAAATTAACCCCTTTGTGACTGAGCCTGTTTTAGTCTTGTGGACACAGCCAATTTTTTCAAATCTGACGTGTCACTTTATGTGGTAATAACTTGGGAATGTTTTTACCTATCCAAGCGATTCTGAGACTGTTTTCTCGTGACATATTGTACTGTATGTTAGTGGAAAAATTAGATCAATAAATTCAGTATTTGTTTGTGAAAATCACCAAACTTTAGAGAAAATTAGCAATTTTCTAAATTTAAATGTATCTGCTTGTAAGACAGATAGTAATACCACACACATATGTCTACTTTATGTTGGCATCGTTTTTTGAACATCCTTTTATTTTTCTAGGACGTTACAAGGCTGAGAACTTTAGCAGCAATTTCTCACATTTTCAAGAAAATTTTCAAAACCTATTTTTATAGGTACCAGTTCAGTTTTGAGGTGGCTTTGAGGGCCTTATTTATTAGAAACCCCCATAAGTCACCTAATTTAAAAAACTGCACCCCTCAAAGTATTCAATACAGCGTTTAGAAAGTTTCTTAACCCTTTAGGTATTTTACAGGAAGTAAAGCAAAGTAGAGGGGAAATTTACCAATTTCTTTTTTTTGTCGGAAAATCCATTTTAATCCATTTTTTTCTGTAACACAAAGGGTTTTACCAGAGAAATGCAACTTAATATTTATTTCCCAGATTCTGCAGTTTTTAGAAATATCCCACATGTGGCCCTAGTGTGCGACTGGACTGAAGCACCGGCCTGCGAAGCAAAGGAGAGGATTTTGTGGCCTCCATTTTATTTGAATATATTTTAGGCACCATATCAGGTTTGAAGAGGTCTTGTAGTGCCAAAACATTGGAAACACCACCAAAAAGACACCATTTGGTAAACTACACCCCTCAAGAAATTCATCAAGGGGCATAGTGAGCATTTTAACCCCACTGTTTTTTTGCTGAATTTAGTGGAATTAGTCCGTAAAAATGAAAATCTAAATTTTTCCAATAAAACGTAGAAATTAGGGGGGCGTGGCCAACTGCTGATGTGAGAGGACGTATGCGGCGGTAGCTCAGAGCCAGAATCCTGCTTATTATCTTCCTGACACTGCTAAACCTGCCAAAATTCCCTACCAACTGCGAAGGAAGGGAAGGACATCTTCCAAGAAAAGGATGGGTCCGACTAAAGCCAGAGATGTGGCAGAAAAACTGAAGTCTTATGCCCGCGTGGCGATCCAAGATGGCACCGGTGGGAGCTCCTCTGTGCCGGCGTCTGCAGTACTAATGGCTGAGGCCTCGGATCCTGTACCTCCAGCCTCTGCTAAGGAGATCACGCAGCAGGAAGCGTCGGAGAAGCTGTTGACAGCCATCCTGGACACCCGTACGTCGCTCACCGCGAAGATTGATGAGGTGAGGGTGGATGTGGGCTTGCTGCGCCACGACCTCCAAAATTTGCGCGAGCGGTTGACTGAGGCAGAGGGCCGGGTTTCCTCCTAGGAGGACTGCACTGATAGTATGCCAGCTGCTATACAAGATTTACATCGCAAGGTGGATTTATAGTTATAGAAGGCAGATGACCTGGAAAATCGGTCACGTCACAATAATCTCCGGATTGTGGGATTGCCGGAGAGAGCAAAGGGGCAATGACCAGGGGAATTTGTGGAGAAATGGCTCCGGGATACATTCCCTGACACCTCATTTTCGCTGGCTTTTGCGGTGGAAAGGGCACATTGTGTCCCAGCGAGACCTCCCATACCGGGAGCCCACCTGAGACCTCTGCTAGCTCGTCTGCTGAATTGTAAGGACTGGGACAAAGTTCTCTTGGAAGCACGCAAGGCTGGAGGGATACGGTTTGATAATGCTTCGGTGTCCATTTATCCTGAGTTTTCGCCTGATTTACAGCGTCAAAGAGCGTCCTATGCTCAGATCAGGCGCCAACTTTGGATTGTGGACGGAGATCGTGCATTATATTTTACTGATCCGTCTGATGCGGATGACTGGCTCACTAAAAAGAACAGATATTCTCCTCGTCGCTGATATCCAGTTTGGGTGAATATAGCTGACATATGGAACTCATCGATATCCCATATTGTTTGACATGATTGTACCTCCTGTTGGGTGCACACTTCTGCGTTGTTGATAATGCCCTGTATATTGTTATTTGATGCAGGAGGTCGCGTGGAATACCTGGTATTGGTTGCTTTATTAAAGAGGCTCTGTCACCAGATTATAAATACCCTATCTCCTACATAATCTGATCGGCGCTGTAATGTAGATAACAGCAGTGTTTTTTATTTTGAAAAACAATCATTTTTTAGCAAGTTATGAGCAATTTTAGATTTATGCTAATTAGTTTCTTAACCCCTTTAGGACGCAGCCTGTTTTGGCTTTGTGGCACAGCCGATTTTTTCAAATCTGACATGTGTTACTTTATGTGGTAATAACTCCGGAATGCTTTTACCTATCCAAGCGATTCTGAGACTGTTTTCTCGTGACATATTGTACTTTATGATAGGGGAAAAATTTGGTTGATAAATTAAATATTTATTCGTGAAAAACACCAAAATTTAGAGAAAATTTGCAAAAATGTGCTTTTTCTAAATTGAAATGTATATGCTTGTAAAACCGATAGTAATACCACACAAAATAGTCACTAGTTACCATTTCCCATATGTCTACTTTATGTTTGCATAATTTTTTGAACATCCTTTTATTTTTCTAGGACGTTACAAGGCTTAGAACTTTAGCAGCAATTTCTCACATTTTCAAGAAAATTTCAAAAGGCTATTTTTACAGGGGCCAGTTCAGTTCTGAAGTGGTTTTGAGGGCCTTATATATTAGAATACCCCAATAAATTACCCCATTTTAAAAACTGCACCCCTCAAAGTATTCAAAACAGCAATCATAAAGTATTTTAACCCTTTAGGCGTTTCACAGGAAATAAAGAAAAGTAGAGGGGAAATGTACAAATTTCTCTTTTTTTTGCCGAAATTCATTTGTAATAAAAAAAATTGTGTAACACAGAAGGTTTTACCAGAGAAATACAACTCAATATTTATTGCCCAGGTCCTGCAGTTTTTAGGAATATCCCACATGTGGCCCTAGTGTCCTAATGGACCGAAACACAGGCCTCATAAGCAAAGGAGCACCTAGGGGATTTTGGGGCATGCTTATTTTTAGATTATATTTTAGCCACCATGTCGAGTTTGAAGAGGTCTTGTGGTGCCAAAACAGTGGAAACTCCCCAAAAGTGACCCCATTTTGGAAACTAGACCCCTCAAGGAATTTATCTAGGGGTGTAGTGAGCACTTTGATCCCACAGGTATTTTGCTATATTTATTGGAGTTAGTCTGTGAAAATGAAAATCTACTTTTTTTCTGAAATAACATAGACATTTTTAATATTTACAAGGAATAAAGAAGAAAATGCACCCCAACATTTGTAAAGCATCTTCTTACGATTACGGAAATACCCCATATGTGGTAATAAACTGCTGTTTGGACCCACGGCAGCGCTCAGAAGGGAGGGAGCACCATTTGGATTTTGGAGCGCAGATTTTGCTTGATTGGTTTTTAGTGCCATGTCGCGATTGCAACGCCCTGGAGGGAACAAAACAGTGGAAACACCCCAAAAGTGACCCCATTTTGGAAACTAGACCCCTCAAGGAATTTTTCTATGGGTTTAGTAAGCATTTATATTACACAGGTCTTTTGCAGAATTTAGTAGAATTAGGCCGTGAAAATGAATATAAACATTTTTGTCCACTAAAATGTTGAATTTTTTCATTTTCACAAGGGATAAAGGAGAAAAAGGCGCCCTAAATTTGTAACGCAATCTCTCCCGAGTATGACAATACCCCACATGTGGTAATAATTTTTTTTTTTAAATAGAAATTAATTAACCTTTGCAGGACTGATCTTTTTTTGCTTTTCCATTTTAGTTTTTCACTCCCAGCCTTCCAAACGCCATAACTTTTTTATTTTTCCATGAATTGAGCGGTGTGAGGGCTTATTTTTGGCAGGACAAGCTGTAGTTTTTATTGGTACAATTTTTTGTTAGATGCAAATTTTTGATAACTTTTTATTACATTTTATTTAGAGCTTTGGTGGCCAAAAACAGTGATTTTGGCGTTTTAAATTCTTTATTTCTTACGGCGTTCATAATGCACTATAAATGACAATTTTACTTTATTCTGTGGGTCGGTACGATTACGGCGATACCATATATATATAGTTTTTTTTATGTTTTGCAGCGTTTGCACAATAAAAACACTTCTTTATAAAATAATTTTTTTTCTGTGTCACCGTATTCTGAGAGCCGTAACTTTTTTATTTTTCAGTCAAAAAAGCGGTGTAAGGGCTTGTTTTTTGCGGAATGGGTTGTAGTTTTTATTGGTACTATTTTTGGGTACATGCGACTTTTTGATCACTTTTTATTCTATATTTTGGGAGGGGTGGTGACCAAAAAATAGTGATTCTGGCATGGTTTTTAGTTTGTTTTTTTGCGGTGTTCACCGTGCGGTAAAAATAACATTATAGTTTTATAGGTTGGGTCGTTACAAACGCGGTGATACCAAATATGTGTACTGTTTTTTAACGGTTTCATTTTTTTCCTATAATAAGAGACTTATTATAGGAAAAAAATATCTTTTATTTTTACACTTTTGTAAAACATTTTTATTAACTTTTTTTAAATTTTTTCTTTACTTTTTACACTTTCTTTTTTTACCTGCAGCTCTGATCGCTGCTAGAATACATTACACTACCTAGGTAGTGTAACGTATTCCAACTGTCAGTGTGACGTCACAGTCACTCTGACAGTAAGGCTGGGTTCACACGACCTATTTTCAGGCGTAAACGAGGCGTATTATGCCTCGTTTTACGCCTGAAAATAGGGCTACAATACGTGGGCAAACATCTGCCCATTCATTTGAATGGGTTTGCCGACGTACTGTGCAGACGACCTGTAATTTACGCGTCGTCGTTTGACAGCTGTCAAACGACGACGCGTAAATTGACTGCCTCGACAAAGAAGTGCAGGGCACTTCTTTGCAACGTAATTTGAGCCGTTCTTCATTGAACTCAATGAAGAGCAGCTCAAGATTTGCGCGTGTCTCAGACGCCTCGCATAATACGAGGAGGAGCTTTTACGGCTGAAACGAGGCAGCTGTTTTCTCCTGAAAACAGTCTGTCATTTCAGCCGTAAAAGCCTCTCACCGTGTGCACATACCCTTAGTCTACGAGGACCAGCAGAGGCTGATCCTCATAGGCTTCCACACATGGCAGACCTGGGGGCCGTTGTCTGGCCCCCCGGGTGCCATCACAAGCATCAGCAGCTCCCACATTTGCATGGGGGCTGCTGATGTGCTACAAACCCTGTACATGCGGAGATCGCAATCGAGCCCCGCATGTAACGGGTTAATTGCAGAAATCAGCGGCTGATCGGCAACTAGTGGAGTGTCAGCTGTCAGGGACAGCTGACCTCCCGTTTCCCGATGCACACTGTCGCCGACACTGTCACTCTGACAGGAAGTCTATCAGGAGGCTGATCCTGATAGGCTTCCGTACATGGCAGACATGGAGGCCATTATTTGGCCTCCGATCGCCATGCTAGCCATCTGCAAACCTCACGATTTCATCGTGAGGTCTGCCGATGAGCTAGAAACCCCTGAATGCGGTTGTAAAGGATCTGCCAGGCACTACGTCTGGGTATACTCCCAGGATTAATCAGTCGACACCTGAGGCCAGACCTCTGAGACTGACACCTGCTCCCACCAATCAGGGTGGCAGGCTCAGGAGTGGGAGAGCCTATCGCGGCCTGGTCAGTCAGAGTTAGCTCCGCCCCCTGTCCATTTATACCTGCCGTTTTCTCTTCCTCCTTGCTTGTTATTCTTCTTGGATTCCTGGCCCCACTGCTGCCTTGCTCCAGCCTGCTTCTGCCTTGCTTCAGTTCCGTTTATCCTGCGTTGCTCTGCCCCTGGCTTGCTTCTGCTCCGTGCTCCCGTTTGTATACTCCACTACTTCCTGATCCTGACTGGCTCATTCACCGCTCCGTTTCCTCGCGGCGTTCCGTGGGCTACTGTATTCCCTTGCGTGTTCCCTGTTTGTACTCCTTGCACTTAGACAGCGTAGGGACCGCCGCCTAGTTGTACCCTGTCGCCTAGGGCGGGTCGTTGCAAGTAGGCAGGGACAGGGCGGTGGGTAGATTAGGGCTCACTTGTTCCCTTCACCTCCTTCCTGCCATTACAGTGGTGATTGCAATCAATCACCGCAATCAAGGGGTTAATTGCCGGAATCAGCGGAAATAAGCCGCTGATCGGCATACAGTGAAGTGTCAGCTGTCAGGGACAGCTGGCCTCCCGATTCCACGCAGTAACTGTACGTCCCTGTGCCTTAAGACACTGGCCACATGGACGTACAGTTGCGTCACTGGTTGGTCAGCGTCATACACTTCTCTTCACAACGCCCAGTTGGTAAAATGTAAAAACACGCCCAGTTGTCTATTAAGAAACTAATTAGCATAAATCTAAAATTGCTCATAACGTGCTCAAAAATGATAGTTTTTCAAAATAAAAAACACTGTTGTTATCTACATTACAGCGCCGATCAGATTATGATAGGGCACTTATAATCTGGTGACAGAGCCTCTTTAAGATATCTATATTCCTCATTCTATTACTATGGTGGAAATGTCACTAACATATGCAGGTTGCTTATCAGTTTTTAAAATAGGTCTGGCTTTTTCTGTGTAAAAGGTGCTGGCCGGGAGGGATGCTGCAGTACTTGGATACTTTTGAGTCTTTACGGCAGAATTACGCTAGCTGTAGAGACGACCCCCTAGATTCTCAGCTGCAAAAGGTTCGCTCCTGTTGAGCAATGTGTTTTCAAAGCTACGTTATACGAGTTTATCGGTCAATTCAAATTGCTGCAGATATATATGCATACACAATACATGTATTGAAGATACCTAGTCACTTATGCTGGATCAGAAATGTTTGTACTCAGGGGTTCGTTAGTGGGGTTCTGGGATGTGACTGTCTACTATGTAACAATACTGGGGAATGGCGGGGTTATAGTTAATGTCCTGGAATGTGGTGGTATGGGTTCTCCTGAAAAGAAACATATGATATTTGCTGCTTTGAGGAGACTTCGGCCTCATTTGACTTGTCTGCAAGAAACGCACTTCACAGCTGACACAGTGCAGACTCTGAGTAAGCCCTGGGTACAATGGGTGGGTCATGCTTCCCACACATCTTCTTGTAGGGGAGTTGCTATTTTGGTGCATTCTGAGCTCCGATGGAAACTGCTCCAGTCTAACATTGATCCTAATGGGAGATTCATTTTTTTACATGCAGTAATTGATGACTGTCCCCATGTGATAATGGGTATATACAACACCCCACCGGCCACACTGGAGATTATTCAGGATGCCATGCGATTTGCGTTCTCATATACGGGCTCCCGTATTATATTGATTTAACTTGCTTATGGACCCCTGTATAGACCGCCTACATAGACCAGTGGGACATGGATCCACCGGCCTGTCTCAATTGTGCCTACTTATGTTAGAAATGGGGTGGATAGATTTATGGTGAGCTACCCATATTGGTATTAGAGAGTTTACATGTCATACTCCACAACACAATGCGTTATCAAGAATAGATTATATTTTTTGGTTCTCCTGCCGTTCTCCGTGACGTGGACTCTATATTGCATTTACCGAGGGGGATCTCGGACCATAGTCCGGTACTGGTGATATCGAAAAGGACGCAGGTTGGTCAAAGGGGGGTGTGTAAAATTCATCCTTTCTGGTTCCAGCTCATCCAGCAGAATGACCGAATACCTGATCAATTGTCGGTTTTTATAGAGGCCCATTCTCGAATGGAGAATCGCATACTGGTAGCCTATTTGAGGGGGTGTCTCCGGTCTTCCATATTGTATGTTAAACGTTTTTCGGCCCTTCGGGAGGAGGACTTAGCGTACAGGTGTTCGCATGCGGAGGGGAAATTTGTGCTAGATCCATCCCCGTCTAATAGACATGATTGGTTAGACTTGGGACGGCAGTACCTTCAGGTTCTGAAAGATAAAGCCTCACGTAGTTTGTTTTTTAGCAAGCAATCCCACTTTGAGCTGGGTAATCAGTCGGGTAAGATTCTTGCTCATATAGTTAGAAATAGCTATAGATCTCCTCCTGTACTTGGCATTGTCAGACCGGATGATAGGTTATGTACCTCCCTGGAGGACATTCTTACTCAATTTGCATTATTTTATGATCAATTGTATTCCTCTCGGGTCGACTATGAGCTGGATGAGTTGGAGTCTTATTTGGATGGAGCCGCTTTCCCTACCTTGACGTCCGAGCAGGTGGGGATGTTAGATGCCCCTTTCACTGTGGAGGAAATATTGGAGGGGATGGCATCTATGTCTATGGGGAAGGCCTCTGGGCCGGACGGGATCCCTCTTGAAGTCTATCTACAATATGGGGAGTTCTGGCTCCTCAGCTGTTGACCCTGTTTAAGTACAGTTTTGGGAGTTCTGCTCTTCCAGATTCGATGTGTGATGCAACCATAGTAGTGTTATTAAAACCTAAGAAAAACTCTGAAGACTGTGGGTCTTATAGACCAATATCGCTGTTAACAGTGGATTACAAAATATTGACCAAGTTGTTAGCTAATCGCCTATGTACGGTGATTCAGGATGTTATTTACCCGGATCAGTGTGGGTTTATACCTGGCAAATTCACTTCTGAAAATGTACGACGAGTACAGGTTGTGTCGCAGATCGGATGGGGGGAGCAGCAGGACTGGGCCTTGGCTTCTCTGGATGCAGCCAAGGCTTTTGATTCGGTTGAATGGCCTTATTTACTAGCAGTGTTGTGCAGATTTGGTTTTGTGGAGGGTTTTATTAAATGGGTTTCTATGTTGTACCGCTCTCCTATAGCTCAGGTTTTGGTGAATGGGATACTGTCCCCTTCCTTTTGCCTTCATAGGGGCACGATGCCGGGGTGTCCCCTTTCGCCACTCCAATTTGCATTGGCCATTGAACCCTTAGCTATTCGAATTAGACAAGATTCTGCATATATGGGGATTAGAATAGGCCCTAGAGAGGACTGTATAGGTCTTTATGCAGATGACATGGCACTCTTTATGGCTAATCCTAATGCTACTCTTCCTAGAGCTATTTCCATTATAAATGTCTTCGGGAAGTATTCGGGTTTATTGATAAATTAGCCGAAGTCGTATTTGATGCCACTGAGACGGGATGATTGTGGGTGGGGTTCCGAATTTTGTGGTTTAAGGGTTACCCCAGACTTCAAATATTTGGGGATTCATATTGCTAGGGACAGTTCTCGATCTTATGATTTAAATGTCGCACCCTTGTTGAAATATCTTAGGGATAAATTTCAAGCGTGGAAACTTCTGCCTCTGTCGGTGGCGGGTCGCATTCATTTATTGAAAATGATTGCTTTGCCCAAGTTCTTGTACGTTCTGGAACACATAGATGTGATTGTGCCTAAACTTCTTTTTCAAAATAGTGAACTCACTGTACTGTTTGTGCCATTTGTATGGGGGGGGGGGGGGATCTAAACTTAAAATTTCTACTCTTCAGAGACCTAAGAATGAAGCTGGAGCTGCGTTGCCAGATGTATTTTTGTATTATCTGATGGGCCAGCTTCGATACCTGGTGTCTTGGGTCTCTCCCCCTTGAATTCTAATGCTGAATTTCATTTGGCTCATGTCCTGGGATTGACAACTTTGTGGCCAGTACTGGAGCCACATGACTTACGCCACCGCCCTTTTTTACCCTTGCATAAGTTAGCCAGACGTGTTTGGCAACAGGCGGACGTTCCACTATGGAATAATCTGAGTTTTTCCCACCTTTTTGGATTATTGGGGAAGAATTATTGGATTTCTAGAGATGTACATGCCTTGTTACAAATTCTTACACCAGATAATTCTGTCATGTTGTTGAGTGAGATTCGAGCGGCTTTTAATATACCTCCTGGGGATACATTCTATTGTATGCAATTTCATCATGCCATAGTTACTCAGTTTCCACCGGCGTCCACCATATTTTCTAGTAATCCCCTGGTGACACCCAGACTGCGAGGGGATACGTCTCTCTGATTTACTCTTATTTATTGGATGCTAAATTGCGATTCGAACCCATGGTGGTAGAGAGTAGATGGCGGGAATTAATTCCATGGCTGTCTGATGAGGATTGGAAGGAATTTCGGAGATCTCATCTGTTTGTCTCTCCTACTGCAAATAATAAATTGGTGCAGTTATATATCATGCATCAATGTTACTTAACACCGATAAGACTGCAGCATATGGGAAGGATAGCATCCTCGCATTGCCATAGATGTGGGGAGGATAGAGCTGATTTGATACATTTAATGTGGCACTGTAGGTGGATTTTTAGCTTTTGGGAGGATGTAGTAGCCTTATTAACTGCAGTCAGGGCCGCCATCAGGGGGGTATTAGGGGTACTACTGTAGGGGCCCCTGCCAAACTTAATTGAAAGGGGGGCCCGGCAACTGCCGCGACTTGCCTTTGATAGAAAAAAACAGGCCCCTGCAATGGGGCCTGTTCTTTTCACCAAAACAATGTCGTGAGCTGCGAGCCCCCCTCTTGTCAAACACCGCCGTGAGCTGCGGGCCCCCCTCTCAACAAACACCGCCGCAAAACACCGCCCACTTGCGCCTGCCTCTGACTCTGCCTCCTCGTCCTCCTCCTCCGCCTCCTCGTCCTCCTCCTCGGCCTCCTCGTCCGACTCCGCCTCCTCGTCCGACTCCGCCTCCTCGTCCGACTCCGCCTCTTCCAGAGCGTAGCTACGTAAGGAGAGGGGGAGGAGTCCAGTTCTTGCGTGGCGGCAGGAGTTCTACGAACCCCGCCATTTTCTGGAGCCTGGAGGTGAAGGACTGGACCGAAGGCATCGCCTGAAGAGGACTGGAGTGGGAGCAGCTCTTCTGACACAGTGAGTAAAGTGTCTCAAAGTGCTGTTTATGTATGGCCCTGTTCACACAGAGTATTTTGCAGGCCGAAAAAAAATCTGCCTCAAAATTCCTTAAAGAATTTTGAGGCAGATTTTGACCTGCCCACACTATCTTGCCGCGTTTTTTGCTGCGTTTTTTGCCCGCGGCGATTGAGGACAGCAGACAAAAAACGCAGCGAAAAATGCATTTTCTGCCTCCCATTGATTTCGATGGGAGGTCAGAGGCGGAACCGCGGCAAGAAAGGACGTGCTGCTTTTTCTTTTTTCCATGACTGGCTCCCATTGATTTCAGATTAAATCAATGGGAGGCGGTTTTGGAAGTTGTTTGGTGCTGATTCTGACGCAGTGTCCGAGTCAATATCAAGGCCCAAAAACTCTGTGAACTGGGCCTTATGGTTAGGACTTATTCAGACGAACGTGTAATACGTCCGTGCAACGTGCGTGATTTTCACGCACCTCGCACGGGCCTATGTTACTCTACGGGGCCGTGCAGACTGTCCGTGAGTTTCACGCAGCGTGTGTCCGCTGCGTAAAACTTACGACATGTACTATATTTGTGCATTGTTCGCGCATCACTCTCGCCATTGAAGTCAATGGGTGCGTGAAAATCACGCCCAGCACTTCCGCAGCAGTATAAACTATGAATGAAAACAGAAAAGCACCACGTGCTACAAACATACAAACAGAGTGTCATAATGATGGCGGCTGAGCGAAAATCACGCAGCCACGCATCATACGCTGCTGACACACGGAGCTGTTATGGACCTTTTGAATGCGCAAAATGCCATGTTTTTTGCGCACGCAAAAAGCACACGCTCGTGTAAATCCGGCCTTAGGGTAGGAACACACTAGGCATGAACACTGCAGATTTTATGCAACACATTTTATTGCGGAAAATCCGCAGCGTATTACAGTCGCAGCCGAGTGGATGAGATTTGAACAAATCTCATCCACACGCTGCAAAAAAATTTGGCCTGCAGTGTGGCTTTTTAAGCCGCAGCATGTCAATGTATTCTGTGGTAATCGCTGCTCCTCTGTTGCGGAAATGCTGCGGTTCTGCCGCAAAAAATCACAAATGAGAAAAAAAAAAAGGTACTTTTTAAAATTGATAAAAAAGTTTAGACTTACCCCGGCCGTAGTCCTGGTGACACGATCCTCTATTCTTAGCGCAACCCGGCCTCCTGTCATGACGTTTCATCCCATGTGACTGCTGTATGTTTTTTTGTGAACCAGCTTAAAAAAAATACAAAACTTTTGTGTTAGGGCCTGTTCACATCACCGTTCGCTTCCGTTTCCGTCACCATTAGCGCAGTCGACTACGCTATTGATTCCGTCCGAAAACCAGCCGGAATGGTGACGAACGGAAACCATTAGCGATGTTTCCGTCACCATTGAGATCAATGGTGACTGAAATGGAAGCTGTGCTGTCACTTTCACTTTCCGTTGCGGGGTTCACCCGACAGAAACCTCAGACGGAACCCCGGAATGGAAGCGAACAGTGATGTGAACAGGCCCTAACACAAAAGTTTTTTATTTTTTTAAGCTGGTTCATAAAAAAAAATAATTCCAAATTCTACTGGACCAACTGCCTATTTAGAGACAGGCAGCAGCTCCAGGAGCGACATCACAAGGGACACACTAGGCGGATATGCTGAGTAAAGCTACACAGCTTATCCACCCCGGTAGCCGCAGGGAATTCTGCCAGCAAAACCGCACCAAATAGTGGCGCAGGTTTCGTGAGGCGTGTCCGCTGCGGGAATCCTGCAGGGAAAAAAAAGTTTAGACTTACCCCGGCCGTAGTCCTGGTGACGAATCTCTCTCTTCTGAACGTAGCCCCACCTCCTGGGATGACGCTGTAGACCATGTGACCGCTGCAGCAGTCACATGGGATGAAACGTCATGACAGGAGGCCGAGCTGCGCTAAGAATAGAGGATCGCGTCACCAGGACTACGGCCGGGGTAAGTCTAAACTTTTTTATAAATTTAAAAAAGTGCCTTTTTTTTTCTTTCTCATTTGTGATTTTTGCGGCAGAACCGCAGCATTTCCGCAACAGAGGAGCAGCGATTCTGCAGCATAAATTGACAAGCTGCGGCTTAAAAAGCCAAAAGCCAGACTGCAGGTCCATTTTTTTTGCAGCGTGTGGATGAGATTTGTTCAAATCTCATCCACTCTGCTGCGACTGTAATACGCTGTGGATTTTCCACAATAAAATGTGTTGCATAAAATCCGCAGTGTTCATGCCTAGTGTGTTCCTACCCTAAGGCCGGATTTACACGAGCGTGTGCTTTTTGCGCGCGCAAAAAATATGGCGGTTTGCGCATGCAAAAGGTCCATAACCGCTCCGTGTGGCAGCAGCGTATGATGCGTGGCTGCGTGATTTTCGCGCAGCCGCCATCATTATGACACTCTGTTTGTATGTTTGTAGCACGTGGTGCTTTTCTTTTTTTCATTCATAGTTTATACTGCTGCGGATGTGCTGGGCGTGATTTTCACGCACCCATTGACTTCAATGGGTGCGTGATGCTCGAACAATGCACAAATATCGGACATGTCGTGAGTTTTACGCAGCGGACACACGGACACACTCTGCGTGAAAATCACTGACAGTCTGCACGGCCCCATAGACTAACATAGGTCCGTGCGAGGCGCGTGAAAATCACGCGCGCTGCACGTATGTATTACACGTTCGTCTGAATAAGCCCTAACAATAAGGCCCAGTTCACAGAGTTTTTGGGCCTTGATATTGACTCGGACACTGCGTCAGAATCAGCACCAAACAACTTCCAAAACTGCCTCCCATTGATTTAATCTGAAATCAATGGGAGCCAGTCGCAGAAAAAAGAAAAAGCAGCACGTCCTTTCTTGCCGCTGTTCCGCCTCTGACCTCCCATCGAAATCAATGGGAGGCAGAAAATGCATTTTTCCCTGCGTTTTTTGTCTGCTGTCCTCAATCGCCGCGGGCAAAAAACGTGGCAAGATCGTGTGGGCAGGTCAAAATCTGCCTCAAAATTCGGTGCGCGGTTCCTGGCGGTCGCGGGTGCGCATGCGCGGGAGTTTGCGGGTGCGCGCGATCGGTCGCACGGGCGGCGGTGTTTGACGGCCCCCATGACGACCCCCATGCTACCCAGGGAGCCATCAGGGGGCTATTAGGGGTACTGATGTGAGAGGCCCGGCCAAACCTAATTGAAAGGGGGGCCCGCAGCTCACGACATTCTTTTGGTGAAAAAAACGGGCCCCATTGCAGGGGCCTGTTGTTTTTCTACCCAAGGCAAGTCGCGGCAGTTTGCCGGGCCCCCCTTTCAATTAGGTTTGGCCATGCCTCTCACATCAGTACCCCTAATACCCCCCTGATGGCGGCCCTGTGTACCATGATATAGTGCTGGACGGAGTACCGTTAACAGGCGGTGCCACGGTAGGGGGGCCCAGAAAATTTAGCTGTAGGGTCCCTGAAATTCCTGATGGCGGCCCTGACTGCAGTATTGGGGAGGGTGGTTCCACTTAAGCCTGAAGTGTGTTTGTTGGGATTGGTATCGGAGGAGCAGTGGTCGGTACATGAGAGAATCTTTCTCAGGGAATCACTCTTTATGGCAAGGAAGGCGGTGGCTATACGTTGGATGGCTGATAGGAGGCCGACGGTAGCTCAATGGCGTAAACTGATAAATGATATCCTTCCATTTGAGAAAATTGTATATAAGCATCGTGGTCGTCCGGCTAAATTTACCTTGATCTGGGTTGATTGGTGCTCATCGAATCTCACTCACTGTACAGTTCAGGGTTTATCCGATTCTTTGACGCATGCTTTGATTGGGAGTGGCTAGGGTGCATTGGTGGAGTGGATCATATTCACATGGTCATGTATTTCTGGGCCAATAAGAGGGGTGGATGTTTCCTATCTGATTGTATTTTAGTTTACATAATTTTGTAACATTTGTCTAATTTTCCTTTAACAGGTTATACGGCCAGCGGTCAGGGTCTCTGAAGTCCGCCGTATAGACTATTTACGGCGGCACTTCAGAGACTGTGCACGCGTGATCGCGTGCACACAGCTCTATGCCCTGGCTGTTGCTAACAGCCATGGGCACTGGGCAGAATTTCAGGGGCCAATCTTTTGGCCCCTGAACATGTGATCGCTGTGACAACCAATCACAGCGATCACATGCATTTCTGCATATAAAACAGTGTGCACGCGATCGCGTGCACACAGCCCTGTGACCACGCTGTTACCAACAGCTCTGGGCACTGGGCAGAGTATCAGGGACCAATCTGATGGTTCCTGAACATGTGGTCGCTGTGAAAACCTATCACAGCGACCACATTTGTTTTATTTTGACTTTTCTGGCAGTAAATCTCCTGCCTCTTTTCTTCTCCTCAAACATTGTTTGAGGAGAAGAAGAGACTCGGGAGAATTGCTGCCAGAAGATTACAGTTACAGTTACAAAAAAATACAGTTACACTCATAAAACATTCTCTGTATAGATAGATTTCTATCTATCTATACAATCTATCTATCCATCTATCTTTTTTTCTATCTATCTATCTACCTTTCTTTCTTTTATTCTATTAGAATAGTCAGGTAGGGAGTATATAATTATATATATATATCCACATATATATAATATATATCGCAATAGCGGTTTATTTTTTTGTTAGCGGTAGTGTAGATATATATACCAGTTAGTTTGTGACGTTATGGCGAGGAAGTTGTTTAGCGCCGAGGAGGCATACGCCATGCTGTGGTCTGAGTCGGAGACCGCATCAGAGATGGCGTCCGAGATGGAACCTGTTTTAGGTAGTGACGATGACAGCGTCACTTCAGGTTCATCTTCAGGGGACGTTATCCCTGACGCAGTTGAAACTGCAGAACATGAAAGCGCAGGGCCAAGTAGCGCTGTAGCACGGGACAGCCTGGTCCCTCCAGTCCAGGCTATTGTATGGGCACCTGCCCCATCTTTTGGGCCTAGAATCCACGGATTTACTGCCACTCCTGGCATAACCGTGGACAATACAAATTTTGTCCAAATGGATTACTTCCATTTATTTATAACGGACGACATGCTAAATCAGATTGTCCACGAAACAAATTTATATGCCACTCAATATATAAGGCAGAAACCTTCATTCACCCATGCCAGAGATTGGACGCCCACCAATTTGCAGGAATTAAAAAAAAATTTGGGGCTCACCCTAAATATGGGTATTGTCAAAAAGCCCTCCATTAGGTCTTACTGGTCAACAAGACCCGCCCAAGCCACCCCAGTATATTCTGCAGTAATGCCCAGGTCTCGTTATGAGACAATAATGAGGTTCCTCCACTTCAATGACAACGCACAGGCCCCCCCAAGTACCGATGCAAACCGGGATCGGTTGTTCAAAATAAGACCGCTAATAAATTCCCTGAATAATTTATTTCTACAACTTTACACCCCTGAGCAGAATGTAAGTGTGGACGAATCCCTCCTCAACTTTCGTGGCAGACTTAGCTTTCGCCAATATCTACCTTCCAAAAGGGCAAGATATGGCGTTAAGCTCTACAAATTGTGTGAAAGCGGGTCAGGATATACCACCGCCTTCAGGATTTATGAAGGGCGGGACCGCTCAATAAATGTTCCTGGATGCCCACCTGATCTTTCCACCAGCAGCAAAATTGTGTGGGAGATAATGCAGCCTCTGCTTCACAAGGGGTACCACCTGTACTGTGATAATTTTTATTCCAGTGTGCCCCTGTTTAGGCATTTGCATGCTGCAAGGACTGGGGCATGTGGTACCATGCGCAAAAACAGAATTGGTTTTCCACAGCAATTAGTGGGCAAGCGCATGGTAAAGGGGGACTCCTGTGCTTATGCATCTGAAGAATTGGTGGCGGTCAAGTTCAGGGATCGCAAAGATGTGTATGTGCTAAGCACGATTCATACCGCAGGAACAGTGGCAGTGAGGGAAAGAGGGGCAACATCGGACAAGCACAAACCTGTGAGCGTGTCCGAATATAACAAGTACATGGGGGGAGGGGGGGGTGGATTTAAGCGACCAGGTTTTACAGCCCTATTTAGTAAAACGCAAAACTAAAACCTGGTACAAAAAAGTGGCCATTTATTTGTTACAGGTGGCAATCCACAACTCATTTGTGCTCTACAAAAAAAACAGAGGCAGAGACATATACCTGGATTTCCAGGAAAAAAATATTGAAGGCCTCATTTTTGAAGTTCAGGACACCCGAGAATGCCCCCAGTCTGAGGATGTCACGCGACTGACTGAAAGACACTTCATCAGTCGGATTCCCCCAACAGCAACCAGAAGCAACCCCCAGAAAAAGTGCCGCGTCTGCAGAAAAGACGGGCACCGCAAAGATTCCCGATATTTCTGTCCCTCATGTCCCTCACAACCAGGCCTGTGCATTGAGCCATGTTTTAAAAAATACCACACTGTTCTGAATTATTAGATTTTAGTTAATTCGTTGAAAATATATTTGCCCTACATTACGTTTTTATTTTTCCCCTGATTTTACTCCAAGGGTGAGGGAGGGAATGGGTGGGGGGTGGATGTCATGTTTGCATGTTTTCTAAAGTTCATCTGCTGAATAGCTCCATTTGCATAAACCTGCAATTTCTTATTTTAGAAAACCCAAAAAAATCAATTCCCATTATACCCCTAGATGAATATTTTGGGATTTCTGCTTCAAGAGCAGATATTTTGGAAGTGTTCTAGAAACTCTGTTGAGTTTTGTAAAACCAGCTTTGAAAAAAAGCGATTTGTGAAATAAGCTTCTTCTATCGTCCGCCCTCCTACTTCTCTATGTGATAAATAAGGCACACATATTTGGTATCCCCATGCACGGGAGAAGTGGAAGAATGTGAAAGGAGATTAATTTTGGCCGTGGTCTATGCCGTGTGTGAAAAATGCTGGTATAAACTGACGCATTTGCTAAAAAATTGCTAATTTTATTTTGATCCATCTTATTCAAGAAACTTTCAGAAGAAAACTGGACTGTCTAAAAATATGATAAACCCCTTGAAGAAAACCTTGTGGGGTCTACTTGCGTGAATGAAGTAATTTATGGGGTGATTCTAATCTTTCAGCAGCATTAGGCCCCCCAGAAAACAGTATGCGGCTATAAAGTCAAGTGCAGAATTGCTGGACCGAAAAGGCCAAAAAGCCTCATTTATGCCAAGCCCTGGCACATGCCCGTGAATAAAGCACACATATTTGGTATCCCCATGCACAGGAGAAGTGGAAGAATGTGAGTTGAATCCAGCGATGTAGAGGATAAAATGGAAAGTTTCCAAGTTTACTAAATATCAAGGTTAAAACAGGATCCAGTGGAAAGTAATCCTGGTGTGCAGATAGAAGAGTGTCTCGGTCCAGTCTAGGGGCCTACGCGTTTCAGACGCTGTGCACGTCCTTAATCATGGCTATTTGGTGTTTTAGAAACTGGGGCTCTGTTTTTATGTGTCTGTCAGTTCCGGTTTTACCAGCTGTCATGCTTAATTGCGGTTCACACTTGGGTGAGTCACTGAAGCGCACGCTAATGAGGTAAGTAAATACAGCCAATATTAGATATGCTTTCTGATAAGAATACTTACAAAAAACTCGACACAAATCCTACAGTCAAAATAAAGTTTCTAATGAAAAGTCTACTAAATGAGGGTCTCCAAGGGGGGTTCATCAATCAGAAACAATTCAACTACCTGTATGTTGAACAACCCATCACACCTATAATTCATGCTTTACCTAAAACTCACAAGCAAATCAACCCTCCACCAATGAGACCCATAGTCTCAGGGATAGGCTCGATATTAGAAAAACTATCAGAATGGCTCGACACCCTTCTACAACCTTTGGCTCAGCGAACTCCAGGTTTTTTGAAGGATACAAAAAATGTCCTCAACTCCCTGAAAGACAAAGTTTGGAACGATGATTATACCTGGTTAACCTGCGATGTCGTTTCGCTCTATACATCCATCCCCCATCATGTAGCCTACACTGCTTTAGAAAACCATCTTCAAAAACACAGTACTTATGAAAAAAATTTTCAAACCTACATTCTAAATGTACTGATGTTTCTAATGAAGCACAACTTCTTCCAATTTGATGGCAAGTATTTTCTCCAACTGAAAGGCGTCTCTATGGGAGCCAAATTCTCCCCATCAATTGCAAACCTGGTAATGGCGTGGTGGGAGGAATTATACATCTTCTCCAGCAACAACATATATGGCAAAGACATCGAGTGGTACGGAAGATACATCGATGACCTCCTGTTGATTTGGAAAGGTTCCATCGATCTCATCCCAAATTTCATTGATTATCTTAACCATAATCCCTACAACCTCAAGTTCACCTATAACCACGATAAAAAGTCTATAGTCTTTCTAGACTTAGAATTAGAGGGAAAAATAGGTCAAATCATCTCGACCCAAACACATCGGAAACCTACCTCCGCCAACTCCATTTTGCATGCCAAGAGCAACCACTCCAAACATACCATTAAGGCCATCCCAGTAGGAGAACTCCATCGTGCAAAAAGAAACTGCACCTCAGCGAAACAATTCAACACAGAACAGGAACAAATAACAACAAGATTAATCAATAGAGGTTATCCATTATGGTCCCTTTCCAGGGCTCGCGACATCATAACTAAAAAACCAAGAGCTCAACTTCTAGAACACCATCAAACATGTAAACTGGATTCCAATCAGCCGACACTGGTTTTACAGCAAAGCAACCAGTTTCAGGAAATAAAACACCTAGTAAATAGGTATCTACCTATCCTTATGGAGGACAGTGACCTGCGGTCTATACTTAAGGAAGGATGCAAAGTAATAGCAAGAAAAGCTCCATCAATAGGCAGCATCCTCTCACCATCTGCATTCACATCACAAGAGACCAAATCGACCTGGCTAGAAACCAAAGGGTTCTACAAATGTGGACAGCACCCCTGTAAGGTATGCCAATTTGCATATCCCACGAAAACCTTTTGTGACTCCACACAGTCAGACACATACACCATCCAAAATTACATTAACTGTAATACTGAGTCGGTCATCTACGTCATCGAATGTACTGAATGCTTATTAAAATATATTGGCTGCACGAACCGAAAACTAAAAATTAGGATCCTCGAACACCTCAGCTACATAAGAAATCCAAATATTACAAATATCTCAAGTGCCTCCAAACATTTCATACATTTCCATAACCGCACAATTAATACTTTTCGTTGCTTTGCCATAGAAAAAATGAATCTCCCTAAAAGAGGAGGAGATTTGAAACACAAAACTCACCTGCGAGAGGCATTTTGGATATATAGATTAAAAACAAGGTTCCCTCTGGGACTCAATCTCAAGAAAGAACTCATGTTCCAGTACTAATCCAGGTCATTACATCCTTCGTACACCGTGTCCTCCCATAGTTGTAGTCATGCCAGAATAGGATTTTTTCACAACATGTACTTTCTCCACTTGTATACCCGAGTCTACAATATCTTTTTGCTGACATAACATGTGCTTTTTGTACAGCAAATCAACAAAATATTCGAGACTTTTTTAGCCACTTTTCTTTTATTTTTCAATCAATTTTTCTTCATTTCTTCTGCATTCCCTGCACTCTCAAATTCTCGCTCCATGCATAGAAACTCAGGGCCTCGCCCCTCCTCCAACATGAATCTCTTCGCAAGATCATGTTAAATCATCAACTCTAGTACAGTTCCGCTACAGGTCATACATTTAGGCGAATAGATGATTATAAGTCTTACAATGGCCAAAATACTGTATGTCACAAACCACACAAGAATAACAATCCAAATGTCACAAATAATCACGCCAAATCCTATCTTCATTAGACATGCAAAGAGTTTTACTCAACCACAACATACTTTGGAGCACTCCAGCCGCCATCTACGTGATCAGTGTGGCTTGTTTTCACTGCCGGCTGTTTCTCAGACTTAGTATTAAAATCTGTTAATCAAATAAAAACCAATGTCAACAGCCTTAAGAGACGAGAACATAGCCTCAATCGATATTACTACATAGGGTCACATGTCACTTCACCGTACTCCTACAGTGCTTTCCATTCGCGTTCAATACCTAACCAATACATGTCATTCCGTTCATTAATCTATAATCTACAGTAGTCTCCTACTAGTAAACAAGGAATATATATTTACCTTGCACCACATCAAACTGGAACACCGGCTGATTGCTGGAGGCCTGCCAAGTGCCCTTGCCTCTGATTGGTCCGCACCGTGGTCCAGCACTATACATGGAATCTGGAACGCCAACAAAAAACCAGACACTATGTAACACACCAGATGAAATTTCTCCAATAATGACGGGAGCAAAATCATAAAGTCCTCTTTAGTGTCGTTAGTCGGCCAGACCTAGTATAGTTATTCGCCATTTAATAAAGGCTGACGTCTATATCTTCACAAGACTATAACATAGCCCTAATTGATACTGCCCTACAGGGTCAAACGTTATTTATCGTATTTATGCATGTCATTATAGCTGAATCAAAACTTAACTAAAACATGTCCCTTTCCATATCTATTAGAAAATATTCAAAGTTCTGTTGATAGAAACCACGGCACATACATATTTACCTTGCTTTTCATCAGATCGGAGCGACAGCTGATTGCGGGAGGCCGGTCAGTTTCTCCCGCGTCTGATTGGTCTGTTTTGCGGTCCAGCACCACACAAGATTCTGGAACGCAAACAAAAATCCCGATATTACGTAACATACCATATGAAGTGAACAAAACCACAGAGTCACCAGACAAATACAAGTTTGCTCTTGTCTTTATGGTTTCCTTCCTCTCCCTAATGATAATTTCTTTTAGATCACTGATCACTATGTAGTAACCCCTGGCTGTATTTACTTACCTCATTAGCGTGCGCTTCAGTGACTCACCCAAGTGTGAACCGCAATTAAGCATGACAGCTGGTAAAACCGGAACTGACAGACACATAAAAACAGAGCCCCAGTTTCTAAAACACCAAATAGCCATGATTAAGGACGTGCACAGCGTCTGAAACGCGTAGGCCCCTAGACTGGACCGAGACACTCTTCTATCTGCACACCAGGATTACTTTCCACTGGATCCTGTTTTAACCTTGATATTTAGTAAACTTGGAAACTTTCCATTTTATCCTCTACATCGCTGGATTCAACTCCCTGCCTTGCCTGTCTTCATACATCGTGTGCCGACACGAGATTCCGTGCGATGTCCGCGACACACATGCCAAGTGTCAGGTGAGCTGGAGGATCTCTCCCATATCTTCTGTGTTATCTGCTCGGCTTTTTCCTCTCGTGCTCACCCCCTCAACATATACGTCCCAGTGTGGACAAACAAGACCCTACTATCCACGGTTGTGTATAATTATCTTGTTTTGAACAATTGTGCTGCAGAAGGAGTTCTTCCATACAAGTCTGTTACCTGAATAAGTCTACAGGGAATTAATTATCTATATATCTCAAGATTTATAATTGTCATATGCTGGCTAAAGTTTTTCTTTTTCTATTGTTTTTAAACCAAACTGAACTTTCTGCTCTCTAAACATTTGGAGAAAATACCTACTGTACATAGGCAACCGGACATACAACACTACAACTATTCACTGTTCTCGAGACTTAATACAATATGTCTAACGAAGCTCAGTTAACCAGATCTGAACTAGCCGCAAAAGTTTTTGGCAATAAGGGAAAAACCTTCGAAAGAAACCTTGATCTGGAAGACTTATTCCACAACTTGGAAAAACATTTGGCACAACAGGCAAAATTGTGGTGGGACCTTACCACCCTGAAAAATTATGTCTCAAAAGACATGATCCCAAGGGGTCTACGCCTAAGAAAAATGCCCTCCTTTGTATACTCTGAGGATTTCCAGAAAGAATGGAACCAAACCTTATCTGACTGTTCAATCAAGCTAATGAATCTAATTACAAAACAAGAAGAGCAAAAACTAACAGAACTGGAAATAAAAATAGCAGATATCAAAAAGGAATTGGATGCTCTTTCAAATTCACCTTCTTATTCACAACTTGATGCTCGCATGTCTTCTCACATTGATAAGCTAGATCTTTCTATAGCAGAAACAAAAAAATCCAAATTTCAACGAGATACTAGAGATTACATGAACAACGAAGTATACAATTGGAACAGAAAAGAACGCAATTTTAATAGACCCAGACCCATTTTGAAAAAACGTAATCAACAATACAAAAGATACAGAGACATGCCCAGTAGAGTAAGCTTCAGCTCTACGGAACCCGACTCAGCAGAAGGTTTCTCAGAAGAAGACAATGGGGGAAGATATCCCCGTCTCTACCACAGACAAGAAGACACTACACAATCATCAAAAAACGAGGAAGGAGGGGCGGGAGGAAGCACAAATCGGCCCTATCAAGAACAAACCCGCCACCTCCGATCCAGAAAATTTCAACACCATTAAACCCCAATATAACGAATCTTTCATCTTGTCCCCTCACGATAGAACAAGAAGAAGTCCTTTCATTGGGCCTCAACTTTGCCCCCAACAATAACTTCAATTTGTTCAATACACTACTAGATATTAACAAATTCATTCGCAACTTGACCGTCAAAAAATATTTTCTCAATGCAGATTCCACCACAAACGAAGATCCCAATACATCTATAGTATCTCCAAGCCTTCCCACTATCAATCTTCAAGAAAACAAACAACAACTCATATCTAATTTTTCCTTTCAAGAACATAGAACCTTAGCATGTTTGGAAAGTCTACAGGAAGAAATTCCAGAACAAACAGTTACGATGGCTTCCAACTTCACCACGTCCAACTCCAAATTCTATCCCGTGAACTCACGAACAGAATCTATGGATCGTTTTCAACTCATCATTGAACAAGAACTACAAATTTTAGCGGATGGACTCAAAACCAATCATGTAGAATCCAACATGCCTAATCGTTTTAAGAAAGCAATAAAGTCCTTGAAGGACAACAAAGAACTAACGATAAAAATGGCAGATAAAGGCGGAGGAATTGCCATCATGAACAGATCGGATTATCAACAATCAATATTAGATATGCTTTCTGATAAGAATACTTACAAAAAACTCGACACAAATCCTACAGTCAAAATAAAGTTTCTAATGAAAAGTCTACTAAATGAGGGTCTCCAAGGGGGGTTCATCAATCAGAAACAATTCAACTACCTGTATGTTGAACAACCCATCACACCTATAATTCATGCTTTACCTAAAACTCACAAGCAAATCAACCCTCCACCAATGAGACCCATAGTCTCAGGGATAGGCTCGATATTAGAAAAACTATCAGAATGGCTCGACACCCTTCTACAACCTTTGGCTCAGCGAACTCCAGGTTTTTTGAAGGATACAAAAAATGTCCTCAACTCCCTGAAAGACAAAGTTTGGAACGATGATTATACCTGGTTAACCTGCGATGTCGTTTCGCTCTATACATCCATCCCCCATCATGTAGCCTACACTGCTTTAGAAAACCATCTTCAAAAACACAGTACTTATGAAAAAAATTTTCAAACCTACATTCTAAATGTACTGATGTTTCTAATGAAGCACAACTTCTTCCAATTTGATGGCAAGTATTTTCTCCAACTGAAAGGCGTCTCTATGGGAGCCAAATTCTCCCCATCAATTGCAAACCTGGTAATGGCGTGGTGGGAGGAATTATACATCTTCTCCAGCAACAACATATATGGCAAAGACATCGAGTGGTACGGAAGATACATCGATGACCTCCTGTTGATTTGGAAAGGTTCCATCGATCTCATCCCAAATTTCATTGATTATCTTAACCATAATCCCTACAACCTCAAGTTCACCTATAACCACGATAAAAAGTCTATAGTCTTTCTAGACTTAGAATTAGAGGGAAAAATAGGTCAAATCATCTCGACCCAAACACATCGGAAACCTACCTCCGCCAACTCCATTTTGCATGCCAAGAGCAACCACTCCAAACATACCATTAAGGCCATCCCAGTAGGAGAACTCCATCGTGCAAAAAGAAACTGCACCTCAGCGAAACAATTCAACACAGAACAGGAACAAATAACAACAAGATTAATCAATAGAGGTTATCCATTATGGTCCCTTTCCAGGGCTCGCGACATCATAACTAAAAAACCAAGAGCTCAACTTCTAGAACACCATCAAACATGTAAACTGGATTCCAATCAGCCGACACTGGTTTTACAGCAAAGCAACCAGTTTCAGGAAATAAAACACCTAGTAAATAGGTATCTACCTATCCTTATGGAGGACAGTGACCTGCGGTCTATACTTAAGGAAGGATGCAAAGTAATAGCAAGAAAAGCTCCATCAATAGGCAGCATCCTCTCACCATCTGCATTCACATCACAAGAGACCAAATCGACCTGGCTAGAAACCAAAGGGTTCTACAAATGTGGACAGCACCCCTGTAAGGTATGCCAATTTGCATATCCCACGAAAACCTTTTGTGACTCCACACAGTCAGACACATACACCATCCAAAATTACATTAACTGTAATACTGAGTCGGTCATCTACGTCATCGAATGTACTGAATGCTTATTAAAATATATTGGCTGCACGAACCGAAAACTAAAAATTAGGATCCTCGAACACCTCAGCTACATAAGAAATCCAAATATTACAAATATCTCAAGTGCCTCCAAACATTTCATACATTTCCATAACCGCACAATTAATACTTTTCGTTGCTTTGCCATAGAAAAAATTAATCTCCCTAAAAGAGGAGGAGATTTGAAACACAAAACTCACCTGCGAGAGGCATTTTGGATATATAGATTAAAAACAAGGTTCCCTCTGGGACTCAATCTCAAGAAAGAACTCATGTTCCAGTACTAATCCAGGTCATTACATCCTTCGTACACCGTGTCCTCCCATAGTTGTAGTCATGCCAGAATAGGATTTTTTCACAACATGTACTTTCTCCACTTGTATACCCGAGTCTACAATATCTTTTTGCTGACATAACATGTGCTTTTTGTACAGCAAATCAACAAAATATTCGAGACTTTTTTAGCCACTTTTCTTTTATTTTTCAATCAATTTTTCTTCATTTCTTCTGCATTCCCTGCACTCTCAAATTCTTGCTCCATGCATAGAAACTCAGGGCCTCGCCCCTCCTCCAACATGAATCTCTTCGCAAGATCATGTTAAATCATCAACTCTAGTACAGTTCCGCTACAGGTCATACATTTAGGCGAATAGATGATTATAAGTCTTACAATGGCCAAAATACTGTATGTCACAAACCACACAAGAATAACAATCCAAATGTCACAAATAATCACGCCAAATCCTATCTTCATTAGACATGCAAAGAGTTTTACTCAACCACAACATACTTTGGAGCACTCCAGCCGCCATCTACGTGATCAGTGTGGCTTGTTTTCACTGCCGGCTGTTTCTCAGACTTAGTATTAAAATCTGTTAATCAAATAAAAACCAATGTCAACAGCCTTAAGAGACGAGAACATAGCCTCAATCGATATTACTACATAGGGTCACATGTCACTTCACCGTACTCCTACAGTGCTTTCCATTCGCGTTCAATACCTAACCAATACATGTCATTCCGTTCATTAATCTATAATCTACAGTAGTCTCCTACTAGTAAACAAGGAATATATATTTACCTTGCACCACATCAAACTGGAACACCGGCTGATTGCTGGAGGCCTGCCAAGTGCCCTTGCCTCTGATTGGTCCGCACCGTGGTCCAGCACTATACATGGAATCTGGAACGCCAACAAAAAACCAGACACTATGTAACACACCAGATGAAATTTCTCCAATAATGACGGGAGCAAAATCATAAAGTCCTCTTTAGTGTCGTTAGTCGGCCAGACCTAGTATAGTTATTCGCCATTTAATAAAGGCTGACGTCTATATCTTCACAAGACTATAACATAGCCCTAATTGATACTGCCCTACAGGGTCAAACGTTATTTATCGTATTTATGCATGTCATTATAGCTGAATCAAAACTTAACTAAAACATGTCCCTTTCCATATCTATTAGAAAATATTCAAAGTTCTGTTGATAGAAACCACGGCACATACATATTTACCTTGCTTTTCATCAGATCGGAGCGACAGCTGATTGCGGGAGGCCGGTCAGTTTCTCCCGCGTCTGATTGGTCTGTTTTGCGGTCCAGCACCACACAAGATTCTGGAACGCAAACAAAAATCCCGATATTACGTAACATACCATATGAAGTGAACAAAACCACAGAGTCACCAGACAAATACAAGTTTGCTCTTGTCTTTATGGTTTCCTTCCTCTCCCTAATGATAATTTCTTTTAGATCACTGATCACTATGTAGTAACCCCTGGCTGTATTTACTTACCTCATTAGCGTGCGCTTCAGTGACTCACCCAAGTGTGAACCGCAATTAAGCATGACAGCTGGTAAAACCGGAACTGACAGACACATAAAAACAGAGCCCCAGTTTCTAAAACACCAAATAGCCATGATTAAGGACGTGCACAGCGTCTGAAACGCGTAGGCCCCTAGACTGGACCGAGACACTCTTCTATCTGCACACCAGGATTACTTTCCACTGGATCCTGTTTTAACCTTGATATTTAGTAAACTTGGAAACTTTCCATTTTATCCTCTACATCGCTGGATTCAACTCCCTGCCTTGCCTGTCTTCATACATCGTGTGCCGACACGAGATTCCGTGCGATGTCCGCGACACACATGCCAAGTGTCAGGTGAGCTGGAGGATCTCTCCCATATCTTCTGTGTTATCTGCTCGGCTTTTTCCTCTCGTGCTCACCCCCTCAACATATACGTCCCAGTGTGGACAAACAAGACCCTACTATCCACGGTTGTGTATAATTATCTTGTTTTGAACAATTGTGCTGCAGAAGGAGTTCTTCCATACAAGTCTGTTACCTGAATAAGTCTACAGGGAATTAATTATCTATATATCTCAAGATTTATAATTGTCATATGCTGGCTAAAGTTTTTCTTTTTCTATTGTTTTTAAACCAAACTGAACTTTCTGCTCTCTAAACATTTGGAGAAAATACCTACTGTACATAGGCAACCGGACATACAACACTACAACTATTCACTGTTCTCGAGACTTAATACAATATGTCTAACGAAGCTCAGTTAACCAGATCTGAACTAGCCGCAAAAGTTTTTGGCAATAAGGGAAAAACCTTCGAAAGAAACCTTGATCTGGAAGACTTATTCCACAACTTGGAAAAACATTTGGCACAACAGGCAAAATTGTGGTGGGACCTTACCACCCTGAAAAATTATGTCTCAAAAGACATGATCCCAAGGGGTCTACGCCTAAGAAAAATGCCCTCCTTTGTATACTCTGAGGATTTCCAGAAAGAATGGAACCAAACCTTATCTGACTGTTCAATCAAGCTAATGAATCTAATTACAAAACAAGAAGAGCAAAAACTAACAGAACTGGAAATAAAAATAGCAGATATCAAAAAGGAATTGGATGCTCTTTCAAATTCACCTTCTTATTCACAACTTGATGCTCGCATGTCTTCTCACATTGATAAGCTAGATCTTTCTATAGCAGAAACAAAAAAATCCAAATTTCAACGAGATACTAGAGATTACATGAACAACGAAGTATACAATTGGAACAGAAAAGAACGCAATTTTAATAGACCCAGACCCATTTTGAAAAAACGTAATCAACAATACAAAAGATACAGAGACATGCCCAGTAGAGTAAGCTTCAGCTCTACGGAACCCGACTCAGCAGAAGGTTTCTCAGAAGAAGACAATGGGGGAAGATATCCCCGTCTCTACCACAGACAAGAAGACACTACACAATCATCAAAAAACGAGGAAGGAGGGGCGGGAGGAAGCACAAATCGGCCCTATCAAGAACAAACCCGCCACCTCCGATCCAGAAAATTTCAACACCATTAAACCCCAATATAACGAATCTTTCATCTTGTCCCCTCACGATAGAACAAGAAGAAGTCCTTTCATTGGGCCTCAACTTTGCCCCCAACAATAACTTCAATTTGTTCAATACACTACTAGATATTAACAAATTCATTCGCAACTTGACCGTCAAAAAATATTTTCTCAATGCAGATTCCACCACAAACGAAGATCCCAATACATCTATAGTATCTCCAAGCCTTCCCACTATCAATCTTCAAGAAAACAAACAACAACTCATATCTAATTTTTCCTTTCAAGAACATAGAACCTTAGCATGTTTGGAAAGTCTACAGGAAGAAATTCCAGAACAAACAGTTACGATGGCTTCCAACTTCACCACGTCCAACTCCAAATTCTATCCCGTGAACTCACGAACAGAATCTATGGATCGTTTTCAACTCATCATTGAACAAGAACTACAAATTTTAGCGGATGGACTCAAAACCAATCATGTAGAATCCAACATGCCTAATCGTTTTAAGAAAGCAATAAAGTCCTTGAAGGACAACAAAGAACTAACGATAAAAATGGCAGATAAAGGCGGAGGAATTGCCATCATGAACAGATCGGATTATCAACAATCAATATTAGATATGCTTTCTGATAAGAATACTTACAAAAAACTCGACACAAATCCTACAGTCAAAATAAAGTTTCTAATGAAAAGTCTACTAAATGAGGGTCTCCAAGGGGGGTTCATCAATCAGAAACAATTCAACTACCTGTATGTTGAACAACCCATCACACCTATAATTCATGCTTTACCTAAAACTCACAAGCAAATCAACCCTCCACCAATGAGACCCATAGTCTCAGGGATAGGCTCGATATTAGAAAAACTATCAGAATGGCTCGACACCCTTCTACAACCTTTGGCTCAGCGAACTCCAGGTTTTTTGAAGGATACAAAAAATGTCCTCAACTCCCTGAAAGACAAAGTTTGGAACGATGATTATACCTGGTTAACCTGCGATGTCGTTTCGCTCTATACATCCATCCCCCATCATGTAGCCTACACTGCTTTAGAAAACCATCTTCAAAAACACAGTACTTATGAAAAAAATTTTCAAACCTACATTCTAAATGTACTGATGTTTCTAATGAAGCACAACTTCTTCCAATTTGATGGCAAGTATTTTCTCCAACTGAAAGGCGTCTCTATGGGAGCCAAATTCTCCCCATCAATTGCAAACCTGGTAATGGCGTGGTGGGAGGAATTATACATCTTCTCCAGCAACAACATATATGGCAAAGACATCGAGTGGTACGGAAGATACATCGATGACCTCCTGTTGATTTGGAAAGGTTCCATCGATCTCATCCCAAATTTCATTGATTATCTTAACCATAATCCCTACAACCTCAAGTTCACCTATAACCACGATAAAAAGTCTATAGTCTTTCTAGACTTAGAATTAGAGGGAAAAATAGGTCAAATCATCTCGACCCAAACACATCGGAAACCTACCTCCGCCAACTCCATTTTGCATGCCAAGAGCAACCACTCCAAACATACCATTAAGGCCATCCCAGTAGGAGAACTCCATCGTGCAAAAAGAAACTGCACCTCAGCGAAACAATTCAACACAGAACAGGAACAAATAACAACAAGATTAATCAATAGAGGTTATCCATTATGGTCCCTTTCCAGGGCTCGCGACATCATAACTAAAAAACCAAGAGCTCAACTTCTAGAACACCATCAAACATGTAAACTGGATTCCAATCAGCCGACACTGGTTTTACAGCAAAGCAACCAGTTTCAGGAAATAAAACACCTAGTAAATAGGTATCTACCTATCCTTATGGAGGACAGTGACCTGCGGTCTATACTTAAGGAAGGATGCAAAGTAATAGCAAGAAAAGCTCCATCAATAGGCAGCATCCTCTCACCATCTGCATTCACATCACAAGAGACCAAATCGACCTGGCTAGAAACCAAAGGGTTCTACAAATGTGGACAGCACCCCTGTAAGGTATGCCAATTTGCATATCCCACGAAAACCTTTTGTGACTCCACACAGTCAGACACATACACCATCCAAAATTACATTAACTGTAATACTGAGTCGGTCATCTACGTCATCGAATGTACTGAATGCTTATTAAAATATATTGGCTGCACGAACCGAAAACTAAAAATTAGGATCCTCGAACACCTCAGCTACATAAGAAATCCAAATATTACAAATATCTCAAGTGCCTCCAAACATTTCATACATTTCCATAACCGCACAATTAATACTTTTCGTTGCTTTGCCATAGAAAAAATTAATCTCCCTAAAAGAGGAGGAGATTTGAAACACAAAACTCACCTGCGAGAGGCATTTTGGATATATAGATTAAAAACAAGGTTCCCTCTGGGACTCAATCTCAAGAAAGAACTCATGTTCCAGTACTAATCCAGGTCATTACATCCTTCGTACACCGTGTCCTCCCATAGTTGTAGTCATGCCAGAATAGGATTTTTTCACAACATGTACTTTCTCCACTTGTATACCCGAGTCTACAATATCTTTTTGCTGACATAACATGTGCTTTTTGTACAGCAAATCAACAAAATATTCGAGACTTTTTTAGCCACTTTTCTTTTATTTTTCAATCAATTTTTCTTCATTTCTTCTGCATTCCCTGCACTCTCAAATTCTTGCTCCATGCATAGAAACTCAGGGCCTCGCCCCTCCTCCAACATGAATCTCTTCGCAAGATCATGTTAAATCATCAACTCTAGTACAGTTCCGCTACAGGTCATACATTTAGGCGAATAGATGATTATAAGTCTTACAATGGCCAAAATACTGTATGTCACAAACCACACAAGAATAACAATCCAAATGTCACAAATAATCACGCCAAATCCTATCTTCATTAGACATGCAAAGAGTTTTACTCAACCACAACATACTTTGGAGCACTCCAGCCGCCATCTACGTGATCAGTGTGGCTTGTTTTCACTGCCGGCTGTTTCTCAGACTTAGTATTAAAATCTGTTAATCAAATAAAAACCAATGTCAACAGCCTTAAGAGACGAGAACATAGCCTCAATCGATATTACTACATAGGGTCACATGTCACTTCACCGTACTCCTACAGTGCTTTCCATTCGCGTTCAATACCTAACCAATACATGTCATTCCGTTCATTAATCTATAATCTACAGTAGTCTCCTACTAGTAAACAAGGAATATATATTTACCTTGCACCACATCAAACTGGAACACCGGCTGATTGCTGGAGGCCTGCCAAGTGCCCTTGCCTCTGATTGGTCCGCACCGTGGTCCAGCACTATACATGGAATCTGGAACGCCAACAAAAAACCAGACACTATGTAACACACCAGATGAAATTTCTCCAATAATGACGGGAGCAAAATCATAAAGTCCTCTTTAGTGTCGTTAGTCGGCCAGACCTAGTATAGTTATTCGCCATTTAATAAAGGCTGACGTCTATATCTTCACAAGACTATAACATAGCCCTAATTGATACTGCCCTACAGGGTCAAACGTTATTTATCGTATTTATGCATGTCATTATAGCTGAATCAAAACTTAACTAAAACATGTCCCTTTCCATATCTATTAGAAAATATTCAAAGTTCTGTTGATAGAAACCACGGCACATACATATTTACCTTGCTTTTCATCAGATCGGAGCGACAGCTGATTGCGGGAGGCCGGTCAGTTTCTCCCGCGTCTGATTGGTCTGTTTTGCGGTCCAGCACCACACAAGATTCTGGAACGCAAACAAAAATCCCGATATTACGTAACATACCATATGAAGTGAACAAAACCACAGAGTCACCAGACAAATACAAGTTTGCTCTTGTCTTTATGGTTTCCTTCCTCTCCCTAATGATAATTTCTTTTAGATCACTGATCACTATGTAGTAACCCCTGGCTGTATTTACTTACCTCATTAGCGTGCGCTTCAGTGACTCACCCAAGTGTGAACCGCAATTAAGCATGACAGCTGGTAAAACCGGAACTGACAGACACATAAAAACAGAGCCCCAGTTTCTAAAACACCAAATAGCCATGATTAAGGACGTGCACAGCGTCTGAAACGCGTAGGCCCCTAGACTGGACCGAGACACTCTTCTATCTGCACACCAGGATTACTTTCCACTGGATCCTGTTTTAACCTTGATATTTAGTAAACTTGGAAACTTTCCATTTTATCCTCTACATCGCTGGATTCAACTCCCTGCCTTGCCTGTCTTCATACATCGTGTGCCGACACGAGATTCCGTGCGATGTCCGCGACACACATGCCAAGTGTCAGGTGAGCTGGAGGATCTCTCCCATATCTTCTGTGTTATCTGCTCGGCTTTTTCTTCTCGTGCTCACCCCCTCAACATATACGTCCCAGTGTGGACAAACAAGACCCTACTATCCACGGTTGTGTATAATTATCTTGTTTTGAACAATTGTGCTGCAGAAGGAGTTCTTCCATACAAGTCTGTTACCTGAATAAGTCTACAGGGAATTAATTATCTATATATCTCAAGATTTATAATTGTCATATGCTGGCTAAAGTTTTTCTTTTTCTATTGTTTTTAAACCAAACTGAACTTTCTGCTCTCTAAACATTTGGAGAAAATACCTACTGTACATAGGCAACCGGACATACAACACTACAACTATTCACTGTTCTCGAGACTTAATACAATATGTCTAACGAAGCTCAGTTAACCAGATCTGAACTAGCCGCAAAAGTTTTTGGCAATAAGGGAAAAACCTTCGAAAGAAACCTTGATCTGGAAGACTTATTCCACAACTTGGAAAAACATTTGGCACAACAGGCAAAATTGTGGTGGGACCTTACCACCCTGAAAAATTATGTCTCAAAAGACATGATCCCAAGGGGTCTACGCCTAAGAAAAATGCCCTCCTTTGTATACTCTGAGGATTTCCAGAAAGAATGGAACCAAACCTTATCTGACTGTTCAATCAAGCTAATGAATCTAATTACAAAACAAGAAGAGCAAAAACTAACAGAACTGGAAATAAAAATAGCAGATATCAAAAAGGAATTGGATGCTCTTTCAAATTCACCTTCTTATTCACAACTTGATGCTCGCATGTCTTCTCACATTGATAAGCTAGATCTTTCTATAGCAGAAACAAAAAAATCCAAATTTCAACGAGATACTAGAGATTACATGAACAACGAAGTATACAATTGGAACAGAAAAGAACGCAATTTTAATAGACCCAGACCCATTTTGAAAAAACGTAATCAACAATACAAAAGATACAGAGACATGCCCAGTAGAGTAAGCTTCAGCTCTACGGAACCCGACTCAGCAGAAGGTTTCTCAGAAGAAGACAATGGGGGAAGATATCCCCGTCTCTACCACAGACAAGAAGACACTACACAATCATCAAAAAACGAGGAAGGAGGGGCGGGAGGAAGCACAAATCGGCCCTATCAAGAACAAACCCGCCACCTCCGATCCAGAAAATTTCAACACCATTAAACCCCAATATAACGAATCTTTCATCTTGTCCCCTCACGATAGAACAAGAAGAAGTCCTTTCATTGGGCCTCAACTTTGCCCCCAACAATAACTTCAATTTGTTCAATACACTACTAGATATTAACAAATTCATTCGCAACTTGACCGTCAAAAAATATTTTCTCAATGCAGATTCCACCACAAACGAAGATCCCAATACATCTATAGTATCTCCAAGCCTTCCCACTATCAATCTTCAAGAAAACAAACAACAACTCATATCTAATTTTTCCTTTCAAGAACATAGAACCTTAGCATGTTTGGAAAGTCTACAGGAAGAAATTCCAGAACAAACAGTTACGATGGCTTCCAACTTCACCACGTCCAACTCCAAATTCTATCCCGTGAACTCACGAACAGAATCTATGGATCGTTTTCAACTCATCATTGAACAAGAACTACAAATTTTAGCGGATGGACTCAAAACCAATCATGTAGAATCCAACATGCCTAATCGTTTTAAGAAAGCAATAAAGTCCTTGAAGGACAACAAAGAACTAACGATAAAAATGGCAGATAAAGGCGGAGGAATTGCCATCATGAACAGATCGGATTATCAACAATCAATATTAGATATGCTTTCTGATAAGAATACTTACAAAAAACTCGACACAAATCCTACAGTCAAAATAAAGTTTCTAATGAAAAGTCTACTAAATGAGGGTCTCCAAGGGGGGTTCATCAATCAGAAACAATTCAACTACCTGTATGTTGAACAACCCATCACACCTATAATTCATGCTTTACCTAAAACTCACAAGCAAATCAACCCTCCACCAATGAGACCCATAGTCTCAGGGATAGGCTCGATATTAGAAAAACTATCAGAATGGCTCGACACCCTTCTACAACCTTTGGCTCAGCGAACTCCAGGTTTTTTGAAGGATACAAAAAATGTCCTCAACTCCCTGAAAGACAAAGTTTGGAACGATGATTATACCTGGTTAACCTGCGATGTCGTTTCGCTCTATACATCCATCCCCCATCATGTAGCCTACACTGCTTTAGAAAACCATCTTCAAAAACACAGTACTTATGAAAAAAATTTTCAAACCTACATTCTAAATGTACTGATGTTTCTAATGAAGCACAACTTCTTCCAATTTGATGGCAAGTATTTTCTCCAACTGAAAGGCGTCTCTATGGGAGCCAAATTCTCCCCATCAATTGCAAACCTGGTAATGGCGTGGTGGGAGGAATTATACATCTTCTCCAGCAACAACATATATGGCAAAGACATCGAGTGGTACGGAAGATACATCGATGACCTCCTGTTGATTTGGAAAGGTTCCATCGATCTCATCCCAAATTTCATTGATTATCTTAACCATAATCCCTACAACCTCAAGTTCACCTATAACCACGATAAAAAGTCTATAGTCTTTCTAGACTTAGAATTAGAGGGAAAAATAGGTCAAATCATCTCGACCCAAACACATCGGAAACCTACCTCCGCCAACTCCATTTTGCATGCCAAGAGCAACCACTCCAAACATACCATTAAGGCCATCCCAGTAGGAGAACTCCATCGTGCAAAAAGAAACTGCACCTCAGCGAAACAATTCAACACAGAACAGGAACAAATAACAACAAGATTAATCAATAGAGGTTATCCATTATGGTCCCTTTCCAGGGCTCGCGACATCATAACTAAAAAACCAAGAGCTCAACTTCTAGAACACCATCAAACATGTAAACTGGATTCCAATCAGCCGACACTGGTTTTACAGCAAAGCAACCAGTTTCAGGAAATAAAACACCTAGTAAATAGGTATCTACCTATCCTTATGGAGGACAGTGACCTGCGGTCTATACTTAAGGAAGGATGCAAAGTAATAGCAAGAAAAGCTCCATCAATAGGCAGCATCCTCTCACCATCTGCATTCACATCACAAGAGACCAAATCGACCTGGCTAGAAACCAAAGGGTTCTACAAATGTGGACAGCACCCCTGTAAGGTATGCCAATTTGCATATCCCACGAAAACCTTTTGTGACTCCACACAGTCAGACACATACACCATCCAAAATTACATTAACTGTAATACTGAGTCGGTCATCTACGTCATCGAATGTACTGAATGCTTATTAAAATATATTGGCTGCACGAACCGAAAACTAAAAATTAGGATCCTCGAACACCTCAGCTACATAAGAAATCCAAATATTACAAATATCTCAAGTGCCTCCAAACATTTCATACATTTCCATAACCGCACAATTAATACTTTTCGTTGCTTTGCCATAGAAAAAATTAATCTCCCTAAAAGAGGAGGAGATTTGAAACACAAAACTCACCTGCGAGAGGCATTTTGGATATATAGATTAAAAACAAGGTTCCCTCTGGGACTCAATCTCAAGAAAGAACTCATGTTCCAGTACTAATCCAGGTCATTACATCCTTCGTACACCGTGTCCTCCCATAGTTGTAGTCATGCCAGAATAGGATTTTTTCACAACATGTACTTTCTCCACTCGTATACCCGAGTCTACAATATCTTTTTGCTGACATAACATGTGCTTTTTGTACAGCAAATCAACAAAATATTCGAGACTTTTTTAGCCACTTTTCTTTTATTTTTCAATCAATTTTTCTTCATTTCTTCTGCATTCCCTGCACTCTCAAATTCTCGCTCCATGCATAGAAACTCAGGGCCTCGCCCCTCCTCCAACATGAATCTCTTCGCAAGATCATGTTAAATCATCAACTCTAGTACAGTTCCGCTACAGGTCATACATTTAGGCGAATAGATGATTATAAGTCTTACAATGGCCAAAATACTGTATGTCACAAACCACACAAGAATAACAATCCAAATGTCACAAATAATCACGCCAAATCCTATCTTCATTAGACATGCAAAGAGTTTTACTCAACCACAACATACTTTGGAGCACTCCAGCCGCCATCTACGTGATCAGTGTGGCTTGTTTTCACTGCCGGCTGTTTCTCAGACTTAGTATTAAAATCTGTTAATCAAATAAAAACCAATGTCAACAGCCTTAAGAGACGAGAACATAGCCTCAATCGATATTACTACATAGGGTCACATGTCACTTCACCGTACTCCTACAGTGCTTTCCATTCGCGTTCAATACCTAACCAATAAATGTCATTCCGTTCATTAATCTATAATCTACAGTAGTCTCCTACTAGTAAACAAGGAATATATATTTACCTTGCACCACATCAAACTGGAACACCGGCTGATTGCTGGAGGCCTGCCAAGTGCCCTTGCCTCTGATTGGTCCGCACCGTGGTCCAGCACTATACATGGAATCTGGAACGCCAACAAAAAACCAGACACTATGTAACACACCAGATGAAATTTCTCCAATAATGACGGGAGCAAAATCATAAAGTCCTCTTTAGTGTCGTTAGTCGGCCAGACCTAGTATAGTTATTCGCCATTTAATAAAGGCTGACGTCTATATCTTCACAAGACTATAACATAGCCCTAATTGATACTGCCCTACAGGGTCAAACGTTATTTATCGTATTTATGCATGTCATTATAGCTGAATCAAAACTTAACTAAAACATGTCCCTTTCCATATCTATTAGAAAATATTCAAAGTTCTGTTGATAGAAACCACGGCACATACATATTTACCTTGCTTTTCATCAGATCGGAGCGACAGCTGATTGCGGGAGGCCGGTCAGTTTCTCCCGCGTCTGATTGGTCTGTTTTGCGGTCCAGCACCACACAAGATTCTGGAACGCAAACAAAAATCCCGATATTACGTAACATACCATATGAAGTGAACAAAACCACAGAGTCACCAGACAAATACAAGTTTGCTCTTGTCTTTATGGTTTCCTTCCTCTCCCTAATGATAATTTCTTTTAGATCACTGATCACTATGTAGTAACCCCTGGCTGTATTTACTTACCTCATTAGCGTGCGCTTCAGTGACTCACCCAAGTGTGAACCGCAATTAAGCATGACAGCTGGTAAAACCGGAACTGACAGACACATAAAAACAGAGCCCCAGTTTCTAAAACACCAAATAGCCATGATTAAGGACGTGCACAGCGTCTGAAACGCGTAGGCCCCTAGACTGGACCGAGACACTCTTCTATCTGCACACCAGGATTACTTTCCACTGGATCCTGTTTTAACCTTGATATTTAGTAAACTTGGAAACTTTCCATTTTATCCTCTACATCGCTGGATTCAACTCCCTGCCTTGCCTGTCTTCATACATCGTGTGCCGACACGAGATTCCGTGCGATGTCCGCGACACACATGCCAAGTGTCAGGTGAGCTGGAGGATCTCTCCCATATCTTCTGTGGAAGAATGTGAAATGCGATGAATTTTGTCCGTGGTCCATTTTGTGTGTGAAAAAGCTAGCATAAACTGACGCATTTGTTAAAAAAAAAGCTAATTTTATTTTGTTCCATCTTATTCAAGAAACTTTCAGAAGAAAACTGGACTGTCTAAAAATATGATAAAGCCCTTGAAGGAAACCTTGTGGGGTCTAGTTGTGTGAATGAAGTAATTTATGGGGTGTTTCTAATGTTTCAGCAGCATTAGGCCCCCAGAAAACAGTATGCGGCTATAAAATCAAATGCAAAATTCCTGGACCGAAAAGGCCAAAAAGCCTCCTTTTATTCCAAGCCCTGGCACATGCCCGCACAGTGAATAAGGCACACATATTTGGTATCCCCATGCACGGGAGAAGTGGAAGAATGTGAAAGGAGATGAATTTTGTCCGTGGTCTATACCGTGTGTGAAAATACTAGCCTAAACTGACGCATTTGCTAAAAAAGCGCTGATTTTATTTTGTTTCATCTTATTCAAGAAACTTTCAGAAGAAAACTGGACTGTCTAAAAATATGATAAACCCCTTGAAGAAAACCTTGTGGGGTCTACTTGTGTGAATGAAGTCATTTATGGGGTGTTTCTAATGTTTCAGCAGCATTACGCCCCCCAGAAAACAGTATGCGGCTATAAAATCAAAAGCAGAATTCCTGGACCGAAAAGGCCAAAAAGCCTCCTTTTATGCCAAGCCCTGGCACATGCCCGCACAGTGAATAAGGCACACATATTTGGTATCCCCATGCACGGGAGAAGTGGAAGAATGTGAAAGGAGATGAATTTTGTCCGTGGTCCATACCGTGTGTGAAAAATGCTATCATAAACTGACGCAATTGCTAAATTCTTGCATTTTTTTCCAATTTTGCCCACTTTAGAGAAAAAAATAAAAATGATATATACTGACAAATGCCACTAAAACAAAGCCCTATCTGTCCTTTAAAAAGAGTGTAAAATTCAAAGATGAACTTTATTCACCTGCAGAGTTATAGTCATCTAAAGAAGCGCATAGCAAAATTGTCAAATTTGCTCTGGTCATTTAGCTGTAAAACAGCCTAGTCCTTAACCGGTTAAATTGTACTGCTATGTGGTTTGCGTACCACTGCTATGCCCTGTGTGCATGATAGTTATCATTCCTTTCTGTTTTATGGAATGTTTGCTGCATATTCTTATCCTAATGTATCTGTACAATTGACTCTGTTACTTTATTTTCAATAAAACAAGGGTTTTTTTTTTTTTTTTAGAATTTATCAATTTTTACAAGGAATAAAGAAGAAAAAGCGCCCCAAGATTTGTAAAACAATTTCTCCTGATTACTGCAATACCCCATATGTGGTAATAAACGGCTGTTTGGAAACACAGCGGGGCTCAGAAGGGAAGGAGCGGTATTTGACTTATGGAGCTCAAGTTTACTCAATTGGTTTTCGGGTGTCATGTTGCATTTGCAAAGTCCATGAGGGACCAAAACAGTGGACACCCCCCAGAAGTGACCCCATTTGGGAAACTACAGCCCTAAAAATAATTTGTCTAGAGGTATTGTGAGCATTTTGATCCCATAGGTTTTTTGCTGAAACTAGGCCGTCAAAACTTCTATTGTTTTTTATTCTTTTTTTTTACGGCGTTCACTGTGTGCTATAAATTACATATTTAATTTATTCTGTGGGTTGATGCGATTACGGCGATACCATATGTATATAGGCTTTTTATGTTTTAGGGTGTTTGCACGATAAAATCACAGTTTTAAAAAAATGATTTAGTTTTTGTGTCACCATATTCTAAGAGCCACGACTTTTTTATTTTTCTATCAGGAAAGCTGTGTGAGAGCTTGTTTTTTGCCAAACAATTTTTGGATATATGCGACTTTTTGATCCCTATTTATGCAATAATTTGGGAGCTGAAGTGACTAAAAATAGCGATTCCGGTATATTTTTTTATTATTTTTTTGTATGGCGGTCATCGTGCGGGATAAATTACATTATATTTTTATAGTTCAGGTCATTACGGATGCGGCGATACCAATTATGCATAGTTTATTTATTTTTTTCATTTTTTTCTAGTAATAAAGGACTTCATAAGGGAAAAAGGGCAATTTTTTAATTTTAGGCTATGTTCACACGGAGTATTTTGGGGGAGGAATATCTGCCTCAAAATTCCGTTTGGAACTTTGAGGCAGATATTCCTCTCCCTGCACGCCGATTTTCGAGGCGATTATCGCGCCGTTTTTCGCCCGCGGCCATTGAGCGCCGCGGGCATAAAACAGTGAGAAATACGCTTTCTCCTGCCTCCCATTGAAGTCAATGGGAGGTCAGAGGCGGAAGCGCCCGAAGATAGGGCATGTCGCTTCTTTTTCCCGCGAGGCAGTTTTACTGCTCGCGGGAAAAAGACGCCGACGCCTCCCATTGAAATCAATCGGAGGCGTTCTCGGGCCGTTTTTGCCGAGTTTTGCGACGCGGTTTCCGCGTCAAAAAACTCGGCAAAATACCCCGTGTGAACATAGCCTTATTATTTTCACATTTTACTTTTGTAAATTTTTTTAACTTTCTTTTTAGTCCCACTAGGGACTTGAAGATCCAATTGTTGGATTGTTATTATAATACCCTACAATACTCATTTATTGCAGGGTATTATACCTGTTAGAGTCACACTGACAGTTTCCTCTGGCAGGACCTAATCGCCTTCCATAGATGGCAGACCAGAAGCCTTTGTTAGGCTTCCGGTTGCCATAGCCATTGCCCCCCGCAACAATCGGCCCCTACAATCACGTAGTGGGGTGCCGATGTTACTATAACAACTTAAATTCGGGGGTCGCTATTGACTGCTGGATATAAGGGTTTAATCGGTTTGGATCACCACTGTGATCCGACCCAATGTTTTCTAGTAGCAGCCCGTACTGGAAGATGCCGGGCTGCGGGGACCGCCTGTGTGCTCTGTTAGGGCTTATTCAGACGAACGTATAATACGTCCGTGCAACGCGCGTGATTTTCACGCGCGTCGCACGGACCTACGTTAGTCAATGGAGCCGTTCAGACAGTCAGTGATTTTCACGCAGCGTATGTCCGCTGCGTAAAACTCACGACATGTCCTATATTTGCACGTTTTTGGCGCATCACGCACCCATTGAAGTCAATGGGTGCGTGAAAACCGCGCACGGCACACGGACGCACTTCCGTGTGCCGCGCACTACAGTAGTCAAAACTATGAATGAAAACAGAAAAGCACCACGTGCTTTTCGGTTTACAAACATACAGAGTGTCATAATGATGGCGGCTGCGCGAAAATCACGCAGCCACGCATCATATGCTGCTGACACATGGAGCTTTTATGGACCTTTTGCACGCGCAAAACACACACGATCGTGTGAATCCAGCCTAAGGAGCACACGTAGATTAACGGGTTGCAGGCACAAGGACCAGTGCTGCAACCCATTAATCTACGCGGGGTGGTCGGGAAGGGGTTTAAGAATGAGGGTTAGTGAACTAAGACCCTTACCGATTGCCAGAACCCAAGGGGACAACACTCTGCTAAGTGTTGTACCCCTATGGCTCTTCTCACCATTTTCCACTTTCATCAAAAAGCCACAGCTAGATGAAGAAGGTCTAATAGAGTTTCTATCGGCCGTTTTCTGCGCACCACACCTCTTTTGGAGGAGTCATAGCAACTGTTCACAGGACCCGAAGGACAGTAGAGCACTTTTGTTTCATTCTGGCAAATGGTGGTGTCCACTTGTGTTGCGGATTCTACAGTGGGTTTCCAGGCAAAAATTTTTTTTGACAATTATATCATGTATATTATACAATGTAGTAGTATTATTAAAAGGGTATGTCCAGGTTTAGAGAACAGAGTCCCTTTTCTCTATGTCCTGTGTCTGGTATGGCAGTTCATCCCCATTTAAATGGGTTCTCCTGTTTCAGCAATTTAATTAATTTTTTTTGTATAATTAAAAGTTATTCAATTATCCAATACACTTTCTGTATTAATTCTTCATGGTTTTCAAGATCTCTGCTTGTTGTTATTCAGTAGAAACATTTATTGTTTACTTCCAGTGGATAAAATTCTGTCCATAGTCATGTGATGGACACACAGACGCTGGGATCGTTAGTTACAGTATGTGTATCAGAACTGTGTCTTCTAATGATTCCAGCACCTGTGTGTCCATCACATGACCATGGACAGAATTGTATCCACTGGAAGTAAATAATGAGGGTATGTTCACACAGGGCGGATACGCTACGTAAAAGCACACAGTGTACTGCCCTGGTCACCGCATTGAATTCCGACCGAAAAACCGCACCAAATTGTTTGTCCGCTGTGGAAAGCTGCATGTAAAAAAAAAAAAGGTTTCATACTTACCCGTAGCCATGACAACAATTGACATGCTGCGGATTAAAAAACTGCACCACAGGTACATTTCTGAGAAGCTTTTCCGCTTATCATTTATGTAGCGTGTGCATGAGATTTGTTCAAATCTCTTCCACTCTGCTGCTACTGTATTATGCTGCGGATTTTCCGCAACGGAATCTGTTGCAGAAAATCTGCAGTATTTACGCTTCGCGTGAATCCAGCCTGAGTGTTCCTACTGAATGACAACAAGCAGAGAACTTAACCCCTTCCCGACATTTGACGTATCCATACGCCAAAGTCGGGTAGGGGAAGTATGGAACTGGCTCACGGAGTGAACCCGCTCCATATGATGCGGGTGTCGGCTGTATGTTACAGCCGACACTTTAGAGTAAGGCCTTATTCACACGAACGTGTCCGTTTTGCCACACTGAACTTTTGCGCGCGCAAAACGCAGCATTTATTGCGCGCGCAAAAGTTCAGTGTGGCATCTGTACATGATGCGTGATTTTCGCGCAGCCGGCATCATTATGACACTGTTTTTAGGTTACGAAACAGTAAAGAAGGGGGGGCTTTTATGTTTCCCTTCACTTCTTTAACAGCTGTAGCGTGAATCACGTGCGTCACCCGGAAGTGCTTCCGTGTGATGTGAAACACGGGCAAGTATAGGACATGTCGTGAGTTCTACGCAGCGGACACACGCTGCATGAAAATCACGACCTGTTAGAACGGCCCCATTGACTTACATAAGTCCGTGCGACGTGCATGATTTCCAGGCAAGTACTGCAGATGTAATACACGTTCGTGTGAATAAGGCTTAATGAGCGGGATCGCGCTAGAGCGTGATCCCGCTCGCTTAAATCGTTAAATGCCGAGGACAATAGCGACCACGGCATTTCAATCGTTAGAAAGAGGGGGCAACCCCCTCTAACAGCTCATCGCGCCCCTCCGCAATGCAATCACAGGCTGGCGATGGTTGCTATGGCCGCCTGGGGGCCTAATGAAGGACCCCAGGTCGGCCATCTTTGTGCTCCTATTAAGCGCTGCCTTCGGCAGGGCTTCAGAGGAGCCTGTCAGAATCACGATATACTGCCATACATTAGCATGGCAGTATATAGTCCAAGCGATCTAACAATAGTTGGTTGAAGTCCCCTAGGGGGACTAATAAAAAAAGTAAAAATTTGTAAAATAAAGGGTTTTTTTAAATTTAAAACCCTTTTCCCATTTTCCCCATAGAGCATAGTAAAAAAATAAATAAATAAACATAATTGGTATCGCCGCACCCGTAAAAGTCTGAACTATTACAATATAACATTATTTAACCCGCACGGTGTATGCCATAAAAAAAAAAAAAATTTAAATGCCAGAATCCCAATTTTTTGGTCACAGCTTATCCTGCAAAAAATAAGCCCTCATACCACTTAATCGACGGAAAAATAAATAAGTCATGGCTCTCGGAATTTGGCGACACAAAATAAATTTTATTTTTTACACTTAAAATATAAACACGTAAAATATAGAAAAAACAATATATATTTGGTATCGCCGTAATAGTATTGACCCGCAGAATAAAGTTAACATGTTGTTTTAATTGCACAGTGATTTACGTAAAAACGAAGCGCAAAAAACAATTGAGGAATCGCTGTTTGTTTAATTTTCTACCCCACAAATGCCCGTTTCCTAGTACATTATATGGCACAATAAATGGTGCTACGAAAAACAACAACTCATCCCGCAAAAATCAAGCCCTCATAGGACTATATCGACTGAAAAATAAAAAAGTTATGGCTTCTGGAATGTGGGGAGGAAAAAACGAAAATGAAAATCTGAAAGTAATACATAAAGTATGTTGGAAAATTGTATAACTTTTTATTATACAAAAAAGGTAATTTGCTTAAAGGGAATGTGTCGCTAGAAATTTTTTTTTCTTTCAGTTAAACAGTTAGTATATAAATGATTACACATTGTTTTAATTTTTTAATTTTTTCACAAGTCAGGAAATATTATAAATTAGATTCTAATTTATAACATTTCCATGTGCTGGTCACTAGAGGGAGAAATTCCCAAAATTGAAGCATTGGCATGTGGTAAAGCAACCTCATTGCTTTATGCTGCAAATTTGGAGTAGACACACTCGCTCTAGTGTCCTCACACAATCCCCCCTCCTTTATCCTGGCTAGTGCCAGGAGAAAGGAGGGGGTTGAGTGTTCAAACCTCCTACACTGTGTGCGAATGCACAGTGTAGGAGGATTAGATACAGTGGTAATCAGACAGTATAACACTAAGGGTATGTGCACACGATGAGAGGCTTTTACGTCTGAAAAGACAGACTGTTTTCAGGAGAAAACAGCTGCGTCGTTTCAGACGTAAATGCTGCTCCTCGTATTATGCGAGGCGTCTTTGACGCCTGTAAACTTAAGCTGCTCTTCGTTGACTTCAATGAAGAACGGCTCAAATTACGTTGCAAAGAAGTGCCCTGCACTTCTTTGCCGAGGCAGTCAATTTACGCGTCGTTGTTTGACAGCTGTCAAACGACGACGCGTAAATGACAGGTCGTCTGCACAGTACGTCGGCAAACCCATTCAAATGAATGGGCAGATGTTTGCCGACGTATTGTAGCCCTATTTTCAGACGTAAAACGAGGCATAATACGCCTCGTTTATGTCTGAAAATAGGTCGTGTGAACCCAGCCTAACATACACACACATCACATACACAAACATAACTTACCTTCTCCTGCCGCCGCCGCTGCCGCCTCCGCTCCTAGACCTTGCATCTGCGCTGCTTTGAACATATGGCCGGAAGCCGCGACCGGAAGTCGTCATCTTACTGTCCGGCTGCGGCTTCCGGTCCACATGAAAATGGCGGCGGATGTCGCTCTACCAAAGACCTTCCTTTTGGTCTGTGTGGGAGCGGCGCATGCGCCGTTCCCACACAGACGGCGTACACCATAGTGAATGGAACGGCTCCCGTTCGCATTCTCTATGGGGTGTATGTGCCGTATTCCATCTCTGTATGTGTCGTTAATCGACACATACAGAGATGAAAAAAAAAATGGCAGCCCCCATAGAGAAGTAAAAGAAAGTAAAAAGTACAACACAAAAACACAAATAAATAAAATTTATTTTAATGAAATACTAAAAGCAATATTATATAAAACATTTTTTGGGGATGACACCTTCCCTTTAAACTGGACAACCCCTTTAACTGACACACTAGTAGATTGTAACTTAAAAATGGCCATAAACATTTCTGCCGACCTCACCATTAACATCTGTGATTGTCAGCCGATATCACTGGGTTCAGCATAATTTTATCTCCTGTGTATTGTCATGTTAAGGGTTTTATTATGTAAAAAAATGAAAAAGGATTAAATACATACTACATTCTGCCTGGGCCTACTGTCCAAACACACTACAGAGTTTTCTAAAAAAAAAACAACTTGATAAACGTATGCATAAGGTAGTGAGGTAACCTGCTCTTATCTCTTGATACATTTCTAGACATTCCTGGAGAGATTACGCAGTCGGTAGACTATACTAGAGATTAAAATTTAACCCATGTCAAACTAAACCATTAAATGGTTAATATATGAAAATGGATAAGCTCTACCTTCGGGTTGTTTGTTCTCTTAGTCAGTTAACTATTTTTTTTTCATGCATTAGGTTTTGAAATCACCAGTAGCCTCTGTTCTAATTGGATTATACATTGATATTCTTTTAAATCTTCATTTAATTAAAGAGGCCCCCAGAGTGAAGGAATTTACACGGATATCAGTCAGCGAGACGAAAAGCATTTTGTTTTTCAAATTTCTGGATATGAGCCTCTATTAGATTACATGATCCTAAGAAACATGAGTTTTCTATGGCTATTTAATATAACAAGTGTTATTAAAGTCCAGTGCTGCTGTGAATCACATTTAGTTCTCAATTTTATGAACTTATAAACACTTCATGGCATTGTTTTCAGGTACATATTGCACTATTTTACTCATTGTTTAAAAATAAAATAGAAAGTCTAAGTTTTATTAAGGCCTTAGGGCCTGTTCAATAACGCAGTCGACTGAGCTAATGATTCCATCGTAAAAACGGAAACCTGCCGGAATGGTGACGAAGGGAAACCATTAGCAACGTTTCCGTCACCATTGATATCAATGGTGACTGAAACGGAAGCTGTGGTTTCAGTTTGACTTTCCGTTGCAGGGTTCACCCGACGGAAACCTCAGACGGAACCCCAGAACGGAAAGCCAACGCTGATGTGAACAGGCCCTTATTCACGCGAGCTGGTCTGATATCCATCAGCTAAAAACTGATAATTTTTCATCCATATAAATGTCCACGTTGCGTCCGTGTGTTTTTTTTGTGTGTCATCCGTTTTTCTGGGCTGTTTTTTCCTCACACCCATAGACTTTAATGGGTGAGTCGTCCGCAAAAATGGATCAGAATAAGACAAGCTGTGAGATTCTCACAATAGATACACACTTCGTTAAATAAAATGGATGAGTGAATAGCTAAATTAACTTGTATGGGGTCAGTGTGCTGTCCATTGTTAAAACGGACAGCACACAGACGAAAAATACATTCGTGTGAATAAGGCCTAAAGGTCTACAAGGAACTATAGAACTAATTGCCGATCGGAGGGTCTGAACCCTGGGACCTCTTCAGTTTTTTTTACAGAATCAATAGCGCAGTCGACTGCACTATTGTTTCCGCCAAAACAAACAGAAACCTTACAGAACGGACACAAACAGAAACCATTAGCAACGGAAGCATTACCATTGAAATCAATGGTAATGCTAACCGAAAGCTATGGCTTATGTTTGCCTTTCTGTTGATGGATTCCCCTGACGGAAAGCTCTGGCGGAAACCATCAACGCAACTAACGCTGATGTGAACAGGCAATATTGGTTTCCCGTCTGGAATTTTGAGGCAGATTTTGATCTGCCTGTGTGCCGTTTGCCGCATTTTTCGCAGCGTTTTTCACTTGCGGACATTGAGCGCTGTGGGCAAAAACGCAGCGAAAAACGCTTTCTGTGCCTCGCATTGATGTCAATGGGAGGTCAGAAACGTAAACACCCAAAGATAGGGCATGGCGCTTCTTTTTCCCGCGGGCCTGTTTTACCGCTCACGGGAAAGAAAAGCCTCCGCCTCCCATTTAAATCAATCGGAGGCGTTTTCGGCAGTTTTTTGGTTCGTTTTCCGCGTGGTTTCCACATAAAAAAAACGTGTTAAAAAACTCTGTCTGAACAGAGCCTAAAATTCTGCCTGGAAAAATCAGCTCCGGTTTTGTTACCTACCTCCTTAACAGGCAAAGGGAAAAACCGCAAGCAGTTTTTGACATAAAACGTGTCAATAAACGCCTCAAAAAACACCTCCCATTTTCGTCTCACATTGAGTTCAATGGGGTTTTTGAGGCGTAAAACGACTCAAGATAGGGCATGTCGCTTCTTTTTCCCGCGAGCGTTTTTTTCTGCTCCCGTTTCTGCTCTCTTAGTGTGACTAATAAAAAAGTTTAAAAATGTTTAATAAAGTTTATAATAAATAATTAAAAATCCAAATTAACCCCTTCCCGACATCCGCCGTATATATACGGCGCACGCCGGGTGGGGGAATATGGAGCGGGCTCACGGGCTGAGTCCGCTCCATAGAGCGAATCTGTCGGCTGTGTGTTATAGCCGACACTTCCGGGTTACGAGCAGGATCGCGCTTTAGCGCGATCCCGCTTGTTTAACCCGTTAAATGCCGCGTTCAATAGAGATCGCGGCATTTAAATTACTAAAAACAGGGGGGCGACCCCCTGTAACGTCTCAACGGCCCCCCTGCGGCGAGATCGGGGGGAGCCGTTGGTTCACACGGCTGCCTGGGGGTCTGACGAAGTCCCCCAGGTCCGCCATCTTGGTACTCCTAAGAAGCTCTGCCTCCGGCAGGGCTTCATAGGAGACTGTCAGAATCACGATATACTGCATTACATTAGTATTGCAGTATATCGTGCAAGCGATCTAACGATCGCTGGTTGAAGTCCCCTAGGGGGACTAATAAAAAATGTAAAAATTAGTTAAATAAAGTTGTTTTTTTTGTGTAAAAAAAAATAAAATATTAAAAGTTCAAAAAACCCCCCTTTTCCCATTTTCCCCCTAGAGCATAGTAAAAAATTAAATAAATAAACATAATTGGTATCGCCGCGTCCGTAAAAGTCTGAACTATCACAATATATCATTATTTAACCCTCACGGTGAACGCCGTAAAAAAAACAAAATTGTAAACGCCAGAATCTCTATTTTTTGTTCACCTAATCTCCCACAAAAAATGAAATAAAAAGTGATCAAACCGTCACATTTACACCAAAATGGTATTATTAAAAACTACAGCTTATCCCGCAAAAAATAAGCCCTTATACCACTTAATCGACGGAAAAATAAAGACGTTACGGCTCTCGGAATTTGGCGAAACAAAATAAATTTTCTTTTTTACACTTAGGTTTTTACTTGTAAAAGTAGTAAAATATAGAAAAACCTACACATATTTGGTATCGGCGTAATCGTATTGACCCATAGAATAAAATGAATATGTTGTTTTAATTGTACAGTGAATTCCGTAAAAATGGCGCGCAAAAAACCATGGCGGAATCACTGTTTTTTTCATTTTCTACCCCACAAATAATTTTTTCCCCGTTTCCTAGTACATTATACGGCAAAATAAATGGTGCTACGAAAAACTACAACTTGTCCCGCAAAAATCAAGCCCTCATAGTACTATATAGACGGAAGAATAAAGGCGTTATGGCCTTTGGAAGGTGGGGAGGGAAAAACGAAAATGAAAATCTGAAAAAGGGCTGCGGCGGGAAGGGGTTAAAAAAATATATGAAAAACCCAACTTTTGCCCTTACAAAATGCATTATTATGTAAAAAAGTTACACATATTTCCGTAACGTCCCCATCTATAAAGCTATTGCATTATTTAACCTGCTCGGCAAACGCCGTAAAAAATAAAATAAAAAACAATGCAAGAATTGCTGTTTTCTGTGCATCCTGCCTTAAAAAAATTTGATAAAAAGTGATCAAGAAGTCGCATGTACTCCAAAATGGTACCAATAAAAACGATACATTGTCCTGCGGAAAAAAAGCCGTCATACGCTGCATCGGCGGAAAAATAAAAAAGTAATGGCTTTTCGAATATGGAGACACAAAAAAAAACATTTTGAAAAAAAAGTGTTTTTACTATATAAGGTCTCATTCTGACGAGCGTATTTCACGACTGTGTGCTGTCCGTTTTTTTTCACGAACACCACACGGACCTGAGAAATTCAATGGGTTTATTCAGACATGCGTTGATTCAGACATGCGTGTGTCTGTTGTGTGAAACTCACTGCATGTCCTATTCTGGTGCGTTTTTGCGGATCACGCACCCATTGACACGTCATTCGAGTGCTGTCCGTGATGCACGCATCAGTTGCTAAGAAATGTAGAACAAAATTTTGTCAAATTCTGATGCCACACATAACTGTAACGCAGAAAAAACTATGCGTTTTTTTGCAGACGCAAAACGGACACGTTCGTGTTAATCTAGCCTAAATGTGGTCAGCAGGATGAGGGGTTTGTGTTGTTAGAAAGTGGAAAGATGTGCAGAAAAAGATGTCTGGGTGGTAAAGTCTGCAGAGACGAGTCAGCTGGAAGGAAAAGGGCCCCAATCAGTTCGATATGCCTGTTTCAGTAGTCAGGGCCACTCTACTCATTTTTTTGTTAGGGTATGTTCACACGACAGCGTCCGTAACGGCTGAAATTACGGGGATGTTTTCAGGAGGAAACATCCCCGTAAGTTCAGCCGTAACGGCATGTGCAGGCGCTTGAACGCCGCGTCCATTACGGACGTAATTGGCGCTGCTTTTCATTGGAGTCAATGAATAACGGCTCCAATTACGCCCCAAGAAGTGACAGGTCACTTCTTTGACGCGGGCGTCTAATTACGCGCCGTCATTTGACAGCGGCGCGTAAATATACGCTTCGTGTGAACAGACAAACGTCTGCCCATTGCTTTCAATGGGCAGATGTTTGTCAACGCTATTGAGGCGCATTTTTCGGACGTAATTCGGGGCAAAAACGCCCGAATTACGTCCGTAATTAGTGTGTGTGTGAACATACCCTTACTGTGCAGCAGAGTCAAGATTCATTTTGAAGTCTGGATTAATTTTAGGGTCTGGTCTCGGGTGTGAATTAATAATGGGGTCAGGTCTGGGGCTTAAATACATTTTAGGGTCTGGTCTGGATTCTGAATTTATTTTAGGGTCTTGGAATCGCTACTCTCTCCCCGTGTTCTAAACCTAGCAAACATACTAAGTCTAGCAAACATTTTTACTAAAAATACCACTTTTGACAGTGGATTCAAGGATTGCAAAAATAAATAGGTTCACACACAATTGCTAAGTGAATAGATATAGTTTACTTAAAGTGAACTTGTCATCCACATTATGTCTTGGCTGTGAATGTAAGTTCTCAGAAAAGGATTCACGTATGAGGGCAACATAATGTGGATGTCAGTTTTCCTTTAAAGAGCCTCTGTCACCACATTATAAGTGCCCTATCTCCTACATAAGGAAAATTTTATGGGCCAGTTTGTGGAAGACCCGACTAGAGGTGAAGCTCTGTTGGATCTGGTCATTTCTAATAATGCAGATCTTGTTGGGAATGTCAATGTTCGTGAAAACCTCGGTAACAGTGATCACAATATAGTTACATTTTACCTATACTGTAAAAAACAAACGCAGGCTGGGAGGGCAAAAACATTTAATTTTAAGAAAGCCAATTTCCCCAGGATGAGGGCGGCAATTCAGGATATAGACTGGGAAGAACTAATGTCAAATAATGGAACAAATGATAAATGGGAGATTTTCAAATCTACTTTGAGTTATTATAGTGCAAAATGTATTCCTATAGGTAACAAGTATAAACGACTCAAATTAAACCCCACATGGCTTACACCTTCTGTGAAAGGGGCAATACATGACAAAAAAAGGGCATTTAAAAAATACAAATCTGAGGGTACAGCTGTAGCCTTTGTAAAATATAAAGAGCTTAATAAAATCTGTAAAAATGTAATAAAATTAGCAAAAATACAAAATGAAAGGCAGGTGGCCAAGGATAGTAAAACAAATCCTAAAAAATTCTTCAAGCATATAAATGCAAAAAAGCCCAGGTCTGAACATGTAGGACCCCTAGATAATGGTAATGGGGAGTTGATCACAGGGGATCAAGAGAAGGCAGAGTTACTAAATGGGTTCTTTAGCTGTGTATATACAACTGAAGAAGGAGCAGCTGATGTAGCTGGTGCCAGTGCTGTTAATATATCAGTTGATATACTGAATTGGATGAATGTAGAGATGGTCCAAGCTATATTAAATAAAATAAATGTGCACAAGGCCCCGGGACCAGATGGGTTACACCCTAGAGTTCTTAAAGAGCTTAGTTCAGTTATTTCTGTCCCCCTTTTCATAATATTCAGAGAATCTCTAGTGACTGGTATAGTGCCAAGGGACTGGCGCAGGGCAAATGTGGTGCCTATTTTCAAAAAGGGCTCTAGGTCTTCCCCAGGTAATTATAGACCAGTAAGCTTAACATCCATCATGGGGAAAATGTTTGAGGGGCTATTGAGGGACTATATACAGGATTATGTGACAATAAATAGCATTATAAGTGACAGCCAGCACGGTTTTACTAAGGACAGAAGTTGTCAAACTAACCTAATCTGTTTTTATGAAGAGGTGAGCAGAAGTCTAGACAGAGGGGCCGCTGTGGATTTAGTGTTTTTGGACTTTGCAAAGGCATTTGACACTGTCCCCCATAGACGCCTAATGGGTAAATTAAGGACTATAGGTTTAGAAAATATAGTTTGTAATTGGATTGAGAATTGGCTCAAGGACCGTATCCAGAGAGTTGTGGTCAATGATTCCTACTCTGAATGGTCCCCGGTAATAAGTGGTGTACCCCAGGGTTCAGTGCTGGGACCACTATTATTCAACTTATTTATTAATGATATAGAGGAAGGGATTAATAGCACTATTTCTATTTTTGCAGATGACACCAAGCTATGTAATATAGTTCAGACTATGGAAGATGTTCATGAATTACAGGCAGATTTAAACAAACTAAGTGTTTGGGCGTCCACTTGGCAGATGAAGTTTAATGTAGATAAATGTAAAGTTATGCATCTGGGTACCAACAACCTGCATGCATCATATGTCCTAGGGGGAGCTACACTAGCGGATTCACTTGTTGAGAAGGATCTGGGTGTACTTGTAAATCATAAACTCAATAACAGCATGCAGTGTCAATCAGCTGCTTCAAAGGCCAGCAGGATATTGTGGTGTATTAAAAGAGGCATGGACTCGCGGGACAGGGATGTAATATTACCACTTTACAAAGCATTAGTGAGGCCTCATCTAGAATATGCAGTCCAGTTCTGGGCTCCAGTTCATAGAAAGGATGCCCTGGAGTTGGAAAAAATACAAAGAAGAGCAACGAAGCTAATTAGGGGCATGGAGAATTTAAGTTATGAGGAAAGATTGAAAGAATTAAACCTATTTAGCCTTGAAAAAAGACGACTAAGGGGGGATATGATTAACTTATATAAATATATTAATGGCACATACAAAAAATATGGTGAAATCCTGTTCCTTGTAAAACCCCCTCAAAAAACAAGGGGGCACTCCCTCCGTCTGGAGAAAAAAAGGTTCAAGCTGCAGAGGCGACAAGGCTTCTTTACAGTGAGAACTGTGAATCTATGGAATAGTCTACCGCAGGAGCTGGTCACAGCAGGGACAGTAGATGGCTTTAAAAAAGGGTTAGATAATTTCCTAGAACAAAAAAATATTCGCTCCTATGTGTAGAAATTTTTCCTTCCCTTTTCCCTTCCCTTGGTTGAACTTGATGGACATGTGTCTTTTTTCAGCCGTACTAACTATGTAACTATGTAACTATGTAACTATGTAATGTAGGTGACAGTAATGCTTTTTATTTAAAAAAACGATCTATTTTTACCACTTTATTAGCAATTTTGGTTTATGCTAATGAGTTTCTTAATGCCCAAGTGGGCGTGTTTTTACTTTCGACCAAGTGGGCGTTGTACAGAGGAGTGTATGACGATGACCAATCAGCGTCATGCACTCCTCCCCAATCGTTTGCACAGCAGCATCGCGTTCTTACTAGAACAAGATGTGCAGCCACATACACAGACATTAACGTTAATCAAGTGTCCTGATAATGAATATACATGACCTCCAGCCTGGACTTCATGTGTATTCAGAATCCTGACACTTCTGAATCTTTTCTGTGAGATTTCCAGCAAGGGAAACGAAATCTCGTTTACCTCGTAATCTTGCGAGATTACGCGTGACTTGCTGGAATCTCACAGAAAAGATTCAGAAGTGTCAGGATTTTGAATACACATGACGTCCAGGCTGGAGGTCATGTATATTCATTATCAGGACACTTGATTAACGTTAATGTCTGTGTATGTGGCTGCACATCGTGTTCCAGTAAGAACGCGATGCTGCTGTGTAAATGAATGGAGAGGAATGTATGACGCTGACTGGTCACTGATTGGTCAGCGTCATACACTCTGTACAACGCCCACTTGGTCGAAAGTAAAAACACGCCCACTTGGTCATTAAGAAACTCATTAGCATAAAGCTAAAAATCGCTAATAAAGTGGTTTAAAATAGATCATTTTTCTAAATAAAAAGCACTGCTGTCACCTACATTATAGCGCTGCTCTCCTTATATAGGTGATAGGGCACTTATAATGTGGTGACAGAGCCTCTTTAAGTGAAATATACAAGACATATCAACAAGATAAACGTAAAAGTAAACATACCAAAAATACAAAAGCACCTGATAAAAAAGACCTAGCTACCACGATCTGGGGGAGCCCACTACGTTATACCAACACCCAGAGTTCCAATGACAGTAGCATAGGCCCTGGACACTTGCATAGGTCCTGATGAGCTTTTCCCCTTGAGAGTGCACTAAATTTTTATACCCCCTGGTATTTTTTGTTTCACTATGCACCACAGTGGCTAATCCCCCACAAGACCTTTGAACATCCAATTCTGTATGTCAGGAAAACTCCTGGTGTACACGTTACATGGGGTTCCATTAACCCGACAGAGGCTAAAAAGTGTGTTCTTTTAGCCCATGTCGGGTTGGTATACGTCATTTCCTTTTTTTTTTTTTTAGTTGTAGAGGTTTAGTAGACTACAATAGTCCAAGCAACGGAATAATATAAAAAAATTAGTACCAAGCGGGATACGTTGTTTTAGCATGGGTGATATGAGGTACAAGTCACAGGCATATATTTAAAGAGGCTCTGTCACCACATTATAAGTGCCCTATATTGTACATGATGTGATCATCGCTGTAATGTGGATTACAGCAGTGTTTTTTATTTAGAAAAACGATCATTTTTGACGGAGTTATGACCTATATTAGCTTTATGCTAATGAGTTTCTTAATGACCAACTGGGCGTGTTTTACTTTTTGATCAAGTGGGCGTTGTGGAGAGAAGTGTATGGCGCTGACCAATCAGCGTCATACACTTCTCTCCATTCATTTACTCTGCACATGATGAAGAAGAAGACCATCGACCATGCCTTCTCACTCCACCGGATCTGCGACGTCTGCAATGGCCATGGCGACGATGCTTTCCAGAACGACGTTTCCTCCCCCATCTGGAACGCTCCCTCACCGGACCTGCGGAAGAAAAATGAGACAGGGCAGGAGAAGGGCAAACAGTTCAAGCACTCTCCCTGACCCTACCATCCCTAGAACCGGCTCTACTCCGCATCAACCCCTGTGGGAAGGAGCCCACAAGACCTGCCTGCAGAGTAGGAGAAGCAGCAGATGCAGCAGAAGCCCCAGCAACAAGGCTGGGCTGCACACTCACCGCTCGCTTCATCCTGTCAGCATCCTTCTTTTTTCTATGGGCGCTGCCATCTTGCTTCCTGGCTGACCTGCGCCGAACAGGAAGTCCCGCCTCTGCCCTCTCTCCAACCACTTCCGGTTGAACAGAGATTAGAGCAGGGCGCTGGCGAGCAGGAAGACGTCATCGCAGGCTGCGCTCGCGAGCAGGCAGCAAGTCCCAGCTCCTGCGCACATGCCTCGTGGTAGGCAACCTTGGCGGACCAATCCCCTGGACCTACCATACTCACCCCACTATCAGGTAAGCTGAGCGCTGCATCCCATTCCGTAGCTGCTGATTGAGGTGGGTTGTACCGGGCAGACACCGATTTAACAGCAGCCCTCTTAGCACTGTGGGGAGGGATGCCAGCACAACGCAGGGGAGGGGGGGGGGAAGATGGCACAATCTCCACTGACGAAGCACCGTATGAAACAGGCTGAGGGCCTGTGCTGATCCCAGTACGCGGCGGCGCAGCACCCACTGCACCACCATGGGCATGAATGGGGCTGGGGCTTAAACAGGCAGGGGCGGACTACGCGCTGCGGCCTACCTCGGGTAGCTGCTGCTGGCTGTTCCACGACGGGATCCGACTCTACCCTTCTTCCACTCGCCAACAGGGATTCCAGCCAGGCAGTCCCCTCCAAGGCCATCCGCTGTGCAACCTGACGCAATAGATCCTCAGCCATCTGTAAAAAGGAACGTCCACCGAATCCAAGGAAAAGGATAGCTCAAGATCTTCCAGCTCCAACTGAAGGGTGTTCCTCACGCTGCAGCTTGAAGGTAAGAGGGCATTCTGCCCCACATCCAACACTTATATATCCTTTACCACGCCCCTCTTACCCCTTGTACACCAATCCTGGTCCTGGGCATTTTCTGTATATGTTTCCTCCTATATTTAACCCTTGCAGTCCCTGACACTTTCCCTAAGCGCTTCAGTGTCTACAAAACCTTGTGATAAGCTAGAGGCACCATACTGTCAGTGCCTGTGAGCGTCCAGGCCCATCCTGTGTCCCTGAGACATGCGCTGTGTGGTGTGAAGTGTGGGATGGTGTACCCCCCCCCCGCTAAGCCTGCTGAAGGGGTGAAGAAATGCCTACTGTTTTGCTGCAACACCTGTGGATTTCAACCTGCTGAAGGGGTGAGGAAATGCCTACTGTTCTTCTGCTGTGGATCCATGTCCAGGTCTTCAGAATAGTCAAAGTGAGGGTACTTGTGAGGTGCTGGGGAGAAAGAGTAAATTGACTTGTGTGTATCCTCCTCCTTCTGATATACAGGGATTAAAAAAGTTGTCACCAAGTTGTATGTGCAAGTGTTATGCAGCTTTTCTAACCTACAAAACAGATAAAAACAAGGGGACATATCACACAAAAACACAGAAAAAAGGCCATACTTACAAATGGACACAGCCAGGTCAGAAGCGCTGATGAAGGGGAGTGAGCAGGTGCTTTAAATAATAGTAACCACTCCCACTAGTCTTGAGGGGAGTGGCATGTGGTGCATGGGATGTGTAGTAAAAAATAATAAATGAATAGTGTATGTGCATGTGATAATAGGGGTGAAATATAGGGGGCAGTAATGAGTAAAGTGCATAAATAAAGATAAATGAATAATGGGGTGCCAGTGTGTGAAACATGGAGGGATAGTGTGTAGGTTATGAGGCGCAGCGTGTATATCCAGGTAGAAGCCTATTTGTGACGCCTTGATAATTCATAGAGCGGGCTACCCTACTTACTATGCCAAACAACAGCACACCATACTCTCCCAGCGTCAAAGACCCGGCTGTGTCCAAAAGAATCCAAGACTAGTGGGAGTGGTTACTATTATTTAAAGCACCTGCTCACTCCCCTTCATCAGCGTTTCTGACCTGGCTGTGTCCATTTGTAAGTATGGCCTTTTTTCGTTTTTTTTAGCTTTGCTAACCTGCTGCTTTTTTATCCCTTGGCCACGATATTGGCGGCCCTTAAAGAGACAGTACCCTAGGCGTATCACAGAACTGTATGTTGAACTGATACCTTTCTGTGTTCACTGGATCGTATTCATCTTCTGGACCATGAGTTCTTGGTGAAGTGTGCTCTAACTTTGCCACCAAGTTGGGTCCATGAAAGACAGTGGCGTCAAGAACCCATGTAGACGCTGTCCATTTCCATTAAAGTGACCGGTGTAGCTCCTCCATACTTCACGGTCGGGGGAGTTTGCTGTATATAGAGGGAAGTCCCTCGGTGACTCACAACGGCATAAATTGTGTAGACTGTGGATCCTACAGCCACTTTGGCAAAACCTGCAGTGGATGAGGTTTCTGTCCTCTGTTCAACGGTTGCATGTCCTTTTGCCTCATAACTACCGTGTACTCTGTGGAGAAATAAGTTCACTGCTGCTTACAATTCTGGTCGTCTTCTGTGACCAGTTACAAGGAGACTGCCAGACCCGGCGTAGCTTTTAAGCTGTGCAGCCTTGTAGCTTAAAAGCACGTTCAGACGTGGAAAAATTTTTCCACTGCAAATGTTGCTGCAGATTCGCTGCAATTTCGCCATGAATCTGCAGCAACATTTGCATATTCGACAGGTAAGTCAGACGTTGCGGATATCACAGCTGACTTGCCGCAGATTTCAGTTTTCGCATTGCAAAGGCTGAAATCCACCGTGAGAATCCGCTGCTTCTCCGCAAAAAAATGTGCATGCTGCGGAGTGAAAATTCTGCACTGCAGCCTAAAATCCGCCGTTATTTTCCGCAACGTCTGAACTAAGTTTCCTCAGAATGTATAGAAACCAATCTAAAAAACGGCTCCTGCAGATTTCCACTGCGGACTGTCCGCAGCGGAATTCAACAGCAATTCCGTGACATTTGAATGTGGCCTTAAAGGGAAAAGTGATTATTTTGGGATAAAAAAAAGACTTTTGCTAATAAAAAACTTTTTTCTTTGCAACCAAATAATAAGATATTTCCATAACAAAGAGAGATGAGACTAAACATTTGCATTTGTAATGCAAAAATAAGGTTTATTGAGTTCTTAGTCACTAATAGTTGTCACTTATCTTATCAGTAACTGAGAATAAATTAATTCATTTTCAACAGCCACCAGTCAATAGACATTTATTACTTTGGGTGTAAAAATCCATCGGATCGATCTATGAGAGAGATTTAAATGTGGATTTACAATGTTTCACTTTCATGCTAGAAGTATAAAAATTACCTATGGTCAAATAAAAAGCAGATATTCTTCTTCGAATGCTTTATTACTATATGTTTACATAAATATTCTATTCATCAGTACCGTTACCCACATCATTTGTCTGACCATTCCTGACCTCGACAAAATTAATGTCTATTAGAAAGTATTCACGGATCTGATACAGATTGCACTCTCTGTAATCATTGCTATACAAACCCGGCCTTACAGTGGTGCCAGAAAAACAGATTTAATATTGCTTTCTTTCAGTTTTTACTTTTTAACCCCTTAATGACTGCAATACGCCTTTTCACGGCGGACATTAAGGGTACTTATGCCACGGTGCCACCTTTTCACGACACTGTCACAAAAGTGCCACCTAGCCGAAAATGGGGGGCGGCATCAGTGGCGTAACTACCGCGATAGCAGCCGTGAGGGCGCCCATGCCGCATAGCTGACACTCCCCCCCATATGCCCGGTGGCGTCGCTAGCAGCCGTTATGGCTGCTACTGCTGTAGCGACGCTACTATGGGGCCCGCACCGCCGAGCCTCTAACATTTATGGGCCGGGCTACACAGTCCCTCTCATGCCCGGGGGCGTCGCTAGCACTGGAGGGGGCCCCGGTGCTAGCGACAGCCACCCCGTCTTGCAGTAATTGTACTTGCATCTATAGCACGCAGGTCCAAATACATGCATTAGTGCTGAATGGCCGGGCATGTTCCGAGCCTGACCATTTAACGCCTTACAATGACGCTGATAGGCGGGGCAAAATGACTTCGTGCTTGAAAGGCTTTGATTGACGGGGCAAGTCATTCTGCACCGTCAGTGCCTTTGAATGACGCGTCGTTCAGGTCCAGCAGTCCTGCTCAGAAGAAAGCAGATCTGTATTGTCACCGGACGGGATCATGTGAGTATGTAAAGTTTTATTTTTTTTCTCTACTAAAACTGTGAGTGGCCTTATGTACAGTGGGGGCACTATCTACAGGGGGGGTCGTCTATATGTGGGGATGTGGGCCACTGTATACAGGGGGGGTCGGGTCTATATGTGGGCCACTATATACAGGGGGGTCTATATGGGGATCTGGGCCACAGGGGGGGTCAATATGGGGATGTGGTGCACTATGCACAAGGGGTATATATGTGTGGATGTGGACCACTATATACAGGGGGGTCTATATGTGGGGATGTGGGGCACTATCTACAGATGGGTCTACTGTATGTACTGAGCTTGGTTCTGGAGCTGTAATTATATAGGATATATCTATAATAACAATATTGCAGGGCAGATGGAATTGTTCTCAATTCATTGTATATTTCATGGGAACCTGTTTGGTAGTTTTAACCCCTTGAACCGCCACCATGTGGTAATACATGACCTGACAATATTCCCTTGTATGTTTTTTCTCAGATGCAGCAAAATCTTTAAAATCCACTTTTAAAACAGCGCACACTATATGCTAATTACTCATTAAAGGGTCATGGGGCGGTGCCGCTATCCTAACGAGTCACATAGTCCTGCCTCCAAACCAAACTTTCCATGTTTGATTGACATACCCTGGCTGATACAACTTTCTTGGATGCGCCATTGCCTTGTGGCACTATATACAAAGGGGGGCTGCGTGGCACTATATAAAAGAGGAGCTGTGTGGCACTGTACACATGGGGAAGCTGTGTGGCACTATATACAAGGGGCCGTGTGGCACTACTAAGGGGGGGGGGGCTGTTGGCACTATTTAAAAGGTGGAGGGCTCTGGCTCTATCTACAGGGGGCTGTGTGTGGCGCAAACTACAGGGGTCTGTGTGTGGTACTAAGGGGGGGGGGCTGTGCAGCACTATATACAAGGGAGGGGGGCTGTATGGCCCTATCTACAAGGGGGAGGTGGGGGTCGCTATCTACAAGTGGGATGTGACACTGTTTATAACCAGGGCTGTATAGCACTGTCTACAATGGGGCTGTATGGCACATTCTACAGGGGGCACTATCTATGAGGGGGGCTGCTTGTGGCACCTGAGGGGGGGCCCAGTCAAGAGTTTTGTCTGCCTGCTATGGGGTCCATTCTTTCCTAGTTACGCCCCTGAGTGGCATTTTGAACCAGGGAAGGACTGGACCGGGGGGAGGGGGCATGCCTTATTTTACTTACCTGACGTGCCGCATGATGGTGCCCATCTGTAAGAACACTCCTCCTCTCTGATTCTGTACGCAGCACGTGCCGCCAGAGAGGAGCAGGTCTGCAGAAGGAGCGGTTGAGTGCTTCCCGGTATTCCTGGCGGCAGTGGGTAATAATAGGGGTTAGTGATAGCCTTGTTACTGGCTAATGCTAAGCCCCAGCCTTAGTAATTGAACGCTGTCAATCAGACAACAGCCATTACTAAGGCCATAATAAAGTATTAAAAAAAACAGACATAAGAATTTTTTTTATTGAAATTAAAACTCCCCAATGCAACCCTCTTTCACAATTTTTTTTTTTTTAAAAGTAGATCATTGAAGTAGTCCAATGAATCTACGACGTAGTCCGAACGGTCCAGCGGAACCTACCAAAAAAAAGTTAGCAGTATTAAATTTAAAAAAACTTAAATTTGCCACAATAGAAACCCCTGCTCCTCTGTTTGCTCTTGTAGGCCACTGCCTGGTTTAGGCCTGAGGCCTACAAGAGATCGGGAGCACGCTGATGATGTCAACTGCCTGGCACGATGACGTCACTGCATCATGCCGTCCACGCCGGGCCACTGAACTCCGTTAAAAATCATAAGTTAATTAGGTAATAAAAAGGAGGAATAGAAGATGCGTTAAACCATTTTCAGTGATAATGCTGCGTTGTTGATCTATGATACTAAAGCAATACAGTAAGTAGAATTCTTTAAATCTTTTCTATACCTCAAACAGCACTTTAGCAAATAAACAACAAATGTTTTCCAATTTAAAAAAAGTATATATTGCATGTTTGTTGTGTAAAGCTAATAATGAGAAAACTCGGATAGATTGGGGGCGGGGGGGCGGGGGGTCTTTTTATAGGTCGCCTCAGGCAGCAGAGGGGCTAGTTTCACCCCTGCCCCTTAAATGCCACGGTGAATAGTGACCGGGAATCTAAGTAGTATCAGGAGCACGCATTGTAACCCGTCCGACGCAATTGCAGGGTGTTGATGGTTTCCATGGCAGCCAAGGGCCTAACAAATGGTAACAGTGTGTGCAGGGCCTAAAAGAATGCATGTCAGTTTTACACGCAAACTCAAAAACTTCTGAAAATACGGCACTATTTCAAGGGAAAACAGTTTAGCCACTCGTGATTTTCGCTGCGTTTTTTTGTTTTTGGAGGTGTTTTCTATAGAGTCTATGAAAAACGGCCCGTCGGAACAGAACGCCATTTTTCCCATTGAAAACAATGGGCAGACGTTTGGAGGCGTTCTGCTACCAATTTTTCGGTCGTTTTTTGGGTGTTTACGGCCCGAAAAACGGCCGAAAATAGGCCGTGTGAACATACCCTTACACCGACAAGCATAATACACCACAATACAGAAGTATTGCAGTGTATCATAAAAGCAATCAAACGATCGCATAATGATGTCCCCTAGTGGAACTAAAGAAAAAGTAAAATGTTGGTTGCCACATCCATAAGTATATAAAATTATAAAAGAACTATAAAATTATTATGTTAAATAATCTGCATGGTGAATGCTGTAAAAATATAACAAAAAACAATGCAACGAGTCTGACCCAGCTTTTTCAGGCTCCTGAATAGCAAATGTGACTAATTATGCTACAATATGAGAGTTGTGGATTTATCAATGCATGATCTGGCATTTCTGGGATTTATCGCTATTTAAAGGGAACCTGTCACCAGCAATACCTGGTGGTAGTGGGTGAAAATAATTTTTATGTAACCTGTAATTATGTTCTAAGTAGGCTTTGTACCTTTAGTATTCAATTTTTTTGTGTTCCTGTGCCGTATGCTAATGAGCATAAAAGAGTAATATCTTCATTTCTCAAGCCTTTCTGAGTTAACCCCGCCTCCTTAATTTTGATTGACAGATCCTCGCCTCCCCGCAGCATACACTAAATCCTGCTCTTGCGCATCGATGTCCTGTTCTGGTGCGTGCGCACAACGGGACACCATAGCGACGCATGGGCAGTAACTAGATTTCAGGCCCGGACGAAGCAGGGAAGGGTATAGGACCATACACAACGGGCGCATGCGCACTATCTATATTATACTATATTTCGGCATTCAGGGCGGGCCAGTTTTCAGCAGGAACGGGCATAAGAAAAGAAACGAATGAGACTGCCAGATTATAACCATATAAAAGGCACAAAATGTTTGCAGACCGTTTAGGGGATGTACTTTTGACAGCAGCGGTCAGCGAGGGGTGATTAGAGTTCAATTGGTGAAATGCTGATGACAGGTTCCTTTTAAAGGCTATGTACACTTTTGAAAACATTATTGTCATATATATATATATATATATATATATATATATATATATATGTATATATATGTATAAAATCCCAAATAGAGCAACGTAGGAGGTAAAGATAATGGGTGCTGAGCTTCTAGGATCAAGCACGTGGCCCCTGGGGCTGTCATCTGCGGCCCGCGGGACACAGAGCCGCTAGTATCGGCTCTGCTCCGAGACTCTGGAATTCCCTGACATCGCTGTCCACATATGAACAGCGATGTCTGGGGCTTACCCAGAGCCGGAGTCCCGGGCAGAGCGCTAGTACAGGCTCTACTCTGGGACTCTGTGGAATACCCTGACATCGCTGTCAACATATGGACAGTGTGTCAGGGTCTTCCCCAGAGCCGAGTCCCATGCAGAGCGCTAGTATCCGCTCTGCTCCGGGACTCTGTGGAATTCCCTGAACATCGCTGCCCATATATGGACAGTGTGCCAGGGTCTTCCCCAGAGCGGAGTCCCGGGCAGAGCGCTAGTATCGGCTCTGCTCCGGGACTCTGTGGAATTCCCTGACATCGCTGTCCATATATGGACAGTGTGTCAGGGTCTTCCCCAGAGCGGAGTCCCAGGCAGAGCGCTAGTATCGGCTCTGCTCCGGTACACTGTGGAATTACCTGACATCGCTGCCCATATATGGAAAGTGTGTGAGAGTCTTCCCCAGAACGGAGTCCCGGGCAGAGCGCTAGTATCGGCGCTGCTCCGGGACTCTATGGAATTCCCGACATCGCTGCCCATATATGAACAGTGTGTCAGGGTCTTCCCCAGATCGGAGTCCCGGGCAGAGCGCTAGTACAGCCTCTGCTCCGGGACTCTGTGGAATTCCCTGACATCGCTGTCCATGTTTGGACACACGATGTCTGGGGCTTCCCCAGAGCCGGAGTCCTGGGCAGAGCGCTAGTATCGACGCTGCTCCGGGACTCTATGGAATTCCCTGACATCGCTGCCCATATATGAACAGTGTGTCAGGGTCTTCCCCAGAGCGGAGTCCCGGGCAGAGCGCTAGTACAGGCTCTGCTCCGGGACTCTGTGGAATTCCCTAACATCACTGCCCATATATGGACAGTGTGTCAGGGTCTTCCCCAGAGCGGAGTCCCGGGCAGAGCGCTAGTATCGGCTCTGCTCCGGGACTCTGGGGAAGCCTCTGACATCGCTGTCCATACATCGACAATGATGTCAGGGGCTTCCCCAGAGGAGGAGTTCCAGTCATGTCAGGAGCACAGCTGGAGTCCCAGGAAAAGCCTACTAGCACTCTGCCCGGGACTCCAGCTCTGGGGTTGCCTCTGACATCTCTGTCCATATATGGACAGTGATGTCAGGAGCAGAGCTGGAATCCCAGGCAGAGTGCCAGAAGCGGCTCTGCTCCGGGACTCCAGCTCTGGGCAAGCCCCTGACCTCACTGTGGTAGCATCTGCGAAGGGCACTGTGGCAGCATCTGCGGAGGGCACTGTGGCAGCATCTGCGGAGGGCACTGTGGCAGCATCTGCGGAGGGCACTGTGGCAGCATCTACGGAGGGCACTGTGGCAGCATCTACAGAGGGCACTGTTGCAGCATCTACAGTGGGCACTGTAGCAGCATCTACAGAGGGCACTGTGGCAGCATCAACAGAGGGCACTGTGGCAGCATCTACAGAGGGCACTGTGGCAGCATGTACAGAGGGCATTGTGGCAGCATCTACAGAGGGCACTGTGGCAGCATCTACAGAGGGCACTGTGGCAACATCTACAGAGGACACTGTGGCATTATCTAGGGGTGTGTTGCATTATCTACAGAGGGCACTGTGGCATTATCTACAGAGGGCACTGTGGCATTATCTACAGAGGGCACTGTGGCAGCATCTACAGAGGGCACTGTGGCAGCATCTACAGAGGGCACTGTGGCAGCATCTACAGAAGACACTGTGGCAGCATCTACAGAGGGCACCGTGGCAGCATCTACAGAGGGCACTGTGGCATTATCTACAAGTGGGTGTGTGGCAGTATCTGCAGAGGGCACTGTGGCATTTTCTAGGGGTGTGTTGCATTATCTACAGAGGGCACTGTGGCCTTATCTACAGAGGGCACTGTGGCCTTATCTAGGGGTGTGTTGCATTATCTACAGAGGGCACTGTAGCAGCATCTACAGAGGACACTGTGGCAGCATCTACAGAGGACTCTGTGGCAGCATCTACAGAAGGCACTGTGGCAGCATCTAAAGAGGGCACTGTGGCAGCATCTACAGAGGGCACTGTGCCAGCATCTACACAGGGCACCGTGGCAGCATCTACAGAGGGCACCGTGGCAGCATCTACAGAGGGCACCGTGGCAGCATCTACAGAGGGCACTGTGGCATTATCTACAAGTGGGTGTGTGGCAGTATCTGCAGAGGACACTGTGGCATTATCTAGGGGTGTGTTGCATTATCTACAGAGGGCACTGTGGCCTTATCTACAGAGGGCACTGTGGCCTTATCTAGGGGTGTGTTGCATTATCTACAGAGGGCACTGTAGCAGCATCTACAGAGGACACTGTGGCAGCATCTACCGAGGACACTGTGGCAGCATCTACAGAGGACTCTGTGGCAGCATCTACAGAGGACTCTGTGGCAGCATCTACAGAGGACTCTGTGGCAGCATCTACAGAGGACTCTGTGGCAGCATCTACAGAGGTCTCTGTTGCAGCATCTACAGAGGGCACTGCGGCAGCATCCACATTGGGCACTGCGGCAGCATCCACAGAGGGCACTGCGGCAGCATCCACAGAGGGCACTGCGGCAGCATCCACATAAGGCACTGAGGCAGCATCCACAGAGGGCACTGCGACAGCATCCACAGAAGACACTGCGGCAGCATCCACAGAGGGCACTGTGGCAGATGTTTGGAATGTTTTGTTTCCCTTTTTTATCATTTGCATATCATTAACATGTCTATCGATCCTGTGATTTCCACAATTCCAAAATGTTTCCTTCTGGTGTTGCAATTTCAATGTTGAGGAGTGTATTTAAAGCAGTAGTACATTCTCAACAACTGAACCTCACTGTTTCGTGGTGCCACACTGACATAAAACAGGTATACAGTTTTCACATGTTTAAATTTCTTATTCTAGAAAAGTACGTCACGGACAGTTGGAAGCCAGTGTGGCACCAGTTCTTCAAGCACCTGCGTGCAATTGAAATGAGTGGGTTCTCCCTTTCACGCCATCCAAAATGCTCTTTCCTAGAGGAGCTGCTGTTCCAACAGGGGCATAAGGACGCAAGAATAGAATTCTTTAAATCTGATTTTACATTTCATTTTTTTTCTCTTTATTCCCCTGAAAGTGGAAGGTGCGTTTTTGTTTAGGATTAAATACACATGTGGGGATGACTGTGACGGGACTGACTTTGAACAATGTAATATATGTTACTAAGGGCGTGTTCACATCTGGCTCCGTTAGGGGCCCCCTTAACAGCCAAAAATACCGGAAAAAAATAGTGCAACATGCTGCATCGGTAAATCCACTGACACCCGACCGAAACCCGACACCATTAAAGTCAATGGGTTCTGTCGGCTGCAGGTTGTCTTCGTTGTTCAACAGAGCCTGTGCTTCCGGCATGTTCCTTGTACTGTACCTCTGACGGAGCTGAACAATGGAAACCCCTACTCAGGTGTGAACGAGGCCTAACCCTCTAGTGGTCGCCCCACTCTGTGATGTTTTCTAAATTAAAATAAAGTAAATTATATACAAATAAAACAAAAAGTTGTTTCTATCAGTAAATAAACGCATTTCATAAAAAAAAAAAAAAGTAAAGACTTTAAGACCGTGTTTACACAGCGCGGTTACGCTACATAAAAGTACACATTGTATCTGTCCTGGAACCCGCAAGGAATTTCGCTCGAAAAACCGCACCAAAAAGTTTATAATTGTCCTTTTCTCCACTATAGTAACGCATTCTTTTGTTCTCGTCCAGGACGGCCGCATGTGACTGGCTGCAGCAGTCACATGGGATGAAATGAAGAAAATAAGAAATCATCGCTATGATAACAACCGAACTGTAATTATTAACTTTTTTATTCATTTTACACAAAAAGTTTTTTTCTTCTGAGTTGCGATTTTTGCGGTGGAATTACAACTTTTATATCGCAAAAATCGCAACCTTTGCCATCTCTTACGGGTTTTTAGAAAAGCAGCGATTCCGAAGCACAAATTGACATGCACCGGAGGTAAATTTTTTCGGTGGATTTTTTATGCAGCATGTGAATGAGATCTGGGACATGATACCGATAGTTTCTATAGGTGGCTAGTCTTTGTATAAATGTTCTTTTTAATATTAACTGTACACATAATGCACAAAGACAGAATAGTAAGTAGTCGTCTGTGTCTCCCACAGAGCGCCTCTGTGCCTGTCCTGTCTGTGTCTACACTGCATGCATTCCCGGACCTTTAATTCTTCTGGGAGCAGAGCCACTGCTGTTGTCTGCTTGTGCCCAGTTACATACCTCCCAACTGTCTCGGATTCAGCTGGACAGTCCCGGATTTCGGGTGTCTCGCTGTCCCGGGCAGGCGGTGGTGTGTCCAGGACTCCCGATGCCAACTGTATCTGCATCCTCAGGACTGGGTTTAGCATTGGGTTCAGCATTGAACCTATGCTAAAGCAGTGAACTGTCAGCTCCGTGCTTCAGCATTAGTACAGTGGACTCCCCGGGCACAGCGCTACTTTAAACGCTGAGCCTTTGGAAACACTTGACATCACTGTCCATATATGGACACTCTGGACGGGAATTCCGCTCCTAGAGAGATCCCCTGACGTCACTGTCTAAAAAAGGGCTCTGGTACGTTATATGTGGGCACTGGCACTAGGGGCAGCTAAGGGGGCAGCTAAGGGGGCATTATACTGTATCGTGTCTGCTAAAGGGGCATTATTCTGTATGGAGGCAACTATAGGGGTATTATACTGTATGGGGGAAGCTATGGGGGCATTATACTGTATGGGGGAAACTATAGAGGTATTATACTGTATGGGGGAGCTGTGGGGGAATTATAGTGTATGGTAGCAGCTAAAGGGGCATTATACTGTATGGGGCAGCTATGGGGGAATTATACTGTATGGCGGAATCTTTAGGGGCATTATACTGCTATGGGGCAGCTGTGTTGGCATTATACTGTATTGGGGCAGCTATGGGGGCATTATATTGTATGGATCAGCTTTGGGGGCATTTTGGTGTATGTAGCTATGGGGCATTATATGGGGGTATCTGTGTGGCCAATATACTGCATGGGGGCATCTGTGTGGGCATTATACTGCATGGGGGCATCTGTGTGGGCATTATACTGTATGGGAGCACCTGTGTTAGCATTATACTGTATGGGTGCATCTATGGGGCATTATACTGTATGGTGGCAGCTATAGGGCATTATACTGTATGGTGGCAGCTAGAGGGCATTATACTGTACTGTGTGGGGGAAGCTACAGTATTTGATATTATACTGTGTGGGAGGCTCTATGTGATCATGATACTGTGTGGACTGAACCGGTTGTGTATGGAACACATGTACATACCTTTAATCTGCCTTTGTCTTCACCTTCTATAGCTTAGGACAACCATTTCCTCCGGTGAGTGAAATCTTTTGCACGTAAGTCCTGGAACCAACAAAGTAGCAAATCTAACATGACAAAAAGACTAAGGTAAAAAAGGGTCTCCTATAGGTGAACAGTGCCATCCACACGAGTATTATGACTTGAAGTATTTAGCCCCTTTGCTGATATCCGCTGTATATGTACAGCGCTGTCGGGAATGGATTTCCCCAAACCGCAGTACCATTACATTACAGAAGCTGAGCCCACGCCATCATCAGTGGGTGTTGATTTCAGCTGACACTCTGTGGTAATGGAGAGGATTGGGGCTAGCTCCGATCCGAAAATTAACCCCTTAGTTGTTTGTATCCCATTGGCACCCCAGCGACACAATTGCAGGGGTACCAAAAGTAACTATGGCAACCAGAGGTCACATAATAGCCTCCAGGTCTGCCAAGTATGGAAGCCTATTATCGAATAGAATTCTTGTCAGTGTAAAACCGACAGTTCTAATACATTGATAAAAAAATACATACAAATAAATAATAAAAGTTTGAAGTTTTCCCTATAATAAGTCTTTTATATTGGAAAAGAAAAAAAACCTTAAAAGAAACCTATACATAATTGGTATAGCTGCGCCAGTGGAGACCCGAGCTATAAAACCATCACAATATTTATCCCGCACGGTGAACGCCGTAAAAAAATAATATGAGAAACAGTGCAAGCACTGCTGTTTTTTGGTCACATCTCCTCCCAAAAAATTAAATAAAAAGGCTTCAAAAAGTCATATTTTCCCCGAAATTGTACCAATAAAAACTACAGCCAGTCCTGCAAAAAACAAGCACCCACAGAGCTTGGTCTATGCAAAAAAATAAAAAGTTATGGCTTTCAGAATATGGTGACCCAGAAAACAAATGATTTTATTTAAAAAAGTGATATTTCTGTGAAAAATCTGTACTATATAAAAAAATCTATATACATTTGATATTGCCATAATCATATTGACCTGCAGAGTAAGGTTAACATGTAATTTATGGAGCACGTGAACGCCGAAAAAAACCCAAAAAGAATAAAAAACTATTCCAGAGTTGTGTTTTTTTTAATCACCTCCACTTCCAAAAGATTAAGTAAAAAGTGATCAAAAAGTCACATGTGTACCAAAATAATTGCAATAGAAACTACAGCTTGTCTCACAAAAAACAATCTCTCACATAACTCCATCGACGGAAAAATAACAAATTATGGATCTAGTAACGTGCAAATGCAAAACATCCTATGTGCCGGCCAGAGGGGAACATTCCTTCCTGTAGTAAAACATAAAAAAAACAATATAAACTTAATATCCACATAATCGTACTGGCCTGCCTTCACATTGGGTTCGTGGACCCACTGGGCCGTAACCCCTTGGCGGTATGGCAGCTGGCTAACAGGGCGCAGGTCACAGTCCACAGTTCGTATAAGGTACCTGTGGCAGCTCGGACAGTAGCAAGGCAGGCTCGGCTGGGACTAGGCAGCGGGTAGACGTCAGGCCTGGAGCAGCAGGACAGGCATAGATACAGCACAGCACGACTACAGCACAGCACGGCACTAGACCAGGTTAGCACGGGATACAGGATACAGGAACAGGGAACACTGGAACTGGAAAACACTAGGAGACCATTTGCATAGACAAACTAGGATATGACAAACAACGCTCAGGCAAGGACCAGAAGGGCAGAGGCCTTCTTATAGTCCAGGAAATCATGTGAGTTGATGATGATTGTTTTCATGTGCGCGCGCTGGACCTTTAAGAGCCCTATGGGACACAGCAGACCGGAGCGGAAGTGAGCGCTGGCGTCTCCTAGGAAGGAGATGGGGACCAGCGCTCACAGATCCATGGCTGCGGGCGTCGAGAGGTAAGTAAACCGGACGGCCCGCGGCCATGGACGCTACACCTGCCGAATAAAGTTAACATGTCATTTATAATGCACAGTGAAGGCTATAAACATTTTTTATAAATAAAAACAGTGCCATAATTGATGATTTTTGTCACCTTGCCTCCCAAAAAATTTATAAAAAGTGATCAAAAAGTCGCATGAACTCCAAATAGGTCCAATAAGAAATACAGCTCAACCCACAGAAAAAAAGCCCTCAAAAGCTACGTCGATGGAAAAATAAAAAAAGTTATGGCTCTAGTAAGCTGTAGAAGAGAAAGAAGAGAGCATGGCGCCACATAGTGCAAAATAAATGCTGGTAACAGATAGGCATATACAAGGTAGCGAAGGCAAAGGCTCACCTTGTAAGTTTGTGCTATACACAGGCACAATACTGGGAAAGAATTTTAAACAGCTGCAGCCAGGTCCAATCCGGTGAACCGTGAAGGTTACCGCAATAAATGAGTATTGTGTATTGTTTTTAGTTCATTTTAATTGTTCTCATGGCTCTAGCAAGGCAGGGATGAAAAAACATCCCCATAAGAAGGCCAGAGGGGAGCATTTCTTCAGTTTAAGCCCTTTGCGCACCACGACGTGCTATTACGCAATGGTGTCGGGGTGATGTATGGAGCGGGCTCACGCGCTGAGCCGGCTCTATACGCTGCTTCTGTCAGCTGTGTTTTACAGCTGAAACCTGGAACTAACGGCCAGGAACAGCGATCTCGCTGTTCCTGGCCATTTAACCCCTCAAATTCTGCGGTCAAACACGACCGCAGCATCTAATGCACTAAAAAGAGGGGGCGGTCCCCTCTGACAGCTCATCGGTGCTCCCCACAAGGCGATCATGGGGTGCCGATGGTTGTCATGGCAGCCCAGTGTCCTAATGAAGACCACCAGGTCTGCCTTCACTCTGCCTCTGTTAAGGCCTGCCTATGTCAGGGTTTAACAGAAGCCTGTAAAAATTACTACACACTGCAATACATTAGTCTAATGATCGCTGGTTCAAGTCCCCTAGGACTAATAAAATGTGTTAAAAAAGTTAAATAAAATTATTAGTAGTGAAAAAAATATATATATTAAAAGTTCCATAAACCCTCATTTTTCCTCTAAAGTAATAAACCATTACTTAACTCGCACGGTGAATGGCGCATAAAATAAAACATTTTAAATGCCAAAGTCTCAGTTTTTTTGGTCACCTTAGCTCTCAAAATTTTTTTTTATAAAAAGTGATCAAAAAGTTGTATGTACCAAAAAATTATACCAATAAAAGCTACAGCTCGTCTCGCAGAAAATAAGCCCTCACACTGCTCAATCCACAGAAAAATAACATTGTTACGGCTTTCAGAATGTGTTGTTTTTTTTTTTAACAAATAGTTTTTTTTTTTAAAAAGTAGTAAAATATAAAAAAAACCTATACGATTTGGTATCACCGTATTTGTATTGAGCCGCAGAATAAAGCTAAGTTGTTGTTTTTACCACACGGTGAAAGCCATAAAAACGAAACTCAAAAAACAATGGGGGAATCACAGTTTTTTCCAATTTCAGACAAAGAATTTTTTTTCAGTTTCCCAATACATTATATGGTACTTTAAATGGTGCCAACAGAAACGACAACTCTTTTTCCACAAATAATAAGCCCTCACACCATTCTATTGACGGAAAAATAAAAACGTTATGGCTCTTGGAAGGCGGGGAGTGAAAAACAAAAAATAAAAAATAGCTCAGTCCCCAAGGGGTTAAAGAAGGGGTTATAACGGCCTTAATATTTGGAAACCAGGAAGGGGAGGGCCCAAGTACATCTGCTTTAAGCGAGGGCACCCATATTATATCAGGGCAACACCTTCCCACCAAAGTTTCCCAGACTAAAAAGGAGGAAAGGTCCCAAAAATGGTGCAGAGTGTGTTTTAAAAAGGGGATAAGAATGGACACCATCTATGAGTGCGACACTGCCCTGTGCATAAAAGATTGCTTCAAAGTGTACCACACATCTATGGATTATTACTTTTATTATTTTTCCAATTATTTTACCAACTTATTATGCCCTAATGTACTCCACACAGTTTACATATGCTCCCACATTATAAACGGAAATACCAGCAAAACCCTAAACAGAACAACTACCAAGCAAAATCTGCACTCCAAAAATCCAAATGGCGCTCCTTCCTTTCTAAGCCCTACAGTGTGCCTAAACAGCAGTTTACATCCACATATATGCAGGGGTGGGATTCAAATTTTTAACAACAGGTTCCCTGTTTTGTGGACAAAGACATACGCGCTGTGAGGTGGGGGGTTCACTGTGTTTTGTGGTGTATCGCGCCATTGAAAATTATTCTAATAATAAAATAAAACAATTACGATATTCCAAATACCCCCTACATTAAAGTGGACTCTAAATAAAGGAATTCCCTGCCCAGAATGTTTTAGTGTGGATTGCCACGCTATGTATATAATTACATAAGCCTACAGACTACCCACACATTATATTAAACTCACCCATTACGTATAGACCTATATGCACACATTCAATATCCTAAGCATGCTCAGCCCATTTAGTTAGGCTGTGCACATGAGAAGGGTGGAGGACAGTGCGGTGTGCACAGTAAGCCACGACGGATCTGGCAGCTAATGCACAGATATGGTGCCAGGACCAAGCTCAATACATATATACTGCACTAGAACCAAACTCAGTACATAAATACAACACCAGAACCAAGCTCAGTAAATATATACAGAACCAGAACAAAGCTAGTAACTTATATACAGCACCAGAACAAAGCTCAGTACATATATACAGCACCAGAACCAAGGTCAGTACATATATACAGCACCAGAACAAAGCTCAGTATATATATATATATATATATATATATATATTTATATATACAACACCAGAACCAAGCTCGGTACATATATACAGCACCAGAACAAAGCTCAGTACATATATACAGGACCAGAACTAAGCTAGGAACTTATATACAGCACTGGAACCAAGCTCAGTACATATATATACAGCACCAGAACAAGCTCAGTACATATATACAGCACCAGAACCAAGTGCAGTACATATATACAGCACCAGAACAAAGCTCAGTACATATATACAACACCAGAACCAATCTCAGTACATATATACAGCACCAGAACCAAGCTCAGTATATATATATATATATATATATATATATATATGCTTTGAGCTTGGTTGTGCTGATATACATGTACTGAGCTTTGTTCTGGTGCTGTATATATGTACTGAGCTTTGTTCTGGTGCTGTATATATGTACTAAGCTTGGTTCTGGGGCTTTATTTATGTACTGAGCTTTGTTCAGGTGCTGTATATATGTACTGGTCTAGGTTCTGGTGCTGTATTTATGTACTGAGCTTGCTTCAGGTGCTGTATATATGTACTGGTCTAGGTTCTGGTGCTGTGTTTATGTACTGAGCTTTGTTCTGGTGCAGTATATATGTACTGAGCTTGGTTCTGGTGTTGTATATATGTACTGAGCTTGGTTCTGGAGCTGTATATGTGTACTGAGCTTGGTTCTGGTGCTGTATTTATGTACTTAGCTTGGTTCTGGTGTTGTATATATGTATTAAGCTTGGTTATGGTGCTGTATATATGTGCTGAGCTTTGTTTTGGTGATGCATTTATGTACTGAGCTTGGTTCTGGAGTTGTATATATGTTCTGAGCTTGGTTCTGGTGTTGTATATATATATCGAGTGTCACGATGCGGGGTGTGGACCCACTGGGCCGTACCGCTTAGCATGACGGCAGATGACCAAACAGGTATAGTACAGAGTCTATAGTCATAGTCCAGAAAGGGTACCTGTGGCAACTTGGACAGTAGCAAGGCAGGCTAGGCTGGGACCAGGCAGCGGGTAGACGTCAGACGTGGGGTAGCAGAACAGGCATGGAATGTAGCACAACACGACAACAGCTCAGCACGGTACTAGATCTGGATAGCACGGGAAACAGGATACAGGATACAGGAACAGGGAACACTTGGGAACTGGAAGACACTAGGAGACCATTTGCAAGACAAACTTTGGGTAACGAACAATGCTCAGGCAAAGAACAAGAGGGCAGAGCCCCTGTTATAGTCCAGTAGCATTCTGGGCTTGATTGCAGACTTCCTGCAATTATGCGCGCACTGGCCCTTTAAGACCGTGCACGCGCGGGCGCGCGCGCCCTCTGGGAGACAGTCTAGATACCAGGACGTAAGTGCCGGTGCCTCACTGGGGGGCGATGCAGCAGAGAACACACATGTCCATGGCTATGGCCGTCGAGGGGCAAGTCAGATCGTCGGGCCGTGGCCATAGACATTACAGTATCCCCCCTCTTACGCCCCCCTCTACTTGGGGCCAGAGCGGGAGTGAAACTTCCTCATGAGGACAGGAGCATCAATGTTCTCCTCTGGCTCCCAAGACCTCTCTTCTGTACCGAACCCCCTCCAATCCACTAAATAAAACGTCCATCCTCCCACCTTCTTTGTGGCCAGAATCTCCCTTACTTCAAAAGTCCCTGACGAGCCGCCAGGGGCCACTGCGGAACTAGGAGTCCTGGAGTAGCGGTTCAGGACCACGGGCTTCAGCAAGCAGGCATGGAAGGAGTTAGGGATCTTGAGGGTAGGAGGCAGCCGCAGCTTGTAAGACACTGGGTTAATCTGTAGCAGGATTTCGAAGGGTCTGAGGAACCTAGGGGCAAATTAGCAGGACGGCACCCTCAGCCGGATATTCTTTGAAGACAACCAGACCTTCGTACCTGGAAGAAACTGAGGAGGAGCCCGTCTTCTTGTATCTGACTTTCTTTTCATGCGGTCCACCGCCAGCAGGATAGAAGATCGGGTCTGTCGCCATATTTGCAGAAAGTCCCTGAAGGTAGAGTCAGCTGCAGGCACCTGGGACAGGGTAGAGACAGGAAGACGTATACGAGGGTGTTGGCCGTAGACGATAAAGAACGGATTGGAGGTGGTGAACTCACTAGTGTGGTCATTATAGGAGAACTCGGCCCAGTCATCATGCCGTCTGGAAACAACGTGACGCAGATAGTTCTCCATAATCTGGTTAACCTTCTCGACTTGCCCATTGGATTGGGGATGATAGGCCGAAGAGAAGTCCAACTTTACACCGAGGGGACCGCAGAGTGCTCTCCAAAACTTAGAGGTGAACTGGACCCCTCGGTCCGAGACAATATACAGGGGCAAGCCGTGCAGACGGAAGATGTGTTGAATGAAGAGGTCGGCCAATCACGCAGCAGAAGGCAGACCAGTCAAGGGAACAAAATGAGCCACCTTAGAAAATCGATCCACTACCACTCAGATCACACTGCTACCCGCAGAGAGAGGGAGATCCGTGGCAAAGTCCATTGAAACATGCTGCCAGGGGGCAACGGGCACAGATTTTTAGATTTTTTCCCCAGAAATCATATCAGTAATTAGCCTGATGAAGACGCCGGTCCGGCGTTGAAACGCGTTGCTTGTCGACCTGTACTTATTTATATTACTATTAAATTATGAACTTTGTTCATTTTTTTATAGCCTATCATTAGTAGCACCTTGTTGGTTCCTTTTTCCCTCTTTTTATTTATATAGGGAACAGTAACTACAAGGGACTCCGGCCCTTAATATAGGGAACAGTAACTACAGGGGACTATATAGGGAACAGTAACTACAGGGGACTGTAGGGAACTGTAACTACAGGGGACTATATATTTCTCCCTTTTTATTTATTATTGGCAACAAGCAGTATGTTTGTTGCATCTGTGGACCAGGCAGCAGCTTTTTATTGTAGTACATATTTTCCTTAGTCTTGTACCTGCAAGTATTAACACTCTATGGTGAGCAGTTTCTAATAATATAGTTGCTCTCTCAACATCAGCTGTATAATCTGCACTATGTGGCGCTGTGTCTCTTTTTCTCTTTTGTTGTTCCCTATATAGTCCCCTGTAGTTACTGTTCCCTATATAGTCCCCTGTAGTTACTGTTCCCTATATAGTCCCCTCTAGTTACTGTTACCTATGTATTGTCCCCTGTAGTTACTGTTCCCTATATAGTCCCCTGTAATTACTGTTACCTATGTATTGTCCCCTGTAGTTACTGTTCCCTATATAGTCCCCAGTAGTTACTGTTCCCTATATAGTCCCCTGTAGTTACTGTTTACTATGTATTGTCCCCTGTAGTTACTGTTCCCTATATAGTCCCCTGTAGTTACTATTCCCTATATAGTCCCCTGTAGTTACTGTTACCTATGTATTGTCCCCTGTTGTTACTGTTCCCTATGTAGTCCCCTGTAGTTACTGTTCCCTATATAGTCCCCTGTAGTTACTGTTACCTATGTATTGTCCCCTGTAGTTACTGTTCCCTATATAGTCCCCTGTAGTTACTGTTCCCTATGTAGTCCCCTGTAGTTACTGTTCCCTATATAGTTCCCCGTAGTTACTGTTACCTATGTATTGTCCTCTGTAGTTACTGTTCCCTGTATAGTCCCCTATAGATAAGGCCCCCAACGCTGCCCACAGTAGAAGGAAAAGAAAAAAAAACACATTATATTCTTACCTGTTCCGTTCCCAGGCCATTCTCCAGCGACGCCAGTCCCCCTCCAGTGGAGCGATGCAGTGGCGCAATGACGTCATCTCGCCGACTGCATCATCACTACAGCGCCGAATGGCAAGGCATCATGTGCCTCGCCAGGGCTGCGCTAAGCTACTCAAGTGTATCCGCGTCCTAAGGACATGGGTACAATTGAGTGCAGGGGACTGGTTCCGGCTTCCCGCTTCACCCGGTTCTGCGAACCGGCTGTAATTTTAACAACCGGTTCGGGAGAACTGGGGCGAACCGGCCGGATCCCACTCCTGCATATATGGCATTGCCATTCCCGGGAGAACTTGCTTAACAATTTATGGGGTATGTGTCTCCAATGGAACAAGCTGGGCACAATATATTGCGCACTAAAATAACATCAGTGGTGTCATTGGTAAAATTGCAATTTTCACTTTGCATAATCCGCTGCACATTAATTTCTGGAAAACACCTGTGGGGGTCTAAATGCTCACTACACCCCTTAATAAATGCCTTTAAAGGTTTAGTCTCCAAAATGGGGGTCACTTCTCAGGGGTTACTTTTATTATTTATTATTTCACATCACAGCCTTTACAATTCTGAACCAATTCTGTATAAATTGACAAATTAGGCCTAAAATGTGCATGGTGCTCTTTCAATCCTGAGCCCTGTCGAATGTCCAGGCAGAAGATTAGGGCCACATATAGTGTGTGTCTAAAACCCGGAAACACTGTATAATCATTTCAGACCTGTCTTTTCACAGTGACATGAGTTGAACACAACATATTGGGAACTGAAATGGCATAGCTATGGAAAAATTGCCATTTTCACTGTGCACTAATTAACACCTGTGATGTCATGCTCACTGCACTCCTAGATGAATGCCTTGAGGGGTGTTGTTTCTAAAAAGGTGTCCCTTCTGTTTTGGTACCTCAGGGGCTTTGCAAGTTTGACATGGCATCTGCAAACCATTCCAACAAATTTTGTGGTCCAAAAGCCAAATGGCACTACTTCCCTTTTGAGACAAAATAGCAGTTTATAACCACATTTTGGGTATTTACGTACTTGTGCGAAATTGTTTGACAAATATGGGGTTATTTTTCTCTTTATTGCTTGTAAAAATGAAAAATTTTGAGCTAAAACCACATATTTGTGGGAAAAAAAAAATCAATTTTTTATTTTCACTGACAAATTCTAATCAATTTAGCACAAAACCTCTGGGGTCAAAATACACACTACACCCCTAGATTAATTCCTCAAGGGGTGGAATGTTACAAATAGAGTCACATCTCAGGGTTTCCACTGTACTGGTACCTCAGATTATCTGCAAATGCAACATGGCACCCAGAAACCAATCCAGCAAAATCTGCACGACAAAAGCAATCTGGCACTTTTTCCCTACCGATCATTGCTGAGTGTCGAAACAGCAGTTAATGTCCACATATGGGGTATTGCCATACATGGGAGAAATTATTTTACAAATGTTGCTGTGCTTCTTCTATTTTATCTCTTGTGACAATAAAAATATTTTCGCTAAAACTAAATATTATTGGAAAATATGTAATTTTTAATTGTCATGGCCCAATTCTAATAAAATCTATGAAACACCTGTGCGGTCAAAATGCTCACTGCACCCTTAGATAAAGTCATTGAGAGGTGTATTTTCCAAAATGGGGTCTTTCGAGGGGTGTTTCTTATATAGTGGTGCCTAGAAAACTGCCTGATATAAAGTAGGCCCCAAAATCCAAAAGGTGCTCCTTCATTTCAGTCAAGTAGCACAATAGGGCCACGTATAGGCTATTTCTAAAAACTGCAGAATTGGGGTAATAAATATTGTGTTGCATTTCTCTGTTTCAAAATGCTGTTCTAAATAGTCCTTCATTTCTGAGGCCTGTGTTTTAGGCCTGTGTTTGACAGAAGTAGCACACTTGGGCCAAATATGGGATGTATCTATAAGACTGCAGAATCTGGGTAATAAATATTGACTTATGAACACCTAAAAAAAATTACTAAAATTGGATATCTGAAAAAAACAAACAAATTACATTTCCCTTCCAAATTGCTTTCATTCCTGTGAAATACCTATAGGGTAATAAACTTATTAAATGTTGTTTTGAAAACTCTGAGGGGTGCAGTTTTTAAAATGGGGTGATTAAGAGGGGTTTTCTGACATATAGAATCCTAAAAGCCACTTCGGATCTGAATTGGTCTCTAAAAACAATAGGTTTTGGAAATATTCTTGAAAAGTTATAATCCTTGTACTGTCTTGGAAAAATAAAATGACGTTCAAAAAATGATGCCACTATAAAGTAGGCACATGATAAGTGTTAAATAGTAACTATCTTGTGTGGTATTACTATCTGTCTTACAAGCAGATCAATTAAAGTTTAAAAAAATGCTAATTTTTCCCACGTTTTCTCAAAATTTTGGTGGTTTTCACAAATAACATAAAGTACAATGGTCATGATAAAATAAGCAAAAGCATTCCAAAGTTATTACTACATAAAATGACACATGTCCGATTAGAACAATGAGGTTCCGTCAGGAATGTCAAAACTGGCTGCAGCGGCAAAGGTTTCTGTAATAATCATAAAATTAAAACTTGAGGTTATCAGTGTTGCTACATCACTACAACATTACACAATTTGTTACCTAAAGGGTATTTTCACACGTCGTGGTCATATAGCGTTTTATTGCAGAGACTTTGCTGCAAACCACTGCATTTTGACACAATTTTGCTAAAATCTCAGAAAAAATACATGTTTTGTGAATAGACCCATATAGAGAATATCTCTATGTTCATAATGTACTTGACTGCACAAATTCATCGATGAAGCCTTGACAATTATTATACAGCTTCTTTCTTCTTATCTATTTCCCTGGGTAAATCAAAAGTAGTTTAACTATAAAGTGGTAAATTGGTACAATAAATACCAACCAACATGTCAGCTTTTTATTTATGTGTATTATTTATTGTTCTGTTTAACATGGAGTAACATGGAATAGAAGTTCCCGATCACATTTCTGAATTCCCTCTAAACAACATTTCACAGTTTAAATCTATGCAAAGACTTTGCTTACTGTATTTCAGCTATTTAGTATCTTTCTCTCCATTCATTCACATAGGTACATTACAAATACCCAAACTAAGACAAAGATTTTGCTAAGTATTTGAATATTGTATGGAAATGGCAAAATCTCAGCTTTTAACACTATTGGTAAGGGTCTATTTACACTGCGTTTGCTTTGTACGTTGGACGTATTCGCCAGGAAAGCTCCCCGATCTATATGTTGAATGTGTCAATAAGGCCACATTGACACGACGTATGCCAAAAGAGAATCCCTTTGGCATTCATCGGGGAGGTATGCGTTAGCATACCTTTTTTTAAATGTATTGAAAAGCGTAGTTGACTTGCTTGGATATGTAAAAGCATTCCAAAGTTATTAGATTCACTGAAGTGATAAATGAGTAAAATATAACTTTATTTTATAACTCTCTAAAAACAGGGGTACAATCACCACCGTGAAAAAGCCCCACCGTGTGTATTAAAAACGTATTAAACAATAAATACAGAGTCCTGATTCAGTTGTGAACCCTCTATGACTCAGTATATTATAAAGATATCAATCCGGAATCAGCATTTAAACATGGGCATAACAATAGTTTTGACCCCAAACCACACTAGAGTCTGTGACAACCGCACCGGAAACTCCTAATGCTAAGGTATACAACAATGCTATTGTTCCCTATGCTAAAATTCCTTATAACAACCGACCCTACGCGTTTCTATACTTATCATCAGGGGTCTGTAGCTTGGTCACTCTGGCCGGGATGCCAGCGATATTAGTTCAACAGCAGATATTCTGCTGTACACCACGGAAGCATGCTCGCATAGATGTCAGCGGCATGCTTCATTTCGGGACTCTGAGTTACTATAAACAACTAACTCCTCCCCCTGTACTCGGCAGCGCCAAACGAACCAGCCAATCACACTCACTGTTATGGCCGGAAGAAGGGGAAGGGGATAAGTGAGCCCTAATCTACCCACCTACTGCCTACTTCCCTTCCCTGCCTACTTGCAACGACCCGCCCTAGTCGACGGGGTACAACTGGGCGGCGGTCCCTACGCTGACTAAGTGCAAGGGAATACAAACAGGGAACAAGCAAGGGAAGGGGCAGTAGCCCACGGAACACCGTGAGGAAACCAGAGTGGCCAATGGCCAGTCAGAATAGGATGTCACGAAGTATACGAACGCAGAGCAAGGAGCAGGAAGCAAGCCGGGGTCAGAGCGAAGCAGGATAAGCGGAAGCTGTAGCAAGGCTGAAGCAAGGCAGTAGCAGGCTGGAGCAAGGCTGTAGCAGGGCAAGGAAACCAGGAAGAATCACAAGCAATGAGGAAGAGAAAACGGCAGGTATAAATGGACAGGGGGCGGAGCTAACTCCGACTGACCAGGCCGCGATAGGCTCTCCCACTCCTGAGCCTGCCACCCTGATTGGTGGGAGCCGGAGTCAGTCTAAGAGGTCCGGCCTCAGGTGTCGATTGATTAATCCTGGGAGTATCCACAGAAGTAGTGCCTGGCAGATCCTTTACACTCACCCCCCGAATTTGTGATGCCTGTCCATGTGACTCCAGGCTGTCAGCTGACAAACCCGGAACCAACATCGACCGCATCAAAAACGAACGCGCAGGCGCAATGGAGACCGCAGATGCATCGCCCATGCTGCCAAGAACTAGCCATTATCAGAAAGGAGTATAACGATATTAAGGGATTTGGATAGATATTGCGGATAGCTCAAACCCGCAACTGGACTGCCATTGATAAAACACCTTCCCTGTAAGTACATATTGTATAGATAAATGTAGTATCAACCACACAACGAAGTATTATTGAAACACCTTCTGAGAAAGACTTTGCATGTTGGCCCAGATAACAATATGCATTTTTACTGGAAAAACACCTGACATAACAGCCATATGTATTTGGCTGCCTTGAAAGGATAAACAGACGATAAAAATGCATATTTAAATAAAACACGCATAATTTGTCTGCTCGTTTAGACCCTCTGGTTGTACACACGCCAATCTATAAATCCACTGGGCTTCTTTACGCAGAATGAGGTTGTCCCAGTCACCTCCCCGTTTAGGAGGCCTTATGAGTTCAATTGCCTGAAATTTTAAGCACTCTGCCCGACCCTGATGTTTGGCATGGACATGTTTGGATATAGAAGTATCCCTAGAATGAACAATATCTCCAACATTCCAAAGTTATTACCACATAAAGTGACACGTGTCAGATTTGAAAAATGGGCCTGCGTCCTAAACTAGTCCACGTCCTTAATAGTTTCCGTCGGCTTTCCGTCGGGGTGTCCGTGATTTTACTGGACACAATAGCGCAGTAAACTTTGCCAGATCTGCGACGGAGGCCACTAACGGAGCTTATGACACAAATGTGAACATACCCTAAGCTGCATTTGTAATGCCGGGGTAGGGAGACAGACAGGTGAGCCCTAATCTACCCACCACTCAGTCCCTGCCTACTTGCAACAGCCCGTCCTAGGCGACGGCGTACAACTGAACGACGGTCCCTACGCTCACTATGTGCACGACAGACAAACAGACAAGGGTACACAGAAGCTAGGGGAATGGGGCAGTTGCCCACGGCAACACCGTGAGCAACAAGAGAAGTGAACGAGCTGAGTCAAACCAGGAGTGTACGAGGGACCAAACGCAGAGCAGGAGAGTAGTGAACGAGCCGAGTCAAACCAGGAGTGTACGAGGTACCAAACGCAGAGCAGGAGAGTATTCAGTAAGCCAGGGTCTATATGGAGCAGAGGACAAAAGTACAAGCAGCTGCAGCAGAGCCAGGAAACCGACGGAATCACAGGCAAAGGAGAAGCAGGAAGTGAAGGTATAAATAGACAGAGGGCGGGAGCTAGCTCCGTCTGGCCAGGCTGTGATAGGCTCTCCCACTCCTCAGCCTCCCAGGCTGATTGGTAGAAGGAGGGGGTCACTCGATCAGACTTAGGAGCAGGTGCAGACTGACTAACCACGGGCGTCGACACAGAAGCTGTGTCTGGCAGATCCTTTACAGCATTTAAATAAAATATAGAAATATTTCAGCCATTACATAATCTTTTTTTTCTTCATCAACAATTTTTATTAGGCTAAGAAAAATATACAAAATATTGCAACGCAGTGCAATGAAAAATCAAGATTCTACTATACATTTTTGTAAAGAACATGAAGAACCAATTTAGGAGTTAACCTCCCGGACATCAAAAATAATAACAGCAAATGAATAGGATCATCATTATTAGAGATGAGCGAACCGGGACAACCGAACCCGGTTTCGGTCCGATCATTGCAAAAAGTTCGGTTCGCAGCGAATCCGAACTTCACCGGGTTCGGCCGAACACGTTTTGACCGAACCCGGGCAGGCAGAAAAACATTACAAAAATATTATACTAATCGGCAGCCACTTGTCTCTATCAATCACTGATAGAGAAAAGAGGCTGCTGATTAAAAATAAAATAAAAAGCATTTCATACGTACCCGGTCGTTGTCTTGGTGACGAGTCCCTCTTCTTCCTCCAGTCCGACCTTCTTTCCTGACGCGGCAGCCTGTGATTGGCTGCAGCGGCCGCGGCAGCCTGTGATTGGCTGCAGCGGCCGCGGCAGCCTGTGACTGGCTGCAGCGGCCGCGGCAGCCTGTGATTGGCTGCAGAGGCCGCGGCAGCCTGTCATTGGCTGCACAGGCCGCGGCAGCCTGTGATTGGCTGCAGCGGCCGCGGCAGCCTGTGATTGGCTGCACAGGCCGCGGCAGCCTGTGATTGGCTGCAGCGGCCGCGGCAGCCTGTGATTGGCTGCAGAGGCCGCGGCAGCCTGTGATTGGCTGCAGCGGCGACATGGATGAAACGTCATCGCTGGAGGCCGGACAGGAGGAATGTAAGTATGAACGTATTTTTATTTATTTTTTATTACATTAAAATTTTATTTTCCGCGCGCCGAGCATGGTACTGTCAAGGTTGCTGAAAGAGTTAGTGCAGCCCATTAACACTTTCAGCACCCTGGACAGTACCATGCTCGGCGCACGGAAATTACAGGTTCGGTCCGAATCGAACTTTTTCGTGAAATTCGGCGAACCAGCCGAACCGAACTGTTCATAAGTTCGCTCATCTCTAATCATTATAACCGCGATGTAGTGCAATATTCAGGGAACCAGTCCCAAAAAGCTTTATACGTATGGGATATTAATTGCTAGAGTCTAAAACAAGTAAAATTGCGAAAAACAAAAAGATCAGACAACAAAAGGGAATCACATACAGAAATGAAAGCAGCACAGAAGCAGCATTACAGGCATTCAAAAGAGGCCATCCAACCACAGAGACAAATCAGAGTCATTCCGGAAGAGTGACCATACTGTCCAAGTTCGAACAAACACTTCTGGTCCGCCCCGATTATCGGCCAGCAACTCATCCATTCTCATGATATTGTTCATCTCAGTTACCCATTCCCTTAAAGAAGGTACATTAGCGGACTTCCAATGACGAGGTATCACAGTTCTAGATGCAGTAAAAAAATGCCTAAAGACCCCCCTTTTAAGGTGTGGGAGCGACCCAGGAACCATTGAAAGCAATCCAATAGAAGGAGAAGCAGTAACAGAAGAATCAAAGAGCTTGTTCCCAAGAAGGGACAAAGCTTAGGGCAGTCCCACCAAATGTATAACATGGTTCCATGAGCACCCCCACACCTCTAACAATCTGCGGACACATCAGGAAATATCCAATGTAGAAAGGATGGGCAATGGTACCATCTTGTGAGAATTTTATAATTTTTTTCCTGTGCAAAACAGAAAGTCAGAAGTTTGTGGGCTAAGAGGAAAGAAGTTTGCCAAACCTCCTCAGGGTGTTGAATGCCCATCTCCCCATCCCATGCTGTAGTGAACACCAACTGAGAACAAGAATAACTAGGCCGGAGGATCCCATGTAGATAGGATAGCATATGAGAAGGAGCAGAAGACAAGAACAGTGTAAAGGATCTGCCAGGCACAGCTTCGGGGTTAACGCCCATAGATAATCAGTCTGCACCTGCTTCTATGTCTGTGAGACTGACTCCATCTTCCACCACTCAGGGTGGCAGGTTTAGGAGTGGGAGAACCTATCACAGCCTGGCCAGACGGAGCTAGCTCCCGCCCTCTGTCTATTTATACCTGCCTTTCCTGTTCCTCCTTGCTTGTGATTTCTTCTCGTTTGGGTTTCCTCGCTCTGCTGCAGCTTCTTGTACTATTGTCCTTGCTTCATATTGACCCCGGCTTGCTGACTACTCTCCTGCTCTGCGTTTGGTACCTCGTACACTCCTGGTTTGACTCGGCTTGTTCACTACTCTCCTGCTCTGCGTTTGGCACCTCGTACTCTCCTGGTTTGACTCAGCTTGTTCGCTTCTCTTGTTGCTCACGGTGTTGCCGTGGGCAACTGCCGCTTTTCCCTTGCTTCTGTGTACCCTTGTCTGTTTGTCTGTCGGGCACTTATTGAGCGTAGGGACCGTCGCCCAGTTGTACCCCGTCGCCTAGGGCGGGTCGTTGCAAGTAGGCAGGGACTGAGTGGCGGGTAGATTAGGGCTCACTTGTCTGTCTCCCCACCCCCGTCATTACATAATCACAAGCCCATACCTAGTCTACCCTGGTCCCTGACACCACTATGGACCCCCTTGAGACCCTGGCTCAGCAAATGAAGGGTCTCTTCCTACAGGTCCAGGCCCTGGCTCAGAAGCTCAACCAGCCTGATGCTACCATGGTAGTCCCCCTCACCTCACCTCTTGAACCCCACCTCAAGTTGCCCGACCGGTTCTCAGGGGACCGGAAGACTTTTCTCCCCTTTCCGGAGAGTTGTAGGCTCTATTTTCGTTTAAAGCCCCACTCCTCAGGTTCTGAGAGCCAGCGGGTGGGTATAATTATCTCCCGGCTCCAGGAAGGGCCCCAAGAATGAGCCTTCTCCTTGGCTCCTGACGCCCCTGAACTTTCCTCCGTTGATCTTTTCTTTTCTGCTCTCGGACTCATCTATGACAAGACTGACAAGACTGCTTTTGCCGAGAGTCAGCTGGTGACCTTATGTCAGGGTAAGAGACCTGTTGAGGAGTATTGCTCTGACTTTAGGAAGTGGTGCATAGCTTCTCGGTGGAATGACCCTGCCTTAAGGTGCCAGTTTAGGTTGGGTCTGTCGAACGCCCTGAAAGACCTGCTAGTTAGTTATCCCTCTTCTGACTCCCTAGACCAGGTTATGGCTTTAGCGGTACGACTTGACCGACGTCTCTGGGAACGACGACTTGAACGTCTTGATGTTTTCTCCTCTGACTCCCCCATGATGCCTCCCGAGGTTCCGTTGCTTCGTTCCTCCCCGGAAGACTCGGAGATACCTATGCAACTCGGGGCCTCCGTGTCCCCCCAACAACGTAGAGATTTCCGCAGGAAGAATGGTCTCTGCTTCTACTGTGGGGATGACAAGCATCAAGTGAACAACTGTCCTAAGCGTAAGAATGCAGCCGGAGAACTTCCGCGCCTAAGTGATCATCGGGGAGGTCACTTGGGCGCACAGGTATTTCCCGTAAATATGAAACGTAAAAAAATCTTGCTTCCCTTTCAGGTCTCTTTTGGTGGTAGGTCTGCTACCGGCAGTGCCTTCGTGGATTCAGGGTCTTCTGCTAATATCATGTCTGTGGAATTTGCTATGTCTCTAGCTATGCCTTTGATTGATTTGCCTAAACCTGTCCCGGTAGTGGGTATCGACTCCACTCCTCTTGCTAATGGTTATTTTACACAGCATACCCCTGTTTTTGAACTCCTTGTTGGCTCCATGCATTTGGAGCAGTGCTCTGTACTGTTGATGCAGGGATTATCGTCCGATTTGGTTTTAGGCCTTCCCTGGCTGCAGTTGCATAATCCCACGTTTGACTGGAATTCTGGGGACCTTACCAAGTGGGGTAATGAATGCTTGACGTCATGTTTTTCTGTTAATTCTATTTCTCCCCCTGAGGAGGTGAACACGCTACCTGAGTTTGTTCAGGACTTCGCCGATGTTTTCTCTAAGGAGGCCTCCGAAGTGTTACCTCCTCATAGAGAATATGATTGCGCAATCAATTTGGTACCAGGAGCTAAGCTCCCTAAGGGTAGGATATTTAATCTCTCTTGTCCCGAACGTGAAGCCATAAGAGAGTATATCCAGGAATGCCTGGCCAAGGGTTACATTCACCCCTCTACTTCTCCGGTAGGTGCTGGCTTCTTCTTCGTAGGGAAGAAGGATGGTGTTCTTAGGCCATGCATTGACTACCGAAGCTTGAATAAGGTCACTGTAAGGAACCAGTATCCCCTTCCTTTGATTCCTGAACTCTTCAATCAGGTTCAGGGGGCCCAATGGTTCTCTAAGTTTGATCTACGGGGGGCTTATAACCTTATCCGCATCAAAGAGGGGGATGAGTGGAAGACTGCGTTTAACACGCCCGAAGGTCATTTCGAATACCTCGTCATGCCCTTTGGGTGTGTAATGCTCCCGCGGTCTTCCAGAATTTCATAAATGAGATTTTAAGAGACTACCTGGGGGTATTTCTTGTAGTGTACCTTGATGACATACTTGTGTTTTCCAAGGACTGGTCCTCCCACATTAAGCATGTCAGGAAGGTGCTCCAGGTCCTTCGAGAAAACAAACTGTTTGCGAAGACCGAAAAATGTGTGTTTGGGGTGCAGGAGATACCATTTTTGGGCCAAATCCTCACTCCTCATGAATTCCGCATGGACCCTGCCAAGGTCCAGGCTGTGGCGGAATGGGTCCAACCTGCCTCCCTGAAGGCGTTACAGTGTTTCCTGGGGTTCGCAAATTATTACAGGAGGTTTATTGCTAACTTCTCGGTCATCGCTAAGCCTCTAACGGATCTCACTTCCAAAGGTGCTGATCTCCTCCACTGGCCTCCTGAGGCTGTCCAGGCTTTTGAGGTCCTTAAGAAGTGCTTTATCTCGGCCCCGGTGCTGGTTCAGCCCAACCAAATGGAGCCATTTATCGTGGAGGTTGACGCGTCCGAGGTGGGAGTGGGGGCTGTCTTGTCCCAAGCTACCAAATCCCTCACCCATCTCCGTCCCTGTGCCTACTTCTCCAGGAAGTTTTCACCCACTGAGAGTAACTATGATATTGGCAACCGCGAACTCTTAGCCATTAAATGGGCATTTGAAGAGTGGCGCCACTTCCTGGAGGAGGCTAGGCACCAGGTAACGGTCCTTACCGACCACAAGAATCTGGTTTTCCTAGAATCTGCCCGGAGGCTAAACCCGAGACAAGCTCGTTGGGCGTTATTTTTTACCAGATTCAACTTTGTGGTTACCTATAGGGCTGGGTCTAAAAATGTTAAGGCTGATGCACTGTCACGTAGCTTCATGGCCAGCCCTCCTTCGGAGGAAGATCCTGCTTGTATTTTGCCTCCAGGTATAATAATTTCCGCTATTGATTCTGATTTAGTCTCTGAAATTGCGGCTGATCTAGGTTCAGCTCCCAGGAGCCTTCCTGAGAACAAGCTGTTTGTTCCCCTGCAATTCCGGCTAAGGGTACTTAGGGAAAATCATGACTCTGCACTATCTGGCCATCCAGGCATCCTGAGTACCAAGCACCTAATTGCCAGAAACTATTGGTGGCCTGGGTTGCCTAAAGACGTTAAGGCCTACGTCGCCGCTTGTGAAGTTTGTGCTAGGTCCAAGACTCCCAGGTCCCGACCAGCGGGCTACTATGTTCTTTGCCCATTCCCCAGAGACCTTGGACCCAAATCTCTGTGGATTTTATCACCGATCTGCCTCCATCTCAAGGCAAGTCGGTGGTGTGGGTTGTAGTAGACCGCTTCAGTAAGATGTGCCATTTTGTGCCCCTCAAGAAACTACCCAATGCTAAGACGTTAGCTACCTTGTTTGTCAAACACATCCTGCGTCTCCATGGGGTCCCTGTCAATATTGTTTCTGATAGAGGGGTACAATTTGTTTCATTGTTTTGGAGAGCCTTCTGTAAAAAGTTGGAGATTGATCTGTCCTTCTCCTCTGCCTTCCATCCTGAAACTAACGGCCAAACTGAGAGGACTAATCAGTCTCTAGAACAATATTTAAGGTGTTTTATCTCTGACTGTCAATATGATTGGGTCTCATTTATTCCCCTCGCCGAATTTTCCCTTAATAACCGGGTCAGTAACTCGTCAGGGGTCTCCCCCTTTTTCTGTAATTTTGGGTTTAATCCATGGTTCTCTTCCGTTTCACCTGGTAGTTCCAACAATCCCGAGGTAGAGGTCGTTCATCGGGAACTTTGCACAGTCTGGGCTCAGGTTCAGAAGAACCTAGAGGCGTCCCAGAGCATACAAAAAACTCAGGCAGATAGAAAACGTTCTGCTAACCCCTTGTTTATGGTCGGGGATCTGGTGTGGCTCTCGTCTAAAAATTTGCGCCTTAAGGTCCCGTCCAAGAAGTTTGCTCCCCAGTTTATAGAGCCGTACAAGGTCATTGAAGTCCTCAATCCTGTCTCCTTCCGACTGGAGTTGCCCCCATCTTTTCGAGTACACGACGTGTTCCATGCCTCCCTCCTTAAACGCTGCTCCCCATCCTTGGCTCCCTCGAGGAAACCTCCGGTCCCTGTTCTCACCCCTGAGGGGGCAGAATTCGAGGTGGCCAAGATTGTGGACAGCAGGATGGTCCAAGGCTCCCCCCCAGTACCTGGTCCATTGGAGAGGATACGGGCCTGAGGAGAGGATTTGGGTACCCGCTCGGGATGTTCACGCTGGGATATTAGTCAGGAGGTTTCACCTTAGTTTCCCCAGTAAACCAGGTCCACTTAGAAAGGGTCCGGTGGCCCCTCATAAAAGGGGGGGGTACTGTAAAGGATTTGCCAGGCACAGCTTCGGGGTTAACGCCCATAGATAATCAGTCTGCACCTGCTTCTATGTCTGTGAGACTGACTCCATCTTCCACCACTCAGGGTGGCAGGCTTAGGAGTGGGAGAACCTATCACAGCCTGGCTAGACGGAGCTAGCTCCCGCCCTCTGTCTATTTATACCTGCCTTTCCTGTTCCTCCTTGCTTGTGATTTCTTCTCGTTTGGGTTTCCTGGCTCTGCTGCAGCTTCTTGTACTATTGTCCTTGCTTCATATTGACCCCGGCTTGCTGACTACTCTCCTGCTCTGCGTTTGGTACCTCGTACACTCCTGGTTTGACTCGGCTTGTTCACTACTCTCCTGCTCTGCGTTTGGCACCTCGTACTCTCCTGGTTTGACTCGGCTTGTTCACTTCTTTTGTTGCTCACGGTGTTGCCGTGGGCAACTGCCCCCTTTCTCCCCCTAGCTCTGTGTACCCTTGTCTGTTTGTCTGTCGTGCACTTATTGAGCGTAGGGACCTTCGCCCAGTTGTACCCCATCGCCTAGGGCGGGTCGTTGCAAGTAGGCAGGGACTGAGTGGCGGGTAGATTAGGGCTCACTTGTCTGTCTCCCCACCCCCGTCATTACAGACAGGTAAAGTTCCAGAGGAGTCTTATCCTGAAGCAAAGCAAGACAGGCTCCCATGGAAGAAAGATATGACCATAATTGAAATTATGACCACCAAATTGACCGTCTCCCCGGGCAGGACTCCGAGACAGCAGCAAGCAACAGGATTTCACCATCAGGAGTAAGGGTCTGAGCCAAATACACACCATCCTGTCTCCCCAGCAGAGGAACGTGTCTACACCCATGGCCGGAGGGAAGGAAGGATTATCAAAAAGTGGAGTCAAGGGACCCGGACGGTTAGAGAGGTCCGAAGTACCTATGACCCGTTCACAAACTACAAGAAACTGACGTGTGAGAAAAGGCAGAGAAGACGTTGGTCGTTGTGAACTAGTCAGCCAAGACAAAGAGGATAATGCAAGAGAGGACATACTTTTCTCAATGCGTACCCATTGCTTACCGGTACGTTAGCGGCACCAGTCCACTAGTCTCATGAGGAGTGCAGCTTGGTGGTAATGTTTGAAATCCGTTAAACCCACACCAGCCACCAGTTTAGGATGACTAAGGACAGAGAACCGAATACGAGGTTTAGAGGAGCTCTGTAGCGTCCATGGCCACGTGCCATCGGGTTTACTCATCTCCCGACGCCCGCAGCCATGGATATGTGAGGGCTGGTCCCCATCTCCTTCCTAGGAGAGGCTAGCACTCACTACCGCTCCGGTCCGCTGTGTCACGTACTGGAGTTCCGGAGAAATTCTTCAATGGGATTCCAGATGCTGTAGCCATTGCCTGTCACAAGTCCGTCCTGTTATACCCCCTCTGCCTCAGTCACTCCCCAATCTACCATCTCAGTATGCCAGTTTTGCAGATGTCTCCTGCAAGCGAGAGGATGAGACGTTGCCTCCACATCGGAATTATGACTGTCCCATTGAACTGGCTCCAAATGCTTCTCTTCCCCGTGGACGGCTTTATCCTCTCTCCCTGCCAGAGACTTTATCTATGTCAGCCTATATCAAGGAGAATTTGGGGAGGGGTTTCATACGAAAATCTTCCTCCCCGGCTGGGGCCATCTTCTTCTTCGTTAAGAAGAGAGACAGATCTCTTCTACCCTGCATTGACATGGTCTCAACCAGATCACGGTCAAGAACAAATACCCGATGCCACTTATTTCCGAGCCGTTTGATCGCTTTTGTGGAGCCAAAATGTCTAAGTTAGACCTGCTGAGGGGCTTATAACCTAATCCGAATTAGCCGGAGTGACGAATGGAAGACGGCATTTAACACCCGTGATGGGCACTACGAATACCTAGTGATGCCCTTCGGACTATGTAACGCTCCCGCAGTGTTTCAGGAATTCGTCAATTATATTTTCTGATACGACCTCTATATGTCGATATTTTGATTTTCTCCCCAGATCTGATGACCCATCGGAGGTATGTCCGTCAGGTTCTTCTGCCACTAAGAAAGAATCGCTTATATGCCAAGTTGGAGAAGTGCGTCTTTGAAAAGAGGTCTTTGCCCTTCCAGTGCTACATCATCTCGGATCAAGGTCTTAAGATGGATCCTGAGAAAGTAAAGTCTATCCTGGAATGGCCACGTCCTCAGGGCCTGAGGGCAATACAGCGGTTCCTGGGTTTCGCCAATTTCTACCGACAGTTTATTCCAAACTTCTCATCTCTGACGGCTCCCATCTCTACCCTTACCAAGTAGCGTGTGAACGCCAAGGTGTGGACTCCAGAGGCAGAATCCGCATTTATTAGCCTCAAGAAAGCCTTCACTTCAGCCTCGATCCTCCATCATCCTGACGTATGTCGGCAGTTCTCATTGGAGGTGGAGACGCTTCCTCTGTTTGTGGAGGTGCACTTCTATTCCAGAGGAGCTCCAAAGGAAAGGCAGTAGTATGTGGCTATTACGCGAGACTTTTTTCTTCTGCAGAGCGCAATTACTCTATTGGAGATTGGGAGCTACTGGCTATCAAATTAGCTCTGGAGGAGTGGAAACATCTTCTAGAGGGCGCAGCACATCCCATCTTGGTCTACACCGACCACAAGAACCTTACTTATCTTCAGTCCGCCCAACAACTAAATCCCCATCAAGCCAGGTGGTCGCTGTTCTTCACCCGTTTCCAATTTGTGCTCCACTACCGTCCCGCTGACAAGAATATGAGGGCCGATGCCCTGTCCAGGTCATTTGAGATGGATGACACGTTGTAGTCCCTTCAAACTATCATAGACCCCTCCTGCATTGTCACTGCTAATCCTTTGCCGGTTAGAGATATCCCTCCGGGGAGGACTTTTGTTCGGGTGGCAGACAGGAGAAGAATTCTCCGCTGGGGACACAGTTCTAAACTTGCTGGGCACGCTGGTGTCCGTAAAACCCGAGACCTGATTGCTCGTCATTACTGGTGGCCCATGCTACCTAAAAATGTTCTGGACTTTGTTTCTTCTTGCACGGTGTGTGCTTCTAACAAAGTTACTCACTCCAAGCCTGCCGACCTGCTTCAACCTCTGCCTGTACCCAATGCTCCTTGGCAGCACATTGCAATGGACTTTGTCACTGACCTTCCCCCCTCAGCAGGATGCAACACTGTCTGGGTGGTATTGGACCGATTTTCGAAGATGGCACATTTTTATCCTGCTGACCGGCCGACCTTCTGCTCCCCGACTAGCTAGTCTCTTCATTCAACACATCTTTGGCTTGCATGGCCTGCCTCTTCACATTGTGTCCGACCTTGGGGATTCAATTTACCTCAAAGTTCTGGAGAGTCCTCTGTAAACTCTTGGATGTAAGATTGGACTTTTCCTCAGCTTATCATCCCCAGTCCAATGGGCAAGTCGAGGGGATCAACCAGATCATGGAGAATTATCTCTGCCACTTCATCTCTTTACAGCACGATAACTGGGTACAGCTTCTTCCTTGGGCCGAGTGCTCGTACAAGAACCACACGAGTTAATCCACCACTTCCACTCCGTTTCACATTGTGTGCAGTCAACATCCGAGAGTCCCTCTTCCTGTGTCAACTACATCTCAGGTACCCACTGCGGACTCTGCATTTGGGGACTTTCTGCAAATCTGGCAACAGACCCGGTCCTCTATTTTGCTGGCAGTCGATCGCATGAAGCGAAAAGCGGATACAAAGAGAAGGGAGCCGCCTCAGTATCTTTCAGGTACCAAAGTTTGTCTGTCCTCTCGGAACATCCGTTTGAAGGTGCCTTCATACAAGTTTGCTCCCAGGTTCCTTGGTCGTTTTGAAATTCTGCAAAAAATAAACCCTGTCTCCTATAGGCTGCGGCTGCCTCCTACCCTCAGAATCCCCAACTCCTTTCATGTGTCCCTCCTGAAACCAGTGGTCCTGAACCACTACAGCAAGACAGTTGCTCCCAGCAGTTCTTCTAATGTGTTCGAGGTGAGGGAGATCCTGGACTGCAAAACGGTAGGGAGAATGACTTTCTATTTGGTGGACTGGAGAGGGTTTGGTTCTGAGGAGAGGTCCTGGGAGCCGGAAGAGAACCTCAGTGCTCCTGCTCTCATTAAAAAAAATACTCTCTCACTCTGGTCCCAAGAAGAGGGGGCGTAAGAGGGGGGATACTGTAGCGTCTATGGCCACGGGCTGTCGGGTTTACTCACCTCCCGACACCCGCAACCATGGATCTGTGAGCGCTGGTCCCCATCTTCCTAGGAGACGCCAGCACTCACTTCCATTCAGTCCACTGTGTCCCGTAGGGTGTGCACGCATGCTCGTGCCCGCTTTTAAAGGGCCGGCGTGCGTACATGAAAACAATCATCATCATCAATCCACATGATATCCTGGCCTATAAGAAGGCCCCAGCCCTTCTGATCCTTGCCTGAGCGTTGTTAGTTTATCCCAAGTCTGTCTTGCAAATGGTCCCTTAGTGTTTCCCGTTCCAGTGGTTACCTGTTCCTGTATCCCGTGCTGTGTTCTTGTTCCTGTGCCTACTAGTGCTGGAGTCGTGTCCTACTGCACCTGCTGTCGTCTGCCACATCCAGTGTCTTCTGCCACGTCCTGTGTCTTCTGCCACATCCAGTGTCTTTTGCCAAGTCCAGTGTCTTCTGCCACGTCCTGTGTCTTCTGCCACATCCAGTGTCTTTTGCCAAGTCCAGTGTCTTCTGCCACGTCCTGTGTCTTCTACCACATCCAGTGTCTTCTGCCACGTCAAGTGCCTTCTGCCACATCTTGTACTGCCCGCCATGTCTGGTGCAACCTGCGGCACCGACCTCCATCTGTGCTGAAGCCAGCCACAGCCACCGTCTGGACTAGTTCAGGTACCCGTGTGTTACAAACTCTGATTAGACTTTTGTATAGACTGAGACCTGGTCAGCTGCCTCTCCACTATGGCGGAGCAGCCTAGTGGGTCCACATACCCTGTGACTGTGACAAGCCCCACACAAATTTGGTAATGGCACGTTGTAACTTCTTAAAGAAGACAGCGGGTACCGTAATAGGGACTGTTTGAAATATGTACAAGAATTTCGGCAGTGTAGAAAATTTTAATAGCATTAATGAGACCAAACCACGACATGTGCCCTCCCCCATACACCTCTAAATCTCACAAAGTGCGCTGTAGGACAGGTGTGTAGTTCAATTTAAACAAATCAGAAAAATGAGTGGGAATATGTATTCCCAAGTATTTCCCAAGAGGAGCATCAAGAGATATATTCAAGGCCTCAGATTTAGACTAATTGACTTTAAAATTACTTAAAGAGGCTCTGTCACCAGATTTTGCAACCCCTATCTCCTATTGCAGCAGATCGGCGCTGCAATGTAGATAAGAGTAACGTTTTTGTTTTTTTTTAAAACGAGCATTTTTGGCCAAGTTATGACCATTTTTATATTTATGCAAATGAGGCTTTCTAAAGTACAACTGGGCGTGTTTAAAGTTAAAGTACAACTGGGCGTGTATTGTGTATGTACATCTGGATGTGTTTACTTCTTTTACTAGCTGGGCGTTGTGAATAGAAGTGAATGATGCTGACGAATCAGCATCATCCACTTCTCTTCACAATGCCCAGCTTCTGGAAGTGCACAGACACACAGCGTGTTCTCGAGAGATCACGCTGTGACGTCACTCACTTCCTGCCCCAGGTCCTGCATCGTGTCGGACGAGCGAGGACACATCGGCACCAGAGGCTACATTTGATTCTGCAGCAGCATCGGCGTTTGCAGGTAAGTCGATGTAGCTACTTACCTGCAAACGCTGATGCTGCTGCAGAATCAACTGTAGCCTCTGGTGCCGATGTGTCCTCGCTCGGCCGACACGATGCAGGACCTGGGGCAGGAAGTGACGTCACAGCGTGATCTCTCGAGAACACGCTGTGTGTCTGTGCACTGCCAGAAGCTGGGCGTTGTGAAGAGAAGTGGATGATGCTGATTCGTCAGCATCATTCACTTCTATTCACAACGCCCAGCTAGTAAAAGAAGTAAAAACGCCCAGATGTACATACACAATACCTTGAAAAAGCAATCTACGCGAAACGCGCGTTGGGGTTTTTCTCCATACTTGGGAGCTGTCACAACTGAGGAGCCACATGGGTTAGTACTTGCTGTTTTTTTCCACTAAACTACTATATTTTTTTGTCATGCTGTTACCGGGTTATCCGCATATTTAGACAATGTCCTAGATAGGCTATCTCCACTATTTGGTCCTTTTTGAATTAATTACTAAACTGGTACTGAGTGGATTAAATTTATTCACTACTATAAATAAATCACTACCTTGGTATCCCCTATTACTGTTTACAGAGACGCATTATATTGGGAATTTTCAGAAAATATTTTGGACACAAGTGTTCTGTTAGCCTTCATTACATTGTTCTAGGGACACTTAAGGCATACTTATGACAACCTGTTTTGGGAAACTTTCCCGATGTATGTAACATATAAAAACAGTACTAATTAAAGCAGCTTTTGTGGCTCCACATTGTCTCCTACTGTGGAGATATGCAGTTATTTGGTTTGTAGTCTGTTTTTAACCATGTATTTTTGTATTGTCCAATAAAATTTGTAATTTTCTATATTTGGCGCTTTTTGCTTAATAGTTTCGACTCCTTTTTCTCGTGTATTTAGTACACAATACATGCCCAGTTGTACTTTAACTTTAAACACGCCCAGTTGTACTTTAGAAAGCCTAATTTACAGAAATATAAGAATGGTCATAACTTGGCCAAAAATGCTCGTTTTAAAAACAAAAACAAAAACGTTACTCTTATCTACATTGCAGCGCCGATCTGCTGCAATAGGAGATAGGGGTTGCAAAATCTGGTGACAGAGCCTCTTTAAGTGACCAAATCGCTCAAGCTCCCCAGTCAAGGATGGCAAGGAAATAATAGGATCTGTAATGTATAGGACAAGATCATCAGCATAGAGTGCTAACTTATGATGTTGGGCACCAATACAAATGCTATTAATGTTGGGGTTACTCCACAGTGCCACAGCCAGGTGCTCCATTACCAGAATATACAGCAGAGGCAAGAGGGGGCACCCCTGCCTTGTACCATTGGTAAAAGTCAGGGAATCAGACAAAAGACCATTAACTCAAACTTGAGCTGTAGGCCAATAATAAAGTGCCATAATCTTATTCAACATGTTAGAGCCAAGTCCAACCTGAGTCAAGACTCATTACATAATTTTAACTTGAAAACACCCTTATAGAAAACCCAAGATGGCTGGGGTTGATAATTGCAGAATGGAGTGATTAAATCCCTTGTTTCTTATTTTACTTATTCTTTTAATCTTTTCTACCTTCGGTGGAGCTTAGCTTGGCACCTGACAACTGTCTTCAAGTATTGGTGTGCCATTATTTTAGGACTACAGGTGACAATATGCTAAATATATATAAGGCTGTGTTTTGGTACCTAATATTCCAGTGACCTCAATTGTTCTGTACTGAACATGTTACAGAGCCCATATTTTCAGTGTGATAGTGCCATGAACACTGAATAACATCTAACAATTATGTATTCCTAAAGGGGACTGTCTGCAAAGACTGCTTGACAAATTACTTAAATATTCACTAGTTACTGTGTTGGACACTAACTCAAATCAAAGTATGTTCACATCTGCATAGGAGGCTCCATTAGGGGCCTCTGTCGCAGATCCAGCAGGGTTTACCGGAGACAATAGTGCAGCATGGTGCGCTATAGTGTCCTGTAAAATCACGGACACCACGACGGAAAGCCGACGGAACCTATTAAAGTCAATAGGTTCTGTCGGCAACCGACCGTGTCCTTTGTGCAGCGGAACCGTTGGTTCTGTTATGCCCTAGTTCTTCTCCTCTTCAGAGCAGAACAATGGAACAGCACAACGCAGATGTGAACAAAGCCTAAGAGTGCCACAGTTCTTCTCTGAGATAACACTTTGCTTTTTACAATACAAAGGAACGAGCACAACCATTAATACTGAATCAGATGGAAATAGGCTTGCCACCTTTCCCACCACGAGTTTACACTAGTAAAAAGTAGGTGTGATTTAGGGCGTTGCTTCACATGGAGTGTGATTTGCCACTTAGGTTTCGGAATTATTATTTTTGATAACTATGGTGATGTAAGTTCGAGTTATTCAAGAATGCAACCCTATTAGGGCACCTGAAAAAAGCTTAGGATTAGGGTAGGTCGCACTCCGGTTCATGTGGCATCCAACTTGAAACTTATGCATGCGAGTTAACATTGTAATATTAAATTACCAGCAATTAATATTTATACTAATAAAATAATATTTAAACAGTATTAATACTGGAAGGATGCCCTCACCCTCTGACCACAGTGTCCTCACCCACTGCCCTCAGTGTCTTATCCCTATGGCGTCCCCCTCCTTGGCATATTGCCTTAGTGCCCTAACCTTGTGCTGGCATCCTCATTGCCTGGTTCCTCTCCCTGTGTTCTCAGTGGCCTCAACCCCGTCACCCTGTGACTCCAGGGCTCTCTTCCACCTCACCCTGTACCCTTATAGCTTCTTCTCCCCTTCACCTGCAGGGCTGTATTCTCAGCTGGTGCTGCTGAATGCACCAATTGTGAATAAAGGGCCGGCATGAGAGGAGAGATAAATGGAGTAGCCGTCTACCTAGGCACCATTGAAGAGGGGGGAGCACAATATATGGAATAAAATGCTAATAAAGCTGTATATATTATAGTCACAGAGGGAGCACAAACATACATATATATACGGACGTTACACACATGTTGAGCAGAGCCAAATACCGCACCAAATTTTTTGGTACCACTCTGGCTAATGGTAGAGCGAACCAGACCCAATACTATGCTGCCCTTACAGAGAGAATATTATGGTGACAGATTCGCTTTAAGAATCATAGCAAAAAGAAAGAATGTCAACGTGTTAATTTTCTGCGATAAATGAGTAAATGCAATAAATGTTGAAATTCTACTTTAACACTGTGTGGCCATGGGTTTTTAATTACACCACTCATGTCCAGCACAAAGTATGTGCGAACAAGGACTTAGGGTTCCGATATGGGGGAGTTTTTGCTGTGGATTTATTCTTTACATTGCAAAGGGTTCTGCTACAAAATCCCAACTCAATGGGCATACTGCAAATTTAAAAATCTGTAGCATGCCCTGAAGTTAATCCAGACTTTTGTGCTGTGTGTGGCTGTGGATTTGAAATATAGACACACACCTACACTAATGCACATACTAGTCCTTCTCAATAAATTAGAATATCATCAAAAAGTTAATTTATTTTAGTAATTCAATTCAAAAAGTGAAACTCATATATTATATAGATTTATTATACACAGAGTGATCTATTTCCAGCATTTTTTTTTCTTTTAACGTTGATGATTATGGCTAACAGTTAATGAAAACCCAAAATTTTGTGTCTCAGAAAATTTGAATATTATATAAGCCCAATTTCAAAATGATTTTTAATACCGAAATGTTGACCTACTGAAAAGTATGTACAGTATATGCACTCAATACTTGGTCGGGGATCATTTTGCATGAATTACTGCCTCAATGCGGCGTGGCATGGAGGCGATCAGCCTGTGGCACTGCTGAGGTGTTATGGAAGCCCAGGTTGCTTTGATAGCGGCCTTCAGCTCGTCTGCATTGTTGGGTCTGGTATCTCTTATCTTCCTCTTGACAATACCCCATACTATAGATTCTCCATGGGGTTTAGGTCAGACGAGTTTGCTGGCCAATCACGCGCAGTGATCCTGTGGTTATTAAACCAGGTATTGGTACTTTTGGCAGTGTGGGCAGGTGCCAAGTCCTGCTGGAAAATTAAATCAGCATCTCCATAAAGCTTGTCAGCAGAGGGAAGCATAAAGTGCTCGAATATGTCCTGCTAGACGGCTGCATTGACTCTGGACTTCATATAACACAGGAAATTAATTTGTACAACACAGATCCATGATATGGTTGTGTACATGAACCCATAGTGTGTGAGCGAGTATATTGTGAGTATGTAAAAATTAGAGTTGTTTAAACCCATAAATCTCTTATTCCTTCAATATTTTCGAAGCAGCTGATAACAAAGCCTGTATGGAGGCATAAGAGGCTCCCAAGCAGTTTACCCAATTTGTAAAAGAGAACATTGCCCTATGCAACTTAATAAACTTTCAAGTTGGCAGGTTTATGCACCACTGCCAAATATCCCTTCCTCCACAATTTGCATTAGTTAAATTAAAGTGGTAGATTATAGTCATATACAAATAAAATGACTGTGAACACCCCATAGCTCAGCTTCATCAATTAAGATTTATTTTTATTTTTTTAAACTGATGGGTAGTTAAATAGTTAAATGGCTGGTTATGTTGCGGCATGTAACCAGACTGGCACACAGGCGTTTAGTATCACTCTATCGTTTTAAAAGCTCATTATCTACACCTGTACTACAGCTACTGTAAATCCCATTCCTCGGATTAACATGGCAGAGACACATTCCAGATCAGTGAATAAGCTCTACTCTGTATAAACTGCAAGTATGGTCCACTAAAACAACATATTTTAACACTAGGACTTTTTAATAATAATAACAACTCAAGTATACACTGTAAAACAGTCCCTTAGGGACTGTGATCCATTTGGGCAAGGCTGCTCAGCCAAGGATGTATAAAGGGTTGCCCATACCCTTCAGAATTAAATTCAAACTTGTTACTCTTACCCACAAAGCTCTCCACAGTGCTACACCTCCTTACATCTCCTCCCTCATCTTTGTCTACCACCCTACTCACGCTTTACGCTCTGCCAACTAACCTTAGATTAACATCCACCATAATCCGAACCTCCCACTCCAAGATTTTTCTCGTGTTGCACCAGTCGTATGGATTGCACTACCCCAGACAATCAAATCAATTCCCAACATCCACATTATTAAACGTGCCCTGAAAATCTTTTTAGACAGACCTATAACATTCGCTGATCTGACTACTTTCTCTGGCCTCCCTTTTACATTAGTCATGAGAACTTGACCCCTTCATTCAGCAGTATCCCCCACACACCTTGCACCCTAATGCACTTTATATCTGTCATACACAGCACTGGCTGGTGACCGGCTCATGCAGCTTTATGTGTACTACCCCATATGTATAAAAGATGGCTGGACCGATGTACTTAACAAGCACTTTTACATTTTGTGTCTCCCTTATTTCCTCATAGATTGTAAACTCTTGCGAGCAGGGTCCCCACTCCTCTTGTTTGAATTGTAAATTAGTTTTGTCAATATGTAATGTCTGATATTGTCTGTACAATGTACTCCCTGAATTGTAAAGTGCTGCGGAATATGTTGGCGCTATATAAATAAAGATTATTATTATTATTAAAGGGTCTACTGCCCAACAAGATGTTAATGTATGACTTATTCATCCAGTATGTAAATTTTTAAACACTTTTTATGTGTCACGGCTCTGGGGGTATGTTGACCCAATACGCCGCTCCGCTGTAGCGGAGTAGCAGCTGGCCAAACTACAGTCAATGAAAGTCTTTAGAACTTGGCACAGGTGACACTAGGCGTGGCAGATAACACTTGGCGTGGCAGATGACACTTGGTGTGGCAGATGACACGTGGCACAGAGGATGAACTTGACTCCAACACTAGACTTCGCTCAGGAACAAATACAATTACTGGATACGGGATACAGGAAGCAGGATACGGGAACACTGGGAACAGGAAATAACTATGGGACCATTTGCTAAACAATCATGAGTAGACACAACAACGCTCAGGCACAGGAAGGAGGGCAGGACAGACTTATGTAGGACAGGGAGAACAGGGATAGGCAAGGGAAGAATATAGTGGTGCGCACGCTGGCCCTTTAAGAGGTCACCTGAGCAAGCGCGTGCACCCTACGGGAGCGAGGTACAGATGGAAGTAGTACATGCTGGCGTCCCCGGGGAGGAGGAGCAGGACCCCGGCAAAAAGGTAATAGATGCTGGCCGGCCGATAGGGGAAACGGGATAGCGGCGAATGGCAGCCGCCAACACTACAGTACTGCCTTTTTTACGCCTCCTCTTCTTAGGACCAGAACGCAGAAGAAACTTCTTGATGACCGCAGGAGCATCAACGTTCTCTTCAGGTTCCCATGACCTCTCCTCTGAACCAAACCCCTTCCAGTCAGCCAGGTAGAAGATTTTTCCTCCTCCCCTCTTATAGTCCAGACTCTCCTGGACTTCGAAGATGTCAGAAGTACCACTGGAAGAAGTTACAGGACCAGGGGAATTGCTGTAGTGATTCAGAACCACAGGCTTTAGGAGGGACACATGGAAGGAGTTGGTAATTTTGAGAGTCGGAGGCAGTCGTAGCTTATATGACACAGGATTGATTTGTTTGAGAAATTCAAAAGGGCCAAGAAATCTGGCGGCAAATTTGCAAGAGGGGATTTTCAAACTAATATTCTTTGATGATAACCAAACTTGGGCTCTGGGAAGAAAGTGAAGAGGGCTTTTTCTTTTTCTATCAGCATTTTTCTTCATGTGGTCTACTGCCTGTAGGACTTGGTTTGCTGCAAGACAGCGATGCGTAAAATTAAGGCTCGTGGGAACAGAACACCGTAAAACCCATTGAAAGCAATGGCTTTCAACTTGGCTGTTAGATTGTGAGTGATACGCAGAAGAAAAGTCCAATTTCATATCAAGACGTTTACAGAGGGCTCTCCAGAATTTTGAAGTATATTGTACACCCCGATAAGTCAGTTTATGGAGGAGCAGTCCGTGCAGGTCAAAGATATGCTGTATAAATAGATTTTCCAGATGAGGAGCAAAAGGAAGGCCAGTTAGTGGGATGAAATGTGCCATCTTAGAAAAGCGATCCACCACGACCTAGACAGTAGTGCAACCTGCAGAAGAAGGAAGGTCGGTGATAAAATCCATGGCACTGTGTTGCCAAGGTCCATCAGCAACGGTCAGAGGCTGAAGCAGACCAGCAAAGAGGACTTTTCTTTTTCACAATTGGTACAAGAAGCAACATTGTCCACAACATCTCTAGGAAGCGTGGGCCACCAGTAATGACGAGATATAAAGTCCCGTGTCTTACGGACACCAGAGTGCCCAGCCAGTTTGGAATTCTGTCTCCAGAGGAGAATCCTCTTCCTGTCTGCAGAACGAAGAAAAGTATTTCCAGGGGGAATGTCTCTAATATGCAGAGGGTTCACGGCAATAATCCTAGAAGGATCTATGATATATTGGGTAGCCTCCTCAGAGTCATCCGTCTGAAATGACTGAGATAGAACATCAGTCCTCACATTTTTATCTGCATGGCGGAAGTGGAGCAGGAACTGGAATCGGGCAAAAAACAGTGACCATCCGGCTTTAATCGTTGCGTAGGCTGAAGGTACATAAGATTCTTGTGGTCTGTATAGATCAGGGATGGGGAACCTTTTTTCTGCCAAGGGCCATTTGGATATTTATAAAATCATTTGTGGGCCATACAAAATAATCAAATTAGCCCGCTATATATGGTCAAACAATGAATTAACTCACCCCTAATGTGATGTCTGGAACTGCTTCTTTTTAGTGAGGCGTGTTATGTTAGCTGGTATTGATGATGTTGCTACTGCGTCGGTCAGTCTGGAGCGCAGACTCTTTGCAATGGTAAGTTTTGAAAAGAAGTGCTCGCAGCAGTAAGTTGTTCGGACTTACTTAAAAGGATTTTCCCATCAGGGATATTTATGACATATGCACAGGATATGTTATAAATGTCAGATAGATGCCGGTCCCACCTCTGGGACCCGCACCTATCTCTAGAATGGGGCTCCCTAAACCCCGTTCTACTTCTCTGTGTTCCGGCTGATATCCCACCATTCAGAAGAAAACAGCGTGGCTCGCTGAGGTACGCAGTTTCTGTAAATCCCAAACTAGTGAATGGCAGTTACAGAAGCAGCGAAGCATGAGAGTTACGCTGTTTCCATAAATACTATTCAGTCCTATAGGACTTGCAAAACAGCTCAGCGAGCTACGCTGTTTTCTTCTTCATGGTTGGAAATCAGCTGGAACACAGAGTGGTAGTGTGGGGTTTAGAGGGGCCTTGTTCTAGAGATTAGTGCGGGTCCCAGAGGTGGGACCTGCATCTATCGGACATTTATGACATATCCTGTGGATATATCATAAATGTCCTTATGAAAAAGTGTCCTGATGGAAAAAAAAACTTTAGCCATCTGACCTCAGGTCCTATGTCTACACTACAGCTACATTTAGGCCTCAGCTAACTTTCTAAATTTTAGGTCAGGAACAGGAGAAGGGCAGATGGAGCAAAGTACTGAGTATGTGGCGGTTGGTCTAAGTGAGGAGGCCACGTCAGGTGACTGGACTGGTCCACTCCCGGGCCGGCATGTATCGGCCTCACTCAGACCACTGCCATACTTGGCTCAGATCGTCGCCCTCCTTCTGCTTCTAAATGTGAGCGAGTAGGGCTGACGGAGCTAAGGAGGGAATGACACGGCGGCAGAGTGAGGTCGAGGCGCTCTGTGATGGGAGTGGACCAGTCCAATCACCTGAACTCACATCACTGACTCAACTTCTATGTATCCAGGATCCTGTGCTGAAACCCGGATCCGTCAGGACTGACGGCTTAGTTCACTGTGTGTTCTGCATGTCTCTGAGACGCAGGATCCAGCTGTTATCTATTACATCTAAGTTATGTAATAGATATGTAAAGGATCTGCCAGACACAGCTTCTGTGTCGACGCCCATGGTTAATGAGTCTGCATCTACTCCTAGGTCTGATAGAGTGACTCGATCTGCTACTACTCAGGCTGGTATAAACACACAAACCAGTCCAAATAGCACGTGTGGGGCTGGATGCTTAAGGTATAGCATACTACCCTAATAAGGAAGAGGGCAACTCCCATATATAATGATATACACTAAAGACATAGAGGAGCATACTAGCCAAAATTTAAAAAATAAATTTTATTGGACATATATAAACAAGTATGAAAGATAAAAAGGTACAGAGCTGGACATAAGGACTCTGAGTAGTTACACTAAAACACAGAAAGCAACAATCTCTCTATATTGCAAAAGATAAAGGGCAGTAGCAAAATACAAGTTAAAGTGGACGGACAATAGTGTTCATAATGCCAGTCATATACATCGACTATGCAGGACAACAGTGGTATGCGTAAGTTTCAAAAAAGTGACATATCATAACGCTCAAATAATGCGTGACCTATAGATATGCAGAAGTCTGAAAAAGGTATAGGAGTCATCAATCATATCAGATGAAAGAGATGTAAAGACTGTTGCCAATTTAAGTCAGAAGTCCACCCACTATTGCAGCAACTTACCCATAGTAATCGATAGATGCAGAGAGTCGAGCTAGTGTCAGTTGAAAAAACCCCAACGCGCGTTTCGCGATGTGCTTCCTCAAGGGGTGTAGAGTGTCTAAAGAAGTGAGAGGTATATGTAGCGCAAGTCCCAGGTGAGTCGAGTAGAACTCAGTCCAATGAGATTCCGGCGCACGTCATCTGTCGAAACCGGAAATGAGGCATGCCCCACTTCCAGCCCCCAGCACTGGAGCGCACACCAGGAATCCCCGACGCGTACAGGGATCCCCGGCATGCGCAGTGCGCTACAGGGGGCAAGGAAGAGGGCCGGCCGCAAATCCGCATCGCACAGAGGGCGCGCGCACCTGATTGGACGGAGAGCACGGGGGGGGAGGAGAAATATATATCATTGTCCTACTGCCTAGGGATGAACTGTATCGGAACCTTCTCCATTCTAAGCCGAAGGTACAATAAGTTAGAAAATAGAGAAATGTCTGATAAACACTGTTGCACGTACAGAGTCAAAGACACATTAATAAGAGAAAAAATATCTATTAGAACCAAACCCTAAACGGAAGAAAAACAGGGGTGACGTGATGTATATAAAAACCGTGAAATATAAGATCCACGACATATATAAAATATGAAGGGGAATGGTGATATAACCTTAGGGAATGGTTAAAACAAAAAATTACAGTGAGTTACAAACACAATAAAGTGACATTACAGACACCTAGGATCATAAAATATGAATAAAAAAGGTGAAAATATGAATATATGAATAAGTATCAAAAATAGTGAATAAAAATAAAAAAATAAAAATAAGTATAAAAATAAATATAAAAAAGAAAATAATAAATAAAAAAAGGAAAATATGAAATAAAATAGAATTAAAACACAAAAAAGAAATCTAAACAGTTACATGAATAAAAAAAGTAAAGTATATCGTATATTGCAAGTATTAATATACTGCAAATAGCAGGAAAAAACATACATGAGTCAATACGTGTAACATGCAGTATATAAACAGAGATAATATTTAGACACAGGACATGTAGTCGAGGAAATATGTTGTATCCCCCATAAAAGGTGGAGTGCGAATGGATAAAGATTCTTCTCCCTCCGTGTTCCAAAGTATATGCAAATCAGGAAGGACGAGTTCTCTTCACAGGGAGCTGTCAGAACTATGATATAGCGAGTACCTACAAGGTTACGAAAAACAGACACATACAATTAAAATCCTAGTTAAAAACCAGTGAGAGTAAGGGATTCTAAAGAAAAGAGGTGAAATTAAGTTGTTCGTTAAGACCAAAGGGAGTCATGGATCCCAATTTTACAATCCACATACACTCCCTTTGGGCTAGAACCTTCCTCAGATTACCCCCTCTGATGCCACAATGAACATGTTCAATGCCACGAATCATCAAAGAAACAGGATTACAGTTGTGAAATTGTTTAAAGTGTCTGGGCAGCGTTTTCAGCTGTCCAACATCACTTATAGTTTTCGCACTAGAGATATCGCGAACATGTTCCCTTGTACGAATCCTCAGCTGCCTAGAAGTCAGGCCAACGTAGATCTTGGGGCATGCGCATAGTGCATAATACACAACGTGTGTAGAGCTACAGGAAATGTACTCCCTGATTTTAAATGTTCTTAATCCATCTGCTGTTGAGAAATCCTTGGCTCTACAGATGTTCGGGCACGCAACGCATCCCCCACATGGGAAACATCCAATAGTGGGTTCCCGCGGGCCAAAAGGGTTAGTGTATTTTGGTACATAATGACTCCTAGTAAGAAGGTCCTTAAGGTTTTTACTCCTTTTGGCCGTCATCGTGGGTTTTAGGGGAAGATATTTCGCTAGGCTCGGTTCTGATCTCAAAATCGACCAGTGATGGTCAAGGATTGATCTAATTTTGTCCCATTGACTATTATAAGTAGTAATGAAACGTACATTGTTGTCTACTGGTCGATATGTTTTAGTTCTTAAAAGGTCACTTCGCGGTGTTCTCCTAGCCCTGCTATACCCTGCTTTAATGAGACGTGTACTATACCCTCTGTCAGTGAATCTCGATTTTAATTCGTCTGATTGACGCTCAAAGAGTCTGTCTGTGGAGCAGATCCGCTTCATCCTGAGAAACTGCCCAACCGGGATGGCTTTAACTGTTGGACGAGTGTGAAAAGATGATGCATGCAGGAGAGAGTTGACTGCTGTGGATTTACGGTGAACATCCGTCTGGAGGAATCCGTCACAGTCAGCAAAAATCAGAACATCCAAAAAGTCAATTTGCTGTTTATGAGATTTATACGTCAGCTTGATATTATACGGATTCAGATTAAGCTGCTGCATAAACCCAGTCAACTCACTCTCCGACCCCTGCCAAATGAACAATACATCATCAATGTATCGTAACCAACACTGCACATGTTCAGCGGCCTGGGCGCCACCCCCAAGGAAAACCTGCCTCTCCCAAAGGCCGAGAAACAGGTTTGCATAGGATGGCGCGCAGGCCGCGCCCATGGCAGTGCCGGTAGTCTGCAGATAAAAGTGATCCTTAAACACAAAAAAATTATGGGTCAAAATATATTGCAGCAACTCTAAAATAAGATCACACATTTCTACATCCCGGTTGCTAGTTCCCAGGAAGAAGCGGACCGCCTCCATCCCATCACAATGTCGTATACAAGTATAAAGGGACTCAACGTCTGCCGTGACCAAAAGCATATCAGGTTCAATTTGGATACCATCTAATCTCCCCAGGACTTCCGTCGTGTCTCTAACATATGAAGGTAGGTCAATGACCAATGGCTTAAGGTAAAAGTCGATGAATTTGCAGATAGGGTCACACAGACCTCCCATGCCCGACACGATCGGGCGTCCTGGGGGATCCACAAGATTCTTGTGTACTTTGGGTAACAAATAGAGCGTTGGTATCTTGGGATCATCTATCAGAAGTCCTTCATGGATTTTTTTAGGAATAAGTCCCATGTCCAACGCTCTATCAAGAATCTTGGTCAATTCCGATGAAAAAGAGGACAGGGGGCTATGTGTTAGTTTGACATATGTGTTCCTATCACGTAATTGTTTAAAAACCTCCCTCTCATATTTGGCCACAGGCCAGACCACGATGTTCCCCCCCTTGTCTGCTGGTTTGATGACAACATCACTCAACTGTTGTAGTTCGCTCAGTGCTTTCCTTTGGCGAGAGGTAAGGTTGTCACACTCCCTCCGGGTAGATAGAAGTTTAAATTCATCTATAACCAATTTGGTGAAAATCTCAACTTGGGGGCACAGAGACAAAGGGGGGAACCTCGTGGATCTGGGGATAATAGACGTGGGGAAGGAACCTGTTACCTCGGTAGTCTGTTCATGTAAGAGCTCCTCAAGAGCCTGTAGGGCCTCTCTCTCCATTTCGGAAGAAGCAACAAAATTGTCACCACTCTTACTGTGAAGTTTTTTCAAAATCAATTTACGGGAAAATAAGTGGAGATCCTTCAACGCTGTAAAAAAAATTGAAATGGTTAGTGGGTGAAAAAGTCAACCCTTTACTGAGGACTTCGCATTGGGCATCAGAGAGGGCATGTGAGGATAGGTTTATTACCTCTAGTTTGTTGGCTGGATTCCTGTCTTGTTGGTAGTTGCGTATGTTCTTCTGTTTAACATTTCTGTCATACTGCCGCCTTGGGCCAAAGGATCCCTGATTAGTTCCAGTGATGATGTTGGTGTTAGTGTTAAGATCCCTCACTTTATTGCCCTCATCACCTGACGTTCGGGATGAGACTGATGATGATCTTGAGTGGGAAACTGATCTGGATCTGGATCTGCCCTGTCTCATGCGCCACTTATATACTTTGTTTGAAAGATAATCTTGGGAGTCCCGTTGGAATTTCCCAGATTTAATGGCGCAAATATCCTTTTCCCACTTTAGATAATCCTTGTCTAAATCATCTTGGATTTTAGCAATAGTCTCACTAGGGAAATCTCTTTTCAGGGTACTCTGTAACTCCTCTATCTCCTTCTCCAGATCAACCAATGTATTGGAGTTCGACTGGACCAAAAGATCCATAAAACCCATAGAGCAGATATCAGCCAGTTTTTCCCATTTTTGTTTAAATTCGTCATTTTCCGTTTCAAATGAGGGAAACACTTGCACCCTTAGTCCCCTAGGTATCATGCCACGAGAGATATATTTAGTGAGGAAGGCCTTATTCCACCAAATTTTGGTTCTTTTACTTAAAAGGAGCTTCAATTTATGGCTGAGCTCTCTACTGTCCCTATCACCACTGGTAGAAACTAAAACAGGGTCCTCATTGAATATCTTGTCCAGTTGTACGAGCCATGTATCGTCACGGGCTCTGAAATTCATATTTAGCTGTGAACCAGTAGCTGTGAAAAACACAGAATATAGAATTATAAACACACAAACCAGTCCAAATAGCACGTGTGGGGCTGGATGCTTAAGGTATAGCATACTACCCTAATAAGGAAGAGGGCAACTCCCATATATAATGATATACACTAAAGACATAGAGGAGCATACTAGCCAAAATTTAAAAAATAAATTTTATTGGACATATATAAACAAGTATGAAAGATAAAAAGGTACAGAGCTGGACATAAGGACTCTGAGTAGTTACACTAAAACACAGAAAGCAACAATCTCTCTATATTGCAAAAGATAAAGGGCAGTAGCAAAATACAAGTTAAAGTGGACGGACAATAGTGTTCATAATGCCAGTCATATACATCGACTATGCAGGACAACAGTGGTATGCGTAAGTTTCAAAAAAGTGACATATCATAACGCTCAAATAATGCGTGACCTATAGATATGCAGAAGTCTGAAAAAGGTATAGGAGTCATCAATCATATCAGATGAAAGAGATGTAAAGACTGTTGCCAATTTAAGTCAGAAGTCCACCCACTATTGCAGCAACTTACCCATAGTAATCGATAGATGCAGAGAGTCGAGCTAGTGTCAGTTGAAAAAACCCCAACGCGCGTTTCGCGATGTGCTTCCTCAAGGGGTGTAGAGTGTCTAAAGAAGTGAGAGGTATATGTAGCGCAAGTCCCAGGTGAGTCGAGTAGAACTCAGTCCAATGAGATTCCGGCGCACGTCATCTGTCGAAACCGGAAATGAGGCATGCCCCACTTCCAGCCCCCAGCACTGGAGCGCACACCAGGAATCCCCGACGCGTACAGGGATCCCCGGCATGCGCAGTGCGCTACAGGGGGCAAGGAAGAGGGCCGGCCGCAAATCCGCATCGCACAGAGGGCGCGCGCACCTGATTGGACGGAGAGCACGGGGGGGGAGGAGAAATATATATCATTGTCCTACTGCCTAGGGATGAACTGTATCGGAACCTTCTCCATTCTAAGCCGAAGGTACAATAAGTTAGAAAATAGAGAAATGTCTGATAAACACTGTTGCACGTACAGAGTCAAAGACACATTAATAAGAGAAAAAATATCTATTAGAACCAAACCCTAAACGGAAGAAAAACAGGGGTGACGTGATGTATATAAAAACCGTGAAATATAAGATCCACGACATATATAAAATATGAAGGGGAATGGTGATATAACCTTAGGGAATGGTTAAAACAAAAAATTACAGTGAGTTACAAACACAATAAAGTGACATTACAGACACCTAGGATCATAAAATATGAATAAAAAAGGTGAAAATATGAATATATGAATAAGTATCAAAAATAGTGAATAAAAATAAAAAAATAAAAATAAGTATAAAAATAAATATAAAAAAGAAAATAATAAATAAAAAAAGGAAAATATGAAATAAAATAGAATTAAAACACAAAAAAGAAATCTAAACAGTTACATGAATAAAATGTATCGGCCTCACTCAGACCACTGCCATACTTGGCTCAGATCGTCGCCCTCCTTCTGCTTCTAAATGTGAGCGAGTAGGGCTGACGGAGCTAAGGAGGGAATGACACGGCGGCAGAGTGAGGTCGAGGCGCTCTGTGATGGGAGTGGACCAGTCCAATCACCTGAACTCACATCACTGACTCAACTTCTATGTATCCAGGATCCTGTGCTGAAACCCGGATCCGTCAGGACTGACGGCTTAGTTCACTGTGTGTTCTGCATGTCTCTGAGACGCAGGATCCAGCTGTTATCTATTACATCTAAGTTATGTAATAGATATGTAAAGGATCTGCCAGACACAGCTTCTGTGTCGACGCCCATGGTTAATGAGTCTGCATCTACTCCTAGGTCTGATAGAGTGACTCGATCTGCTACTACTCAGGCTGGTAGGCTCAGGAGTGGGAGAACCTATCACAGCCTGGCCAGACGATTCTAGCTCCTGCCCTTGGCCTATTTATACCTATTTATACCTTCATTTCCTGATTGTCTTTGCCTGTGATTCTTTCCTGTTTCCTGGCTCTGCTGCTCCTGCTATTATTATTGACCTTACTTCATTTTGACCCTGGCTTTACTGACTACGCTCCTGCTCTGCGTTTGGTACCTCATACACTCCTGGTTTGACTCGGCTCGTTCACTACTCCTGTGAACGAGCCGAGTCAACTGCCCCATTTCCCTTAGCTTCTGTGTACCCTTGTCTGTTTGTCTGTCGTACACATATTGAGCGTAGGGACTGTCGCCCAGTTGTACGCCGTCGACTAGGATGAGCCGTGTAAGTAGGCAGGGACTGAGTGGCGGGTAGATTAGGGCTCACCTGTCTGTCTCCCCACCCCGTCATTACAAGATAACAGCTTAGGGCAGGAGAGGCTTGGCGTGTAACGTAGACATTTTATAAATTTATGAGCGCTTTGTATTCTGTTACTTTGTGATTATATGATCAAAAGATTTTATCCAACGCTGCAGTCTGCGCTATTTTTGTCTGCTTTTATCCTTTGTAGAACCACTTTATGTGAAGGCTGGGAGACCGGGCAGTAGAAACGACAAGTTCTGACACTTCATCTACCACATCTAACCTCCTTGATATTGGGGATGGTGAGGAACTTTTCCTGGAGTCAGTGTGTTGAATTTTTATCCGGACTATACAATGTGTAGCCCCATTGCATATCATTTTTATATGTGTATTTCTGAGTGGATTGCTGGACTTTATTTAATGCAATTGGGCGCTCCACTGAATACAGATTAGTGCAAACCATATGTCAATACATTATATGCAGAACCCGCTGTCCCCGAAGCCGTCAGTACCGCTGACCTGATGGTTTGGGCTTCAGAGGAAGATACAGCTTCTATGTACCAAGGATACATAGAAGATGCATCTCAAAAAGTAAAAACATTTTTGAATAAAAAACAATTAAAAAGTGGCCTTAACCCCTATAGGAAGCAGCCTGTTTTGGCCTTGTGGCACAGCCGATTTTTTCAAATCTGACATGTGTCACTTTATGTGGTAATAACTCCGGAATGCTTTTACCTATCCAAGCGATTCTGAGAATGTTTTCTCGTGACATATTGTACTTTATGATAGTGGAAAAATTTGGTCGATAAATTCAATATTTATTTGTGAAAAACACCAAAATTTAGAGAAAATTTGCAAAAATAGTCACTAGTTACCATTTCCCATATGTCTACTTTACATTTGCATCGTTTTTTGAACATCCTTTTATTTTTCTAGGACGTTACAAGGCTTAGAACTTTAGCAGCAATTTCTCACATGTTCAAGAAAATTTCAAAAGGCTATTTTTACAGGGGCCAGTTCAGTTCTGAAGTGGTTTTGAGGGCCTTATATATTAGAATACCCCTAAAAATTACCCCATTTTAAAAACTGCACCCCTCAAAGTATTCAAAAGAGCATTCAGAAAGTATTTTAACACTTTAGGCGTTTCACAGGAAATAAAGCAATGTAGAGGGGAAATTTACAAATTTCTCTTTTTTTTGCCGAAATTCATTTGTAATAAAGAAAATTGTATAACACAGAAGGTTTTACCAGAGAAATACAACTCAATATTTATTGCCCTGATTCTGCAGTTTTTAGGAATATCCCACATGTGGCCCTAGTGCGGTAATGGACCAAAACACAGGCCTCAGAAGCAAAGGAGCACCTAGTGGATTTTGGGGCCTGCTTATTTTTAGATTATATTTTAGGCACCATGTCGAGTTTGAAGAGGTCTTGTGGTGCCAAAACAGTGGAAACTCCCCAAAAGTGAGCCCATTTTGGAAACTAGACCCCTCAAGGAATTTATCTAGGGGTATAGTTAGCACTTTGACCCCACAGGTATTTTGCTATATTTATTGGAGTTAGTCTGTGAAAATGAAATTCTACTTTTTTTCTGAAATAACATAGACATTTTTAATATTTACAAGGAATAAAGAAGAAAATTCACCCCAACATTTGTAGAGCATCTTCTCCCGATTACGGAAATACCCCATATGTGGTAATAAACTGCTGTTTGGACCCACGGCAGCGCTCAGAAGGGAGGGAGCGCCATTTGGATTTTGGAGCACAGATTTTGCTGGATTGGTTTTTAGTGCCATGTCGCGATTGCAACCCCCTGGAGGGAACAGGTCTTTTGCAGAATTTAGTAGAATTAGGCCGTGAAAATTAATATAAACATTATTGTCCACTAAAATGTCGAATTTTTTCATTTTCACAAGGGATAAAGGAGAAAAAGTCGCCCTAAATTTGTAATGGAATCTCTCCCGAGTACGACAATACCCCACATGTGGTAATAATTTATGTTTTTAATAGAAATTAATTAACCTTTGCAGGACTGATCCTTTTTTGCTTCTCCATTTTAGTTTTTCACTCCCCGCCTTCCAAACGCCATAACTTTTTTTATTTTTCCATGAATTGAGTGGTGTGAGGGCTTATTTTTGGCAGGACGAGCTGTAGTTTTTATTGGTACCATTTTTTGGTAGATGCAAATTTTTTATCACTTTCTATTTTTATTTAGAGCTTTGGTGGCCGAAAACAGTGATTTTGGCGGTTTAAATTCTTTATTTCTTACGGCGTTCATAATGCGCTATAAATGACAATTTTACTTTATTCTGCGGGTTGGTACGATTACGGTGATACCATATGTATATCGTTTTTTTATGTTTTGCAGACAGTGTGCATCGACAGTGTGCATCGACAGTGTGCATCGCGAATGGCAGTGACTTATTGTCACTGACAGGAAGTCTATTAGGAGGCTGATCCGTATATGGCTGATAGGCTTCCGTATATGGCTTCCGTATATGGCTCCGATCGCCATGCTAGCCATCTGCAAACCTCACGATGAGCTAGAAACCCCTGAATGCGGTGATTGCAATCGATCACCCCAACCGCTGATCGGCATCAGGGACAGCTGGCCTCCCGGTTCCCGGTGCACACTGTCGCCGACAGTGTCCACCGGGAACCACGGAGTAACTGTACGTCCCTGTGCCTTAAGACACTGGCCGCAGGGACGTACAGTTGTGTCCTGGTGAGCCTAGGGGTTAAACACCATAATACATTGTTTTATTTTTTTTAAAAGTGTTCAAAAGGCTTACATAGCCTTTAAAGATAATGTTTGGTGAACATAGATATGTTATTTTTCTATTGAATTTACATCCATTTCTACTGAGCTGACAACATGGTGAGTTATCATGCATACAAGTTGTGTCCACTTATATGTAATAGGCAAAGTATTTGTCATATTTTGTCACTGTTTTTATCTACTAAGTGGACCCTATTTGTGGTAACGCGGGTGCCGAGTCACGGTGGGCGGGGCTCTCTGTGCTGAAGTTGGTTTTCGCGCCGTTTGGTCACGGTGGCGCACTTTCTCTCTCTCGCTCCTCGGGCCGCAGAACCAGTGAAGTAAGTGGTGCTTGTGGGATACACTGTTCTCTGTCCCCATGGATGTTATGTGGTGTACCCCGAAATAAGGATGTTCCAGCAGACAGGGTTCAATTAACTTTCACAGTAGTTTTACTGGGCACAATATGCTTGGTGGTTACTTTTGTTACAGAGGTAATATCTTTAAGTAGAATAAACATATCACAGGGTATTGCATATGGTGGTACGTGCTTCACCTCCCTGACTCTGTCTGTAAATCCTCCAAGTGTGCTGTGAGCTCTGGTCCTCTTTCTTCTCTATACTATGCTGGAAGGTTTGCTGCTGACTGTCCCAATCCAGTTGCACTATCACAGAGGAATGGTGTCCCTTGGGGATTCTAGGCTGTGTGCAAGCTCCTTGCTTTGCTCTAGGCACTGTCAGAAGTGTCCAAGCTCCTTGTATGGCTTCTGTACCACATGCAACACACACTGACCTGCACTCCTTTCACTTCCACATGGCTGCTGCTGATACTCTCACAGAATTCCTCTCAGATACTGACTTGTCTACTCTCCTCTGCCTGCACGCTGCTGCACACTTCTCCTCACTTCTGCACTCCTCTGCTCCACACTGCTGCACTCGGTGAGATTCGTTCCTGTGTCCCAGCTAGCTACACCCCTCCCCTCTCTCTGGAGAATACATCTTAAGGTGAAACAGCCCATTTATGTTTCTGCTGAGTCATATAGGGAAGTGAATTCAGTACCAACCATGATTACAGAATAAAGCACATTAAAACCTGCATACTAAAGCAACAGTACAATGACAGTAAATAAACAGCAATTTTCCTGGGTATCACATATACAATAGAAGGTAATCATTAGTTTGTAGATATACTATATCGCCAAAAATATGTGGACACCTAACCATCTATCTAAACTTGCTTGACATTCCATTTCAAAATAATGGGCTGTAAATATGGAATTGCCATCGCCATCCGTTGGATGGGGGCTCTTACTCCTACAGGCCCGCAATGGAAGAAGCTGGTTAACTCTGTATTATCATACAGTGAAGGAAATAAGTATTTGATCCCTTGCTGATTTTGTAAGTTTGCCCACTGTCAAAGTCATGAACAGTCTAGAATTTTTAGGCTAGGTTAATTTTACCAGTGAGAGATAGATTATATAAAAAAAAAAAAAGAAAATCACAAAGTCAAAATTAAATATATTGATTTGCATTGTGCACAGAGAAATAAGTATTTGATCCCCTACCAACCATTAAGAGTTCAGCCTCCTCCAGACCAGTTACACGCTCCAAATCAACTTGGTGCCTGCATTAAAGACAGCTGTCTTAAATGGTCACCTGTATAAAAGACTCCTGTCCACAGACTCAATTAATCAGTCTGACTAACCTCTACAACATGGGCAAGACCAAAGAGCTTTCTAAGGATGTCAGGGACAAGATCATAGACCTGCACAAGGCTGGAATGGGCTACAAAACCATAAGTAAGACGCTGGGTGAGAAGGAGACAACTGTTGGTGCAATAGTAAGAAAATGGAAGACATACAAAATGACTGTCAATCGACATCGATCTGGGGCTCCATGCAAAATCTCACCTCGTGGGGTATCGTTGATCCTGAGGAAGGTGAGAGCTCAGCCGAAAACTACACGGGGGGAACTGTTAATGATCTCAAGGCAGCTGGGACCACAGTCACCAAGAAAACCATTGGTAACACATTACGCCGTAATGGATTAAAATCCTGCAGTGCCCGCAAGGTCCCCCTGCTCAAGAAGGCACATGTACAGGCCCGTCTGAAGTTTGCAAATGAACATCTGGATGATTCCGAGAGTGATTGGGAGAAGGTGCTGTGGTCAGATGAGACTAAAATCGAGCTCTTTGGCATTAACTCAACTCGCCGTGTTTAGAGGAAGAGAAATGCTGCCTATGACCCAAAGAACACCGTCCCCACTGTCAAGCATGGAGGTGGAAACATTATGTTTTGGGGGTGTTTCTCTGCTAAGGGCACAGGACTACTTCACTGCATCAATGGGAGAATGGATGGAGCCATGTACAGTCAAATCCTGAGTGACAACCTCCTTCCCTCCACCAGGACATTAAAAATGGCTCGTGGCTGGGTCTTCCAGCACCACAATGACCCGAAACATACAGCCAAGGCAACAAAGGAGTGGCTCAAAAAGAAGCACATTAAGGTCATGGAGTGGCCTAGCCAGTCTCCAGACCTTAATCCCATCGAAAACTTATGGAGGGAGCTGAAGATCCGAGTTGCCAAGCGACAGCCTCGAAATCTTAATGATTTACAGATGATCTGCAAAGAGGAGTGGGCCAAAATTCCATCTAACATGTGTGCAAACCTCATCATCAACTACAAAAAAACGTCTGACTGCTGTGCTTGCCAACAAGGGTTTTGCCACCAAGTATTAAGTCTTGTTTGCCAAAGGGATCAAATACTTATTTCTCTGTGCACAATGCAAATAAATAGATATAATTTTGACAATGTGATTTTCTCTTTTTTTTTAAATATAATCTATCTCTCACTGGTAAAATTAACCAAGCCTAAAAATTCTAGACTGTTCATGTCTTTGACAGTGGGCAAACTAACAAAATCAGCAAGGGATCAAATACTTATTGCCTTCACTGTATGTTAACTTGGTGTACAAGCATTGAGGGTGCCAACATAAGTTTATGAGCGTTTGAGGTAGATGGTGCATATCACCCCATACATCTTTCGACGTGGGCGACCTTAGGTATTCCTTACCTTCACATGGGATGTTTGATGGTTGATGGTAAGGGGTGATCAGATCTGAAATGTATTATACCTTAATATACCTTATATTATCGCTACTTGCTTTTTCTCGTTCTTCCTAATCGATGTGGTATTCACATTTGGTGCAGTGACATGTATCTATGATCCATATCTTCTACTTATATGTACAAAGAGAACAATGTTATTCTTTTGTTTATGTTACTTGAAAAATGGGTTTCTTGTATGTCACCCAGTCTGTTATGATTATTACATATGGGTATCATTTTATTTACAATAAACCGAGTTTAAAAAAAAAAAAATGGAATTGCCCCCTTCAAAGACTTTACACAAGATTTTGGAGTGTGTCCTTTGTAATTTGCCCTCATTCAATCAAAAGAGCATTTACGAAGTCAGGCACTGATGTTGGATGAGAAGGTCTGGCTCACAAATGGCTTCAAATTCATCCCAAAGCTGCTTGATTGGGTTAAGGTTAGGGTTCTGTAAAGACCACTCAAATTCCTCTAAATAAACCCGTGATACCATGTCTTTATGAATTTCGCTTTGTGCACATGGGAACAGTCATGCTGGAATAGAAAAGGGCCTTTATCAAAATGTTGCCACAGATTTGGAAGGATCCAATGGTCGAAAATGTCTTTGCATACTGTGAATTATCATCAGTCTTTGTTGGAAATAAGATGCCTAGCCCAAATCCTGAAAATTAGTCCGAAACCATTATCTCTTCTCCATCAAATTTTACATTACGCACTATGTATTTCGGTACTTAGCGTTCTCCAGATATCTGCCAAACCCAGATTCTTCAATCATACTGCCAGACAGTAAGGCGTCATGCACACTTACGGCTGTACGGCCGTTAATGATGGATCTATATAACACGGACCGCACACAGATGGCTTCCGTGTGCAGTCCGGTGTTTCATGAACCAAATCAATTAAAAGGCTGAGACTGTTCCATCAAAAATGGACAGGAGTAGGATCTGTCCTATTTTTGACGGAATGGCTACACGGTTCCGTTAAAACAATGGAAGTGTAGTTAGCCCCATTGAAATGAATGTGTCAGGGTGCTATCAGTTAAAAAAATGGATAGCACACTGACAAAAATAACTGAAGTGGGCATGAGGCCTTAAACATGATTCATCACTCCAGAGAACACGTTTCCACTACTCCAGAGACCAGTGGCGTAACTACCGCTATAGCAGCCGTAGCGGCTCCTACGGGTCCCGCGGCATGAGGGGGCACTATAGCCGGAGGCACCGCTAGCAGCCGCTATGGCTGCTACAGCGCGATGTCACTGAACACTACTGCAGAGCAGGGAGGTATCTCCCAGGTCTGCCATTAAACAAAAGACATGTATCCCCTATCCACAGGATAGGGGATACATGTGTGATCGCTGGCAGCGATAGGGAGAACGGGGGACTGAAAGTCCCCTGAAGTTCTGCATCACAAACCTCTGACTTCTGGGGTCTGTGTCGGCAGCTCCGTAGAAATGAATGGAGCGCCGGTCGCGCTTGTGCGCATGCGTGACCTGCGCTCCTTTAATTTTTATTCAGCTCCTTTCAGTCCCCCGTTCTTCCTATCGCTGCCAGCGATCACACATGTATCCCCTATCCTGTGGATAGGGGATACATGTCTTTTGTCTTTTCACACTGTAGGTCGCATTTTTTTGTGGGGTTAGGGCTGTATGGTGTTCCCTACAGGGGGGGGGGGCTGTATGGCGTTCCCTACAGGGGGGGCTGTATGGCATTCCCTACAGGGGAGCTGTATGGCATTCCCTACCGGGGGGCTCTATGGCGTTCCCTACAGGGGGGGGGCTGTATGGCGTTCCCTACAGACCCCCCCCTGTAGGGAACGCCATACAGACCCCCTGTAGATAACGCCATACAGTCCCCCCTGTAGATAACGCCATACAGTCCCCCCTGTAGATAACAGCATACAGCCCCCTCTGTAGAGAACACCATACAGAGTCCCCCCTGTGGATAGCGCCATACAGCCCCCTCTGTAGATAACGCCATACAGTCCCCCTGTGGATAGCGCCATACAGCCCCCCTGTAGATAACGCTATACAGCCCCCCTGTAGATAGCGCCATACAGCCCCCCTGTAGATAGCGCCATACAGCCCCCTCTGTAGATGGCGCCATACAGCCCCCCCTGTAGATAATACAGAGTTGTTGTTACTCCTAGATGCTTTCACTCAGGACCACCATCAAAAATTTCTGGGCCCCATACAGTCAAGGCATCTGGGCCTCCCTATTACACTGGGGGTGGCAATGGAAATTGGTGCGAGGGGGGACGGTTGATACACAAACTGGCGGTGGCTCTGTGGAGGAGCAGGTAAATTAATTCAGACTCCACACTAGACCCCTAAATTAATTCTGACTCCCGACCAGACCCCATACATTAATACAGACACCTGACCAGAGCCGTAAATTTATTCAGACTCCCATCCAGACCCCTATATAATTTCAGACTTCTGACCACACCAATAAATTAGATCAAACCACTGACCAGACCCCAAAGTTAAATCAGATTCCTGACCAGACCCCTAAGTTGTTTCAGACCCAAAACCAGACCCCTAATTAATTCAGACCCCAGACCAAATTCCTAAATGAATTCAGACTCCCAACCAGACCCCTAAGTTGTTTCAGACCCAAAACAAGAGCCCTAATTAATACAGACCCCTGAACAGACCCCTACATTAATTCAGACTCCCGACCAGACTCCTAAATTAGATCAGACCCCCGACCAGACCCAAAAGGTAAATCAGATTCCTAACCAGACCACTAAGTTGTTTCAGACCCAAAACCAGACCCCTAATTAACTCAGACCCCAGACAAAATCCCTAAATTAATTCAGACTCCCAACCAGACCCCTAAGTTGTTTCAGACCCAAAACCAGAGCCCTAATTAATACAGACCGCTGAACAGACCCCTACATTAATTCAGACTCCTGACAAAACTCCTAAATTAGATTCTCGACCAGACCCCTAAGTTGTTTCAGACCCAAGATCAGACCCCTAATTAATTCAGACTCCAGACCAAACCCCTAAATTACTTCAGACTCCCGACCAGACCCATAAATTTATTCAGGCCCAATACCAGACCCCTAAATACATTAATACCCAAGACCTGACCCCTAAATTAATTCAGACTCCCGACCAGACCCCTCAATTAATACAGACCCCAGACCAGATCCCTAAATCAACTCTAGACCAGACAGCTAAATTAATACAGACCCCACACCACACCACTACATTAATTTAGACCCTGAACCACACCCCTAAATTAATTTAGACCCCAGAATAGATCCCTAAATTATTTCAGACTTCCAACCAGACCCCTGCATTAATTTACACCCTAGACCAAACCCCAAAAAATTAAATCAGACTCCAGACTTAAGACTCCGCTCCCGATACTCTTGCCTTCACTTTCAGCCAGCCGCCTCATTACTTCTGGCACCTCCGAATCCTGACCCTGGGCCCCTGCTTCATAAGTTCCTGACATCAGGATGTTGTGTGTGGCAGTACGGAAAGCAGGGCCCAAGCAATAGTTACTTTGGAGAAGGGAATGGTCCCTGCAATATAATGGGGCTCGTTCCTTTCTCCAAACTAACAACTGCTGGGGATAGCTTTGATTGGAGTCAGCAGATGGGTTACTTTTTTTTTTTTCCGAAGCTGGACCCCTTACAGGAACAAGGAAGATCTAGCAGAGCCGAAATTTTGACCTGACATGTGGCAAAGGTAGCATCCTATTACAGTGTCACATTTAAAGTCGCTGAGCTCTTCAGTACGGCCCATGCTACTACCAATGTTTGTCTATGGAGATTACTTGGCTGTGTGCTTGATTTTATGCAACTCTTTGCTATGGGTGGGGCTGAAACATCTAAACGCAATAATTAGGATGGGTGTCTACAAACTTTTGGACATATAGTGTAACAGTCAGGGGCGTAGCTAAAGGCTCATGGGCCCTGGTGCAAGAATTCAGCTTGGGCCCCCTACCTTCCCCAACACCACGAGAAATCCTATGCCCAGCCACCTTTCGAAACAGCCCCGATGGATGCCCCCACAGTATAATGCCCCCCATAGCTGCCTCCACAGTATAATGCCCCCACACTGTATAATTTTCCCCATAGCTGCCCCCACACAGTATAATTCTCCTCATAGCTGCCCCCACACAGTATAATGCCCCCACAGTATAATGCTTCCATAGCTGCCCTCACACAGTAGAATGCTCCCATAGCTGCCCCCCACACAGTAAACTGCTTTCCATAGCTGCCCCATACAGTATAATGCCCCATAGCTGCCCTCACACAGTATAATGCCCCCCATACCCTATAATGCCCCATATACATATTGCTCTCACACAGTATAATGCCCCCTATACAGTATAATGCCCCCATAGCTGCCCCCACACAGTATAATGCCCCCATAGCTGCCCCATACAGTATAATACCCCCCATAACTGCCCCCATACAGTATATTTCCCCCCATAGCTGCCCTCATACAGTATAATGCCCCCATAGCTGCCCCACAGAGTATAATGCCCCCATATGAGCTCCCCAAACAGTATAATGTCCCCCATATTAGCTCCCCCTACAGTATAATGCCCCCGCCATATCAGCTCCCCATACAATATAATGCCCCCATATGAGCTCCCCATACAGTATAATGCCCCACCTATATGAGCTTCCCATACAGTATAATGCCCCTACATATCAGCTCCCCATACAGTATAATTCCCCCGCCATATTAGCTCCCCATACAGTATAATGCCCCATATCATCCCCCATACCGTATAATGCCCCATATCAGCCCCCCTACAGTATAATGCCCCCCATATGAGCTCCCCATACAGTATAATGCCCCCCCATATGAACTCCCCATACAGTATAATGCCCCCATATGAGCTCCCCATACAGTATAATGCCCCCGCCATATCTGCCCCCATACAGTATAATGCCCCCACCATATCAGCCCCCCATACAGTATAATTCCCCCCATATTAGCTCCCCATACAGTATAATGACCCAACCCCACAATATAGGACTCCCATACAGTATGATGCCCCCCTATGTGCATAATAGAAAAATAATAAAATGACTTATATATCCCCGTTCCCACTCTGGGTGTAGGAGATCATTCTCCTCCTTTGGTCTGTGCTACGAGTGACTCGGCTCAGACTGGCGCGATGACGTCACTACAACGCGCCCGTCTGCGCCGAGCCTCTCGTGGCACAGTGAATGCTCTAGCAAGGAGCCGTCAGGTCCTTGCTCCAGCTTTGAATGGAACCGGGACGTCGGTGAGTGACTCGCAATCCAACGGAGGTCATCACATGGTCATCCCGTCCCACAGTTTGTAATGTATTGTATTGTGTAGTTTGCGGTAAAGAGAGGAGGAGGGGGCACTGTAATTTAACAGCCCCCTCTCCTCTCTCCACTGCAAACACAGACAGCAAAATACAATACATTACCTTACAGGCCCCCTCTGCAGCTCACCTGGTGTCTTCCAGGATCTTCCACACCGGCTCTTCCATGCTGGCTGGAACACCCCTCACGTGACGTCACGGTCACACTGAGTGTACCATGTGTTTGTGACATCTAAGGAGCCCGGCCCGTAACCAAGAAGTGCCGGCGCCACGGCACAGAAAATGTATTAAATAATTAGCGCACTGTGTGGCAACGGGGGCCCCCCAGGCTTAGTGGCCCGGTTGCAACAGCGACCGAGTCGACACCTATAGCTACGCCATTGATAACATTCATGCCTGCCATTGTGGGACAACATCCTTCAGGATGGCCACTTCTAAAATTCATTCGATTCACACCACTATCATGGCTTTGATTCTTAAAAAAAGCCATGATAGGTTTGTCAGATACATTTTCAAATGAATCCCATTGAATTATAATGATGTGTGTTAGGATATTGGTGTTTTTGACAAGAATGGTGCTGCAGATTGGTATCCTTGCTGTCAAAATCAACGAAAGCCTGATGGAACAGAACCAAATGCAAGTGTGAAAGGAGTTTTAACTCAGAATCATATATATAGGGCATGTAAAGGTAGCACCCCAGACTGGAGTATTAAAAATGGCACATTGTAGGTGGGGGAGCCTGTTACAGATTTTGCATGGAGTAGCAAGAGGTTCGAGTACACTATGCTTCTTTTCATGACTATAGAATAAAAAGTCAGAATAAAACAGTCAGTCTTTATTCTCCCACAATAAGATGGGGGACTTGTTCTACCTATTATTAAATATTACTATATAGCTGTAGAAATTCAATATTTGGTCACTTGGGGGGAAAAAAAGTAGCTTTTTAAGATATATTGTACACAGGAGTCCAGACAATTAGACTCTGATCACCTTACATTTACTATACATTGTGTTACACATTAAATAAAGATTTGGGTTAAGTACTTCTACAGGTTAACTGGAGCTACTAGACAGTCACCTATTTAGAGCAATTATATTATTAAATAATTGTATTAATTAGTAGACACTAATAGGTAGAAAATGTATAATGTACATTTGGTGTCACAATTAATTGTTGAGGGGAACTTGAAAGTATTATAGAATAGTTTGGATTACTTCAGCATTATTACTTTTATTATCATCAAGTGCACTATGTGTATCAGATATTTTCAGAGAAGGAGATACTTTTCGCCATGGCCGGCCTTAACTATGTTCGACCAGTGCGGTCGCACAGGGCTCCAGCCGCCACACGGCAAGAGGGGCGCCAGCGGGTGTGTGTATCCCCGCGCCGTTGCAACTACCAGCGGGGATACACACACTAACTGCAGTCGCATTTCCACCCTGGCGCTTCTTCACTTAGTGGCCATCGGTCGCTACCGCTGTAGCAGCCATAGCGGCTACTAGCGGTGACACCGAGCATGAGGGCGGTGGCGCCGCTAGCAGCTGCTGCGGCTGCTATAGCGGTAGCGACGGCACTATAGCAGAGCAGGGACATATCTTATAGAAGGGAGGAAACCTCCAGCTCACCGGTTCTGCGTCTCCAAATACCTCGCTCGGATCCCCGCGACGGCCCACGGTGTGTAGTACAAGGAAGAAGGAGAGATGATCCAGCGCTGAATGGAGTTTAAAAGGGAAAAACTGTTCCCACTTTTATTGGCAAAAATATTTCAAAATGAAACAGAGACGCAGTCTCAAGACAGATATCTCCCTGCTCTGCTGTCTACTAGCGCCACTGTAGCTCCCTGAAGGAGCGGAATCCCCGTGTGACCGGGGATTCCGCTCCTGGAGCGCTGCTTGATGTCACTGTCCATATATGGACAGAGGCATCAAGCAGCGCTCCAGGAGTGGAATCCCCAGCCACACGGGGATTCCGCTCCTTCAGGGAGCTACAGTGGCGCTATCTATACTGGAAGGGGGGTGGGGTTGCTATCTACAGGGGGGCACTATAGCATAGCAGGGAGGTATCTCCGTGCTCTGCTGTCTACTAGCGCCACTGTAGCTCCCTGAAGGAGCGGAATCCCCGTGTGGCCGGGGATTCCGCTCCTGGAGAGCTGCTTGATGTTTTTGTCCATATATGGACAGTGACATCAGGGGAAACTCCTGAAGCGGAATCCCCGGTCACAGCATTGCAGACTCTATGACCGGGGATTCCACTCCAGGAGAAGCCAATGACGTCATGGACACAGACGACAGGAGCTTCTCCTGGAGTGGAATCGACGGTCATAGCGTCTGCAACGCTGTGACCGGGGATTCCGCTTCAGGAGTTTTCCCTGATATCACTGTCCATATATGGACAGAGGCATCAAGCAGCGCTCCAGGAGCGGAATCCCCCGGCCACACGGGGATTCCGCTCCTTCAGGGAGCTACAGTGGCGTTATCTTTACTGGAAGGGGGGTGGGTTGCTATCTACAGGGGGGCTGTGGGCTGTGTGGCACTACCTACAAAGGACAACTGTGCAGGAGCACACAAAATACCCAGCTTTCCCAGGTATAAAAAAAAAGTGTGGAAATAAACTAAGATATAACTTTTATTTAATCTAGCTAAAAGGATTAATCCTTTACTCAGACTAAATAAAAGTTATATCTTAGTTTATTTGCACACATTTATTTGATAGCTGGGAAAGCTGGGTATTTTGTGTGCTCCTGCACAGTTGTCCTTTTTTGAATGTCTATTGCCCGCCAGCTATCAGGGTACTTTCGTAGTCCTTGCACTACCTACAAGGGGACTGTGGGCAGTGTGGCACTACCTACCAGGGGGCTGTGGGCTGTGTGGAACTACCAACCAGGGGGCAGTGGGCTATGTGGCACTACCAACCAGGGGGCTTTGGGGCACTACCAATAAGGGGGCTGTGGGGCACTACCAACCAGGGGGCTGTGGGGCACAACCAACCAGGGGGCTTCTGGGGCACTACCAACCAGGGGGCTGTGGGGCACTACCAACCAGTGGGCTGTGGGGCACTACCAACCAGGGGCTGTGGGCTGTGCGGCACTCCCTACAGCTGGCTTTGCGGCACTCCCTACAGCTGGCTGTGCGGCACTCCCTACAGGGGGCTGTGCGGCACTCCCTACAGGTGGCTGTGCGGCACTCCCTACAGGGCGCTGTGCGGCACTCCCTACAGGGGGCTTTGCGGCACTCCCTACAGGGGGCTTTGCGGCACTCCCTACAGGTGGCTGTGCGGCACTCCCTTCAGGGGGCTGTGCGGCACTCCCTACAGGGGGCTGTGCGGCACTCCCTACAGGGGGCTGTGCGGCCCTCCCTACAGGGGGCTGTGCGGCCCACTCTACAGGGGGCTGTGTGTCGCTATCTACAAGGGGGCTGTGTGGGGCTATCTACAAGGGGGCTGTGTGGCGCTATCTACAATGGGGCTGTGTGGCGCTATCTACAAAGGGGCTCTGTGGCGCTACCTACAAGGGGGCTGTGTGGCACTACCTACAAGGGGGCTGTCTGGCGCTACCTACAAGGGGGCTGTCTGGCGCTACCTACAAGGGGGCTGCCTGGCGCTACCTCCAAGGGGGCTGCCTGGCGCTACCTACAAGGGGGCTGTCTGGCGCTACCCACAAGGGGCTATGTGGTGCTACCCAAGAGGGGGCTGTGTGGCGCTACCCACAAGGGGCTGTGTGGCGCTACCTACAAGGGGGCTGTGTGGCGCTACCTACAAGGGGCTGTGTGGCGCTACCCACAAGGGGATGTGTGGCGCTACCTACAAGGGGCTGTGTAGCGCTAACTACAGGGGGAATCTGTGAGTGGTGGGCTGATGGTCATTTTACTGTAAGTGGGGGGTTGATGGTCATTTTACTGTGAGTGGGGGGCTGATGGTCTTCAAGTGGTTTCGACCTCTGACCTCCAATTGAAATTAATAGGAGGCAGAAAATACCTGCGGCGCCCGTTTGGAGCTTTTTTTTCTTCAGCGTCTTTTGCATTCGCTTCAACAGATTAAGAAAAAACAAAAAAAAGGTCACCCAACGCTGTCAGTTGCTGAAGGAATTTTGAGGCAGATTTTTTTTACCTTACATAAAACGTGTGTGAACATACCCTACGAGTGTAGTGCTTGTTCTTAGCCATTTTCTGTCTTTCTCAAAACAATTTTTGGTAGGGGGGCCCTGAGGAAAGATAATTTCGCACAGGGCACCAGCTATCCTAGGGCCGGCCCTGCTTTTCGCCTCCCATTACTTTCAATGGGATTCAGACACTTTTTTTTCCCGCTAGCTGATTTTTTCAGCTAGCGGGAAAAAGAAGCATCCTGCCCCTTCTACGAGTGGATTCCGCCCGAAACTCCCATAGAAGTCAATGGGAGGAGGATCCTTCCTGCTGACGGCAGGAATAATTCCATGGCGGATTTTGCGACGGGACCCGCCACGTAAAATACACCATGTGAACTTAGCCTTTAGAGTGAATAGCTGGGAAATCCTTGAGCTGTTCGCTGATTATAAAGGGAAGGAAAAGAGTTCTCTCGAAATTTTATAGAACTTGATTAAAAAGACATGCTGTTATATAGAGGCATAAAAGCCTGCAATTTAGGGGGAAAGACATTGTTGATCTTGGAGATGATAAAAGGGGCGTGATATTGAAAAATTCATCTCAAGTATCTCCTAAAGTCAATCAGAGTGTCACGGTCACAGGGTATGTGGACCCACTAGGCCATTCCGCCGTAACGGGGAGGCAGCTGACCAGGTCACAGTCTACATGAAAGTCAATAGCAGATAGCAATGTTTGGGTACCTGAACTAATCCAGATGGTGGCTGTGGCTTCAGCACGAATGGAGGCCGGTGTGGCAGGTAGCGCCAGACGTAGCGGGCAGTATCCGATGTAGCAGAAGACACTGGACGTGGCAGAAGACACTGGATGTGACAGTAGACACTGGACGTGGCAGAAGACACTGGACGTGGCAAACGACACTGGACGTGGCAAATGACAGCAGGTGCAGTAGACACGACTCCAACAATGGTAGGCACAGGAACAAGAACAATACGGGTTACAGGAACAGGTAACAGGGCACGGGTAACAACTGGAACGGGGAAACACTAAGGGACCATTTGCGAGACAGACTGGGATAGACTAACAATGCTCAGGCAAGGATCAGAAGGCCTGGGGCCTTCTTATAGATCAGGAAATCATGGCAGTTGATGATGACGATTTCCTTTGTGCACGCGCTGGCCCTTTAAGGCCGGGCACGAGCGTGCGCGCGCACCCTACGGGACACAGCAGAACGGAGCGGAGGTGAGATGCTGGTGTCTCCTAGGAAGGAGATGGGGACCAGCGCTCACGGATCCATGGCTGCGGGCGTCGGGAGGTGAGTAAACCCGCCGGCCCACGGCCATGGACGCTACAGTATCCCCCCCTCTTACGCCCCCTCTTCTTGGGGCCAGAGCGAGAGAGGAACTTTTTAATAAGAGCAGGAGCACTGAGGTTCTCTTCTGGCTCCCAGGACCTCTCCTCAGGACCAAACCCTCTCCAGTCCACCAAATAGAAAGTCCTTCCTCCTACCCTTTTGCAGTCCAGGGTCTCCTTTACCTTGAATACATCAGAAAGACCGCTGGGAGCAACTGTGGAACTAGAAGTCTTGCTGAAGCGGTTCAGGACCACTGGTTTCAGGAGGGACACATGGAAGGAGTTGGGCATTCTGAGGGTAGGAGGCAGCCGCAGCTTATAGGAGACAGGGTTGATTTGTTGCAGAATCTCGAAAGGACCAAGGAACCTGGGAGCAAATTTGTATGAGGGCACCTTCAAGCGAATGTTTCGAGAGGACAGCCAGACTTTAGTCCCCGGAAGATACTGAGGCGGCTCTCCTCTCCTAGTATCTGCCTTTCGCTTCATGCGATCTACTGCCAGCAAAATAGAGGACCGGGTCTGTTGCCAGATTTGCAGGAAGTCCCTATATGCAGAGTCAGCAGCGGGTACCAGAGATGAAGTCAACACAGGAAGAGGGACTCTAGGATGTTGACTGTATACAATGTGAAATGGAGTGGAAGTGGTGGACTCACTTGTGTGGTTGTTGTATGAGAACTTGACCCATGGAAGAAGCTGTACCCAGTTATCGTGCTGTGAAGAGATGAAGTGGTGGAGATAATTCTCCATGATCTGGTTGATCCTTTCAACTTGCCCATTGGACTGGGGGGTGATAGGCTGAGTAAAAGTCCAAACTCACCTCCAGGAGTTTACAGAGGGCTCTCCAGAACTTAGAGGTAAACTGAACCCCCCGGTCGGACACAATGTGAAGAGGCAAGCCATGCAAGCGAAAGATGTGTTGAATGAAGAGACTCGCCAGTCGGGGAGCAGAAGGTAGGCCGGTCAGCGGGATAAAATGTGCCATCTTAGAGAACCGGTCCACCACCACCCAGATGGTGTTGCATCCTGCTGAGAGAGGAAGGTCTGTGACGAAGTCCATTGCAATTTACTGCCAAGGGGCATTGGGTACAGCAGAGGTTGAAGCAGGCCGGCGGGCTTGGATTGAGAAACTTTGTTAGAGGCACACACCGTGCAAGAAGAGACAAAGTCCAGAACATCTTTAGGTAGCGTGGGGCACCAGAAGTGATGAGCAATCAGGTCTTTGGTTTTACAGACACCAGCGTGCCCAGCCAGTTTAGAACTGTGTCCCCAGCGGAAAATTCTTCTCCTGTCTGCCAACCGAACAAAAGTTCTCCCCTGAGGGATGTCTCTAATCTGCAGCGGATTAGCAGTGACAACGCAGGACGGGTCTATGATAGTCTGAAGGGACTCCACCGTGTCCTCCATCTCAAACGATCTGGACAGGGCATCGGCCCTCACATTCTTGTCAGCGGGACGGTAGTGGAGCAGAAACTGGAAACGGGTGAAGAACAGCGACCACCTGGCTTGACGAGGATTCAGTCTTTGAGCGGACTGAAGGTAGGTAAGGTTCTTGTGGTCGGTGTCGATCAAGATGGGGTGAGCTGCGCCTTCTAGAAGATGTCAACACTCCTCCAGAGACAATTTGATGGCCAGTAGCTCCCGATCTCCAATAGAGTAATTGCGCTCAGCAGAAGAAAAAAGTCTTGAGTAGTTGCCACACACTACTGCCTTTCCTTTGGAGCTCCTCTGGAACAGAAGTGCACCTGCACCAACAGAGGAAGCGTCCACTTCCAGTGAGAACTGCCGAGATACGTCAGGGTGATGGAGGATCGAAGCTGAAGTGAAGGTATTCTTGAGGCTAATGAATGCGGACTCTGCCTCTGGAGTCCACATCTTGGCGTTCACACCCTTCTTGGTAAGGGTAGAGATGGGAGCCGTCAAAGATGAAAAGTTCGGAATAAACTGCCGGTAGAAATTGGCGAATCCCAGGAACCATTGTAAGGCCCTTAGGCCTTGAGGGCGTGGCTACTCCAGGATAGGCTGTAGTTTCTCAGGGTCCATCTTAAGACCTTGATCCGAGATGACGTAGCCCAGGAAGGGCAAAGACTTCTTTTCAAAGACCCACTTCTCCAACTTGGCATATAAGCGATTCCCTCTTAGTCGCAGAAGAACTTTACGGATATGCCTCCGATGGGTCATCGGATCTGGGGAGAAAATCAAAATAACATCGAAATAAACAACAACACAGACATAGGGGAGATCTCGGAAAATATCATTGACGAATTCCTGAAATACTGCGGGAGCATTACACAGTCCGAAGGGCATCACTAAGTATTCGTAGTGCCCATCGCGGGTGTTAAATGCCGTCTTCCATTCGTCCCCCCGGCGAATCCGGATTAGATTATAAGCCCCCCGCAGATCTAACTTGGAAACATTTTTGGCTCCTCGTATGCGATCAAACAGCTCGGATATAAGTGGCAACGGGTATTTGTTCTTGACCGTGAACTGGTTGAGACCATGGTAGTCAATGCAGGGTCGAAGAGATCCATCTCTCTTTTTAACGAAGAAGAAGCCTGCCCCAGCTGGGGAGGAATATTTTCGAATAAAACCCCTCTCCAAGTTCTCCTTGATATAGGCTGACATAGATAAAGTCTCTGGCAAGGAGAGAGGATATACTCGTCCACGGGGAAGAGAAGTATTAGGAACCAGTTCAATGGGACAGTCATAATTCCGATGTGGAGGCAACGTCTCAGCCTCTCGTTTGCAGAAGACATCCGCAAAACTGGCATACTGAGATGGTAGACCGGAGAGTGATTGAGGCAGAGGGGGCATACCAGGACGGACTTGTGACAGGCAATGGCTATGGCATCTGGAACCCCATTGAAGAATCTCTCCGGAATTCCAGTCAAGGACCGGGCGTGTAGGCGGAGCCATGGCAGACCCAGCAGGATAGGATTGATAGACTAGGTAGTACCAGGAAGGTGATCTGTTTTGAGTGAAGAGCTCTGACCTGTAGTGTCAATGGCTCCGTGATGAGCATTATCGGATTGGGCAATGGTAGACCATTCACAGAGGTAACAGCCAGGGGTCTCTCCAGACGGACTGTGGGTAGGCGTAAACGATCCACTAGATCCTGCTGGATGAAATTAGCAGCCGCTCCAGAGTCAAGATAGGCGGAGGAAGGATGTGACATTTCTCCGGAGACGATGGCCATAGGAATCGATAATCTGGAAGAGGTTTTAACGTTTGGAGACGTTCCACCTAGAGTTGCCTCTCCAACCAACCCTAGGTACTAGAGTTTCCCGGTTTCTGTGGCATAGGCGCACAAAATGACCCTTAAGACCACAATACATACATGGTCCAGAGGAGCGTCTGCGCTGTTTCTCCTGTTTAGATAACCGGACTCTGTCTACCTGCATGGGTTCTTCAGGGGGCGCACTAGGGGAAGACAATAGTGGTCTCTGTACCGAGGGTGCTGGTCTGTGGGCCCGGCTCTCCTGACAAACCTCTTGAGTGCGCTCCCGGATTCTCATATCAACCCGGGTGGCTAACAGGATGAGGGCATCCAAGGTAGAAAGAAGGTCGCGGACCGCCAGTTCGTCCTTGATGTGAGAGGACTGTCCCTGCCAGAAGGTTGCCACCAGTGCCTCATTGTTCCATGCCAGCTTGGCTGCTAGGATATGGAAGGAGATAGCATACTCCCCTACTGTGGAGCCCTCTTGATTGAGGGTCAACAAAGTGCTGCGGCAGAGGATGTTCGACCCGGCTCCACGAACACGGCATGAAAGGACTGCAGGAACAAGGCTAGGTCTGAGGATACAGGTCCTTGTTGCTCCAAGATTGGGTTCACCCATGCGAGGGCCTTGCCAGCGAGGAGGAAGATAATAAACGCCACTTTGGCCTCCTCGATGGGGAAGAGATGAGGCCGCAGCCTAAAATGAACCGTGCATTGATTAAGAAATCCTCCACATGCTCTGGGATCACCGTCGTAGCGAGGAGGAAGAGGCAGAGGAACTGTGGATTCGGAACAAACAGGAGGAGCAATGGGCAGTGGCACAGCAACAGCCTTAGGAGGAAGAACCGGAGGTGGAACAGTGAGTAGATCCAGGCGGACCAGGATAGAATTCACAGCCTCAAGGAGTTGATCCTGACGTGTGCGTATGTCATGCATCTCTGTCTGTATCTTCTGGACTGCGGTCTTGGGCTGGCCAGCGGGTTCCATGGCCTGAGCGTACTGTCACGGTCACAGGGTGTGTGGACCCACTAGGCCGCTACGCTGTAGCGGGGAGGCAGCTGACCAGGTCACAGTCTACACGAAAGTCAATAGCAGATAGCAATGCTTGGGTACCTGAACTAGTCCAGATGGTGGCTGTGGCTTCAGCACGGATGGAGGCCGGTGCAGCAGGTAGCGCCAGACGTGGAAGTCAGTATCCGATTAGCAGAAGACACTGGACGTGGCAGAAGACACTGGACGTGGCAGAAGACACTGGACGTGGCAAACAACACTGGACGTGGCAAACGACACTGGACGTGGCAAACGACACTGGACATGGCAAACGACAGCTGGTGCAGTAGACACGACTCCAACACTGGTAGGCACAGGAACAAGAACAATACGGGATACAAGAACGGGCAACAGGGCATGGGTAAAAACTGGAATGGGGATACACTAAGGGACCATTTGCGAGACAGACTGGGATAAACTAACAATGCTCAGGTGTAAAGGATCTGCCAGGCACAGCTTCTGTATCAACGCCCATAGGTAATCAGTCTGCACCTGCTTCTATGTCTGTGAGACTGACTCCATCTTCCACCACTCAGGATGGCAGGCTTAGGAGTGGGAGAGCCTATCACAGCCTGGCCAGACGGAGCTAACTCCCGCCCTCTGTCTATTTATACCTGCCTTTCCTGTTCCTCCTTGCTTGTGATTCTTCTCGTTTGGTTTCCTGGCCCTGCTGCAGCTTCTTGAACTATTTGTCCTTGCTTCATATTGACCCTGGCTTACTGACTACTCTCCTGCTCTGCGTTTGGTACCTCGTACACTCCTGGTTTGACTCGGCTTGTTCACTACTCTCCTGCTCTGCGTTTGGTACCTCGTACACTCCTGGTTTGACTCGACTCGTTCACTTCTCTTGTTGCTCACGGTGTTGCCGTGGGCAACTGCCCCATTTCCCTTAGCTTCTGTGTTCCCTTGTCTGTTTGTCTGTCGTGCACTTATTGAGCATAGGGCCGTCGCCCAGTTGTACCCCGTCGCCTAGGGCGGGTCGTTGCAAGTAGGCAGGGACTGAGTGGCGGGTAGATTAGGGCTCACTTGTCTGTTTCCCTACCCCCATCATTACATCAGGCAAGGATCAGAAGGCCTGGGGCCTTCTTATAGACCAGGAAATCATGGCAGTTGATGATGATGACGATTTCCTTTGTGTGCACGCTGGCCCTTTATGGCCGGGCACGAGCGTACACACGCACCCTACTGGACACAGCAGAACGGAGCGTAAGTGAGCGCTGGTATCTCCTAGGAAGAAATGGGGACCAGTGCTCACGGATCCATGGCTGCTGGCGTCGGGAGATGAGTTAACCCGACGGCCCGCGGCCATGGACGCTACACAGAGACTTATTCAATTTAATATCCATCATAGGATATACTATTCTCAGAGATACCTTTGTAAGATTCGCAGACGTGGAGATCCCAGCTGTCCATGTTGTTCTCACACGGATGCCTCCTTTTTTTTAATATCTCATGTCAACGACCTAGCATTTTGGGGAATTTGACCAGCTTTAAATGGCCAGTCGAAGCCAGAAACATCATTATAAAAATGTAGCTTCTGGCTATCCAACAGTCCCAAATATGATACAATTTTCGATGTTATTTAACTGTATGATGGGATATGAAAAGATATGGTATTTTAAGATTCCTACATGAACAGAAAGTTTGCAAAACCGTAGAATTACTGGTTCGGAATAGGTGATTAATGCACATTTTGTTTTTTTGTTTTTGTTCGACTTGGATCTTCCATGGGGACGCAGGTTGTTTGGTAGTGGTAAAATGGTTGTTCATATCTCATAATGTGGATATATAAATAATTAATTCTGTTCACATTACTATCATGACATCCATTCTTATAGAAGCCATGACAGGTATGTCAGATTCATTTTCCAATCGATCCCATTGACTTATAATGCTGTCTGTTAGGATTTTGGTGTTTATGACAAGAATAGTGCTGCAGATGAAGGTCTGATGGTACCGTGTTTGTCCTTTTTTTCTACAAAGCTTGGAGGAACACACATTAAGTATGGAACCTGGGGTGTTTGTGAGCTGGGAACTCCCCCTGGTCAACAGTCTCTGACATCATTCTCCTTAATAGCATGTATACAGAGAACCTGTCCATCTGTCTAGCGCACGAATCACGGCAAAATGGTGGCCGGCTGCATTTTAGAGATAAGAAAGGGGATCACATGACCTCAGGAGGGCTTCCCCATAATGCCTTGCAGGTAACCTTCCGAAAATGCACTATGGTTAGCCTTCCCTCTACCCATATATATTCCTGTCACTTTGACATTACTAATGCTGGCTTGGCATTAAAGAGCTTGAAAGGGGTTGAATTTAACTTGTATTCCACAAAGAGTTTTTCGGGCACTTCAGGACACGGTCGAATCACAACAAATTTATTCGGTTCGAATCAAATCAGAAGTCCGATTTGACTAAATTGGATACAAAACAAATTTTGGGAAATTCGCTCAGCTCAATGCAGAACCCATCTGGCTTTTTCCACGGTAACCAAGGAGGCCTAGAGTTTTGCAGCTTGCAATTGGTCCTCAATGAATAGGCAACACAGCAAGACATAGTGGTCCTACCAACTAAAACAATGAACACATAGAATGGTTACAGGTATTAATGGGTGGTCTGTGACCAAGGAAACCTATGTCTGATTAGGAAACTTCCTGTTTTTCTATTTTTTTATTAATGATATGGCAATTAATGTAATAAAGTCCTATATTAAGAGTTTATTATTATAATTAATTGTGTTTATCTAAAGATATACCACTCATATAGAGTGTGGAAACCTTCTAAAACTTCTGCTTTCTGAACTGATTAAGCCTTTATCAGTAATTAATAGCTGTGCATCAGGATTATTAATGATGAGACATTGAATTTGTGGAATATAAGATGGAAGATCTTGAGTCATAAATGTAATAATTTAGAAGTTATGTCAACAACCACTATAAAAGTTAGTCTTTCCTGAGAACTTAATCTTCCTCCAAACACCACTTTCCAAAGAATGGCATGTCACAATACAGTCAGACTTCCGAGATTTTCCAGGGTAAACAGGTTATTTCGTAATACCCTGTCTCCTAAAATGTAAAATCTTAAGGTTCAAATTAAAAACATTTTCTTAGGCCCCATGCACACGACCGTAATAAACCTCAGTTTTTGCGGAAAAACTGACCCTTTCACTTCCACTGAACGCGGACACCTTTCGTATCGCTACCGATGGGTGTCCGTGCCATAGAAATGTTCAGAAAATTATGGAACATATCCATTCTTTTGCATTTTGCGGACAGTGCTCCCATACTTTGTATGGTAGCATGGCCCGAAAATTCGGGCGGCCCTCGGCGGCCGGCCGTGCCCGCAATCGCGGGCCGTGATTACTGGCATGGCCGTGTGCATGGGGCCTTAGAATTTTACATTCCTGGCAAATCATTTGTGATCCTTACATAAGCACTTGCTAAAGCTTTACTTTTGCTGCTTTCTTACCTCTGGTGTGGCTCTCCATAGTAACTAACACAACTATATTCTCTCTGTATAAATCCATTAATGGAAAAAATGTATTAAGAATTTAGTGCATTGTAGGAAACCTAAAGATTTGTATGTGAATTGTGAAAAGAGCAAACGAGTGCAGATCAACGAGCTCTCTCGTTGATCGGTGCTCGTTTACACGGCCCATGTTGGGCCATGTAAGTGGACCCTAACACTGTTCCTAATTTAAAAAAGTGGGGATTTTCTTGATGACATGATTATCATGTTTACTATGTTTGATATGGCAAGATTTCTTTTGGAAAAGAGAAATATTGGCACTGGCAAAGAAAGCTAGTGATGTATAGACAAATGCTCTTTAAGCTAAGGCTGCAAGGTGACACCTAGATGTCCACGAGTCATAGTAAAAAAACGACATGATCCTGACCTGCAGACGACTCCTATTAAAAAGAAGTTCTATTGCTCGGCTGTTTCTGCCAGTGCCATAGCCATTGAATGTAGCGGAAGGGCGCTTCCTGAAACGAAACTTCATTGAAACTCCCCCTAGCCATCCTGTGGCGGGGGGACCAGGGTTCCCCTTTCAAGAAATCCACGGCGGTCCCATCTGTTGGATCCCCACCAATTTTAAAATTAAGATTGGTAATATAATGCTTTAGGCTGGAATACTTCTTTAAGTTCAAGCAAAGCGTACTATGGCCATTCACATTTCCCCTTAAACCGCAGCAGCAATTACCTGACCAGTTGCTGAAGTAGGCAATAGCAGTAGTAATGCTTAGTGCCTATTTGGTTTAACTCTTTTAATGTTAAAAAAATGTTGTATTTAACTCCAAAAAGAATTAAAAGACATCAGAAAACTGCAAATGGGATGCAGAATACAGACTGTGAAAATAATATAATTTTGATGACTCCTCCATGTAAGATGAGTGAGTAACATAATACATGAGATAATATACCCTTATACAAATAATAATAATAATAATAAGACCCAGTTCACACAGAGTTTTTCTACGCTGATTTTGACTCGGAAACTGCGTCGGAATCAGCACCAAAAAATAGCTGAAACCGCTTCCCATTGATTTCAATGGGAGGTGGAGCCGTGTTTTTTCCAGCTTGTAGCGTTGCCTGCGGCGCTCAATGGGCGTGGGCTAAAAGCGCTGCGAAAATCACAGCAAGAAATTGCAGGCAGGCCAAAATCTGCCTTAAAATTCCTGAAGGAATTTTGAGGCAGATTTTTTCCGCTGCGAAAAAAAATCTGTATGAACAGGGCCTAAAAGTCACATAGAACGTCTGGGACTATATAAAAGTACAAGACTGAGATTACTTCTAATATCTATCTTAGTTTATAGTGGGGGGTTACACTATTCCTTGAAATACATACCTCAGCCGCAGTAGAACCTCTTCAAAATAGAAGTGTTAAGCACATGATTATTGCCGTGCCAGCCATAGTGCCTCCATATAGTTCCAGTCACAGTGCATCCTCTGTACAGCGCCAGCCACAATGCCACCCAAACAGTGGCAGCCACAAAAGCTCCCGAAATATTGCCAACCACAATGCCCCCTTAAAATGGTCAGCCACAATGCTCTCAAACAGTGACAGCTACAGTGACCCTTTTGACACAAGACCAGTCACATAGTCTCCTTAAACAGTGCCAGTCACAAATTCCCCCATACAGTGCCAGCCACAGTGCTTTATACAGTGACAGTCATAGAGTTCCCCCAAATGGTTACAACAATAATACTGTATCATACAAGCATCCTCCAAATTCTAGTCACAATGCCCCATAACAATGCCAGCCACTATTGGTTCCCAAACAGATTTATGGCATAAATTACCCATACCATACTTGTCAGAAACCCCATCCCCCAAACATATGACCTTAGGATACATACCTCCTGTATGTTCCCTCATTGATTTCCTCTTGCAGCTACATATGAGTGACCAGTCAGCGCCCACTCATATGTAACTTCCTAATCCCCTACTACACAGGAGGACGACCTTACCTCCAGGCAGAAGCAATCTACCTCTAATCACCCCTGCCAGGAGAAAGATGCATGGCACCTTTGTAGCCTAGTTCATCTCAGTATAATGTACTATGCATTTATTAATAACCTCTATATCTATTCGGAAAATCAATTGACGTGTATTACAGTTTAATGTGATTAAATGTCAGTCATTTTTTTGCTTTACAATTTTGCACTTAAAAATTTATGTAAAATGTCACTGGTGGTTTCCTCTACAAACTTTCACCGATGCTCCTCCAATATCAAACCATAGATCAACGTCCTCCACTGCACAGGAGAATTTCTGACTCACTATTTCATTAGGGTTGAAGAGCTACAGTACCAACCATTGCGTCCTGAGCAGCACCTTTGCCAGAGTTATTGAGGGTACTACAAAGCAAAGCGTAGCTTTAGGAGGTGCTGAGGTAGCAATCACACCCGGCCCCTGGTAACTGTGCCACTTAAGAAGACACCAGTATTATAAATAGCACATGGTAAGTGGGGGTCCTGTTACAGGTATTGTATTGGGGCCCAGGAGATTCAAGCTATACCTCTGGGCATAGAGGTTGAATGTTGCTTTAACAATTCCGCATAGTAAACCTCTCTGTACTCCCTATATTATTTAGCACCTCACTTGTGCCCCTTGCAATCTTTGTGAGGAGTATAGGGGGTACATAGGTAGCTGTCATACCTGGGCCCTAGTGCTTCAGGGGGCCCAAAGGCCCCTCTACTACGTAAAAAGATGCCACTATTATAAATGGCACATAGTAGGTGGGTGGTCCTTTTACAGAATTTAAGTTGGATCCCAAGAACTACAAGATACACCTCTGATCTTGGACATTGTACATTAAATTAGCTATATCTATTTCTAGTCGTGCTTCACTTGGTACCAAAAAAGGAGCAAAAGCTCTGCTATCCTAAGATGTCCTGTATGGGTTTCGATTTTTTTTTTACAAACTGTGAAAACAATAGAAACAAGAGTTGGCATGTTCATGAGTTGCCGGTTTACAGAAAAATACATTATAATCAAGTAACTTGGGAGAAGTATGCAAAGCTATGGTATAAGAGATGTTATAAGAGCAAAAACACAATTCAGATATTGAAATTTCATTTTCAGATCAGAATTAATTTATATAGCAGAGATTTGTGATTCCATATGGACACAAAAAACTACGGAAACACTGATAGCAAGTGTCTGCATAGAACAGGAGGGTAAAATGGAAAAGACTGGGTGCCAATCTCACCCCTCTTATGGAAGTTGTAATGAGGGCAGATAATTCCGAGCAGCATGCCGTGTGTGTATGTGACAGGGCTGAGGGGTGGTCTGACCACAATGCTTTCTTTTGGGACTTGTAGACAAGAAGATGAACATCAAGTGTATTCACAGCCAGGTGAGGGAGGGGGCTTGCTGACAGCGCCCCCTCTAAGCCTTTTTCTCTACCGCTCTTTCCCTTTACCTGGAGTTTAATTCTTGGGAAACCTTTGGAGTACTCAATGTGGTCTATTGTCCAAGAGTGTATTTAGGAAATTTCAGAATCAGATCAAGGCAGAAAAGGAAGCAAAGGGGTGGGAGGCCTGATGTAGGAACAAAAAGAGGGCTGTTCTGTTCTCCCCACTGCCCCCTCCATTCACTATCCCACCCCCTTCTCTTCTTATCAGTTTTTCCTATCTCTTGGCTTAAGCATTGTTATACCATTCATAATCACTTCTCATGTGCAACCAATCCACAGCTTCTCACTGCCTCCCCCTCCTCATTTGCCACTGTTTATAAATGAGTCAGTTGAGATCAGAGAGGAGAGCGCTTGCATTTACTTTCTCCCTCTATTTCAAGTACCTCCACTTCAGTAGCCTCTAGCACACCTTGAGACCTATTGGTGAGATCACACTCTGGATACCAGACTGCCAGGTAAGAGCTCTGCCAGATGCACATTTCTGTATAGATGGACACTTATTACATGGGCTAGTACTATGTTGTTTTTTTAAAAAAAAAAACACATTCTTTAACCATTTGCATTCTGTGTTCAACCCATTGCCTACATATTCAATTTGTGTGTTCAATCATTGTAGTAGTTATACATTGTTGCATGATCCCATGTCTATATTTTGAAAATTCTTAAATGTTACACACCTATATACATATATATATATATATATATATATATATATATATATATATATATATATATATACATACACACACATATATATATATATATATATATATATATATACATATATATATGTATATATATATATACACACACACACACACAATTGAAATGCTAAAAATGTTGTTTAGAGCTGCCAATATCTACAGATCCTGGAGTTAAATACATGGTCGAATAATTTATGATTTACCAAAGTAACAATTAAATATATTTTGCATATGTAAATTAACTTAATAGGATGTGCATTAGTTTGCTATGTAGTATGCCACGTATATATCTATACAGACATAATGGTTTGTACTGTAAATGTATAGGGTGGGTTTAATATTAATTAAAACAGAATAATCCGTACAGAAGGATTTTATTTTGCACAGATAGTTTTTACTCATCTGAGTATAGCAAACACATGCACTTGCTTGTTTTATAACACATGTTTGTGTATTTGGTTTGTGGATTAAAATCAACGCGTATCTATTTCCCTTCACATTAACAAGAAGTCAGATCTTCCTAATATTCCTTATACATATATTTAGGGTACAGCCATCTTACCTTCTCTGCTCTAATGCATAGACATATTCATATAGACTTCAGGAATCAAGTGTCGCTTCATCTTTATTCCTGTTTATACCTGTTTCTTGAGTTCCACTTGCTTGCTCCCCGCTTACAGAACGCAGGTTTCAGGAAAACATCAGTCACTTACTAAAGCACAAGATACATTCCTTTCAGCCTCTCTAACAGATTTCATTAAACTTTATACCGCCTGCTTCTACATCAGCATTGTATCTTCTCATACGTTCTAGTGCTCAAGTCACTTGTAGTCACCCCTACCATGTTCACGCATCGAAAAAGGTTAGACGTGACATTAATTCCGCTGTGATATAAGTTACAGAAGTTAGATCAATGCACTAGATATGTACAGTAAATAAAAAGTGATAAAAACTTAGGACTTGGAAAGTCATTTGTAAATGCGACATAAAAAGCTTAAGGATATCAATAGATTTGCCTCTTATCTCGTCCTACTACATTGGTGTCAGGACATCAGGTTATCTTCTCACTTTCTACAGTCACATGTTCCAGGACTTGAGGGCACGCACATTCCTATGTCTCTCAGGCTTCAATTTCTCACTCCTTTTAGCAAAGTTTTTTGGGGTATGAAGGCATCTTCCATTAACAACCCTTTTTGTACATGGACTTTATCATATCTCTTCTTCTATTGTACTTTGATTTAGGATAGCCTTATATGTACAAGACTCTTAATAAGATCATTCACATCTTCCTAACAGATGTATGACACGTCAGATGTCCCATGGTACTGATACATAGATATGAAGACAAATTCCCTCCTAGCCTTTTAATACAGACAAAAACATTCCATTAAAATCTGTAGGGCACAAATATTCTTATATATTTGAATGTCTCACATTAAAATACTGGTAATACAGAAATGATGGGTAGGTGTGCACCAGAGCATTTACATGCAATCTAATAGACATTAGAAGGCTGCTTTAAGGTGACAGTGGGCCCCCTTACCCACTGGGCCCCTGTGCAGCTGCACAGGTTGCCCCAATGGTATGTCCACCCCTGACATAAATCTAACTTTTGAGGAACACGGCTTGGCAAAGACCCTGTTGGCCGAAATATTGCTGCAATTTTATGGCTATGTGCCAATTAGAAGGACTAATAAAGCATTATTAACAGTGGTGCCTTGGGTTGTCTTGTAAGTTGCATTAAAATACTTCACATACATTTTGGGGGAAGTATTGATTTTTGGCGACTTTACAATGCAAAGGTCCATTATTTAAAGTCTGTTCTTACCAAACCAGAAAACAAGAGAATAATGTTAAGGTAATTCCCACAGGCTTCTTTAGTTTTCCCTTTTTTTGCTAGCACCTCCAATTGCTAGTGTGTATTTTTGTAGGATCCCCAGAGGCGTAACTTGAACCTTCTGGGTCCAAAAGCAAAAGTGGAATAGGGTGCCCCATATATCTTGCGTCATATATAATACTGGCATCTTTTTTGCCACAGGGGCTCAGATGAGACTGCTATTTTTGCAATCCTAAAACCCTCACCAGTGGGGACCCAATAAAATATAGAGGACCCAAAAAGGAGTGTCTGGAACCACACTCATACTGCTTGTTGAACATCACTGTTATGTTGCATGTGTATGCCTAAAATAATGCAACCTGAATGTTCCCATGACAAGGCAACATTTCTGCCACATTGGCTACAAAAGAAAAAAAATGTCATCCAAAGGAATATATGAGGTTTTCTGTAGGTAAAGAGAACAAAGTAATCCTTGACCGTTCTTATTATATATGTTCATGTTATGAATCAAAATCTGTCCACTTAAAACTAGGACTACACAAAATGTCCAGGTTTTTGCTACAATAGTATACGTTGTTTAGGGAGAAAAACGAGATTTTTGCTTTGATTGGAACTTTTTTTTCTTGTGTTCCATCATTCATTCATCTCCAGTAAATTGTCAGATATTAATATACAGGAAAAAAAATGTTGATTGACACAAATGCTACTTACCTATTCCAAAAAAAATGACAAATTATTTTTATATAACATACACCTCTGACTTTTTAACTTTTTACTACAACAAATGTAAAAAAAAACATTTACTCACCTGCTCTTAATAGGTGGTAAAATGCAATGCTTTGTTCTGATGTCATTTTGTTCATCATTTTCTTTGGGAAAGATGACAAAAGATTAAAAGTCAGATGTAAAATATGTCATTATTGTTATCCTTCAAATCAGTTTTCCCATCCATCCTCTCTTTACAGTGTATGTACCCTTGGTGCTGGGTGCCACTCTACCATCGCAAGAATATCTAGATATAGGGCTAGGGATGCGAACTGAATCTTTGCTGCATGTGAAGGAAAAGCTAGAGAATCCTTTGTAGAATCCCTACGTGTTAGAAAGGTCCCTTGACAATAAGCTGATTACAAATTGTCCCCCTGTATGGACCTCCAGCGATCAGCTGTTATCTGTGGGGAAATCTGGCAGTTCAATTTCTCTGCAGCGCTGATGTTTTTACCCACTAACAAAAAACATTCACCCATTCTTTAGGACAAACATTTGGTGGAAAATTCATTCTGAGGGCATGTTCACACGTGGCGGAATTGCTGTGGAATTCCGCTGCGGATAATCCGCAGTGGAATTCTCCAGCGGCCATTTTTTACATTTGTTTCAATACATTTTGAGGCAAGTTAGTTCAGACATTGCGGAAAACTCCACTGCGGACCATAGGCTGCAGTGCGGAATTTTCCCTCCACAGCATGTACTGTCTGTTGCGGAGAAGCGGAATTTCACTGCGGATTTCAGCCTTTGCAATGCAAAAACTGAAATCTGTGGCAAGTCCACTGTGTTTTCTGCAACGTCTGAATTACCTGTCAAATATGCAAATGTTGGTGCAGATTCGTTGCGTAATTGCCCCAAATCTGCACCAACATTTGCAGCGGAAAAACTCTGCCACGTGTGAACATGCCCTTATAATGGGATTACTTTGAATGTCAGTTTTCCTCTGTTTTCATAGTAGAAGGGGCATAAATGATCCAACCGGGAAGTGCGGACTGACCATTATACTAGTCATAATTCTTATATGTATATGTACGGCATCGGTCACCCACTACTAATAGGAGGGCATCCAAAGCAAGACCTCTTGTCTGTTAATGCACAGATTAGGACACAAATTATTATTAGTTTTTCTCTTTCATCATACTCTTACCTGAGGTTAATGTGTTAGTAAAAATATTTCTAGGAAGGACTCTCTCAAAGTGACTTCTAAACAGGACTCAATCTTATCAAGAAGCAAAACACTCATATAACTGTGGAAATAGTGATAGGGAACTGATATGAAATGAAAAAGAAGTGTTAACTCTTTAGGGCCTTTGTTATTGGTATTGTGAGGTCATTTTGTTTTACCAGTGGAAGGAAAGACAATTTATTTTTTTTTCATTTTTTTCTGAATCATTTTAATGCTGTTTGCAATTATATGGGAAGTTCTTAATTACTACAAGGATAAAGCCAACATGAATTTTCAGATAAGCAAGCTTTTCCCTGCAGAAATTAAAGGGTTCTTGTACCTTTAACTAAATTAGGCTTAAATCTTACTCCAGTCTAAGTAAGGGTCCTCTTACACGGCCCAACGTGGGTCGTGTAAACGAGTGTTGATCAAGGAGACAGCTGGCTGGTCAGTGCTCGTTTTCTCCCTTCACAAGGAACTATGTATGGGGTCAAGCGCTCTTTACTACCATCACTCGTCCTTATACATTTCTAACACGTCGGCAGCACGTCTCCCTGTTTACACAGGGAGATGCGCTGCCGACAACGATAATATTTTCGGCTGCATAAACTGTACGATCGGCTGATGTAGTCGACTACGCTATTGCTTCTGGCAAAACTATGGATCCGGTGCACAACAGAGACAAACGGAAACCATGGGCACCGGATCCGTCACCATTGAAATCAATGGTGATGGTTACGGAAACCTCTGGTTTCCGTTTGTGTCAGTTTGTGTCTGTTCAGGGTCCCGTTCTGACGGAAAGCTCCGACGGAACGACAGAATGGGACTCCAACGCAGATGTGAACAGATCCTTAGTTACATTATGTCTATTTACTCGGTATAGAGATATATTCCTGACGTAGTGACAAAATCTAGCCTAATATTGACCAGGTGACAGATCCATAATTCCATTAACTAGCCACTGATATGCAGGGATGGGCATACCGTTTTTTTAAAGGGGCTTTCTTATTTTCCGCCAATAAAAAGTTTGCGTTACTAAGTGGATAGTTAACGGAAAAGTAATTAATTCTACTTTTCAATATAATTTGGGTTTGAAATTTCAAGAACTTTGCTTGCTATTGGTGAATGGAAACACAGACTGAGAACCTGTCCAACTCATAGTTCTGTCTTGTACATGCTGCTATATCAGATAGACCTGATCAGGACTGGTTTTCAGTTTTTGGATGTAAATCATTAATGTTTTAACTCACTGACAGCAAGAAGAGATCTTGAAATCGTAAGAAATTAAAATAAAGTAATAACTTTTCGCTATACAATGACTAAGCTTTCTTAACATAAACCCCCTTTAAAGGTATGTAGACCTTTGAAGTTTATTTATTTAATTGTTTTTGTTCTAAAACAGTTTAGTGTTTTGTGCAACTTTGTAATTTATTTTTATTAAAGATTTTTTTTACTTTTTCAGATACAGCTTCTATGTATCCTAGATACATAGAAGCAGTATCGTTTGCTGAAACCTCAATACATCAGGTCAGCAGGACTGACGGGTTCAGTGACAGGGGGTCCAAAACTTAGATGTGATCGACAACTGGTGGATCCTGCTTGTCATAGACACGCAGGACTCACCCGTCAGTCCCGCTGACCTGACAGATTCAAAGAAGCTGTATCTGAAAAAGCACAAATAATCTTTAATAAAAATAAATGACAAAGTTTCACAAAACACTAAAATACACTGTTTTAGTATAAAATTTTTTTATATATTGTCCGCTCTACATAATACAATAAAAGTCAATAAAATATATATTATAGCAAAAACATAATGTGCACATTTAGGGAGTCCCTATTCAAACACACCCTGGATCACAGGTAGTTACAGAAGGCGGCTGAAGTCCAATAAATGACTTAATAGCATGAGGAATTTTCCTTCAGCAATTATTTCATGAGTAAATAGTCTTTAAGGTGCACTGGTGTTTCCTACAAGTGTTGCATCAATCCCTATGTGCATAGGCTTCCCTTAACATATTTCTTCAGTTGTGCAAAGCTTTGCAAACGGCTTAAAGCTCTATTTTTCTTGTGACAAAGATTATATTAAACTACCACTCATAAGTCTGTTATTAGAGTATATATCCTAAATGGCCACGGCACTTCTCAGCAGCCCCATGCAGTTGATGGGTACTTTTTGGTCTGACATCTTCCCCGGTGCTGCAGGCTGACTGCCGATGTGGGCACAGAAGGAAAAAGCTTAATTTGAGTGGCTACTCAAATTGTAAACACCTATTAACGGAATATAGAGCAGAGTAGCACCTTAATAGCATATTTGAGTGACATTTTAATGACTGTTTTGTCCCTTTTTCACCTTATACATTTAAATTGTAACCGTTGTTTTTCCCCCCATAAATGAATAATACACACGAGTATAAGAAACTTTGTAACATATCTTATTAGAGAAAAATGCCTCTTTCTCCACTTATCAGGATCTTCTCCCCCTGCCTACTGCACTAAGCATTCACTCTAAATTCACTGCTAAAATCTGTACTCAGTGAGGGAGAGATGAAGACAGCAAACTGAAGTATGAGGTTACTGCTGCCCATTGAAGTCTATGGAGAGGGGAGGGGAGCAGTAGGAGGAAGCTGCTGGAGGAAGACAGAGGAGGGAGACACAGACAAACTTGTATTATAATCCAGCACCATGGTAACACAGTAAAAAACTTACTAGTAGCAGCATGGAGGTCATAACACTGCAGTAATGAGCAGTGTAGCTGTAAATCAAGCACTGGGGTGAGATAAAACCCTTACCAGAAGCTGCAGCACAAAACTTGTGCTCCAGCTTCACCATAAAAATATGTGCTGTAATGCTAGATTGCTGAATACTCAGTCTCCCCTTGGCTAGCACTTCATGAGCTCACACTTTGTGACATGGAAATCTCATTTCAGGATATTAATAATTGTATGACAAGTATTCTTGCGTCACATCTAAGTATGTTATTGAAGTGGTGGTAATTTAATCTTAAGGTATTTTAAATCTATGAATAGTGTTTTTCTTGGAAAAGTAACCATTAAATATCTAAAGTAAGTTATCTGTACTGTATGTGTAAATGTAGGGTCAGCGTCATAGAGTTAAGAGAGCTGGTTACAAGAGGACACTTGTGTTATATTGGGAAACATTTCATTAATCCAGAAATAGGAGCCGCTCCCAGGAGAATATAACTTAGGGACATACCCTAAACAAAAAGACAAGCAAAAGACTTGTTATGCACCAAGGAAACTTAATCTTTGTTGTGCAAAATAGAGTAGCAACAGATGTTAAAAAATGTGCCAGGTAGACATACAGATAATGTAATTCACTTTACAAGCGATCTAAATGCCAAAAGAACATACTAAGTAGGGTATAAAACCAAGGAAAAATAACATTCAGCCTGTATTTTACAAAACAATAAATAAAAAGAATTGGAACGTCAATTTCTCAAGATACAATGGGGAGATTTACCTAGCAAATTGCAGCAGAATTCTGGCACAAATTGCACCAAAAAAGTGGCATACATAGCGTGCGCCATTGTTTATGTTTTGGACACTTGTTATGCTGACCTTGACAGTTTTGAAAAGTGTCTAGAAAAGGGGTTGTGAATTGCGCCAGGTTTATTAACAGCGTGTGCCATTTATTTGGTAAAATATTGTTGTAATGTACACCAGCCAAGAGGTAGTGTAAGGAAAAGAAAAGTGTCCAAACTGTCTTGTGAGTTGCTCAAATGTTATCATACAACATGGGCCATTGTGAGCTGCAGTTTGCATCTGTCTAGTCTAGTTTTATCCTGTTTCTGACACTATTAACCCCTTAAGGATGCCGCTTGCTGTGGCCTTCAGGACGCAAAATTTTGTTTTTAATTTTTCCATCGTCATGTTCCAAGAGCCAACATTTTTTATCTTTCCATTGACATAGTCACATGAGAGCTTGGTTTTTGCGGGACGAGTTGTGTTTTTAAATTGCAAAATTTTGGGGTATGTATGATGTATTTTGTAATTATTATAATTTTTGGGGGAGGGTAAAAAAAACAGCAATTCCACTATTGTTTTTCGGTTATGTTTTAACCCCTTAATGCATTGTCAAGCACATGTACGTGACAAGCGTTAAAGGGAAATATGAAGTGCACTCTTGAACTGAATGTGCTCCATATTTCGACACCGACACCTCACTGCAATTGGTGGAATCAAAGCTCACTTTGATTCCGCCCCTTTAACTCCTTAGATGCCCAGGTCAATAGTGACCGCATCATCTAAGGCATTAGAAGGAGGGTGGCCCCCTCCAACACCCCTTTGGCCCCCCGTGATATGATCGTGGGGGGGCCTTTGTTGTAATGGCAGTCTGGGGGCCTAATGAAGGTACCCAGATCTGGCATCTTAGTGCTCCTGTTAAGCTCTATTAATATAACTGGTATAGCAGCGCACGTAAATGTCTGAACTGTTACAAAATAATGTTATTTAAATCGCAAGATCAACACTGTAAAACAAAATTCAAATATTAAAACGACAGTATTGCTGTTTTTTGGGCACCTTAGTTCCCCACAAAAAATTTAATAAATAGTGATCAAAAAGTTACATGTAACCCAACATGGTAACAAAGGAAAGTACAGTTCACCCTGCAAATAATAAGCCCTCATACCACTTACTCGGTTAAAAAAATTAAAACGTTATGGCTTCCAGAATGTGGCGACAATAAATTTTAATTTTTTTTTTAACAAACAGTTTTTTCATTGTAAAAGTGGTAAAACATAAAAAAAACTATATAAATTTGGTATTACTGTGATTCTATTAACCCGTAGAATGAAGTTAACATGCTGTTTTTACCACACGATGAACACAGTAAAAATGAAACCCAAAATGCAATGGTGGAATTGCTGTTTTTTTGCCAATTTCACCCCATAAAGATTTTTTTTTTCAGTTTTCCAGTACATTATATGACACAGTAAATGGTGCCACGAAAAACGACAACACGTCCTGCAAAAAACAAGCTCCTATACGGTTATGTTGATGGAAAAATAAAAAAGTGAAATGAAAAAACGAAAATTGGCGCGGTCATTAAGGGGTTAATGGAATTCACCATGCGTTATAAATGACATGTTTGCTTTATTTTGCATTTTTTTATTTTTATAAATCATAATTTTGTGTTACCATACTCTGAGAGCCATAAAATTTTTCCATCAATGGAGCTGCGTGAGGGCTTGTTTTTTGTGGGACAAGTTGACATTTTCAGTGGTACCCTTTTGTGGTACATACGACTTTTTAATTGCATTTTTCTGAGGCAGAATGAACAAAAAATAGCAATTCTGTCAATTTTAGTTTTTTTACGGAGTTATTGGTGCGGGTTAAATAACGTGATCATTTTATCGTTTGGGTCGTCACGAACACGTCTATACCAATTAAGTATACATTTTTCTTCTTTTTTTTTTTACATAAAATAATAAACCAGTTTTAATGGCAAAAGGTTTTTTTTGTGTTTTCTTTTTTTAAACATTTTATTTACCTTTTTCCAAACATTTTTTTTAAAGTCCCCCTAGGGGAGTAGACTATGTAATCTAGACTAATGCTTATATAATACACTGCAATACTTCTGTATTATGCTGACAGGCAATTCTTTCTAATAGGTGTCCCAAGATGGCAGGCCTGGGGGCCATTGTTAGGCCCCCGACTGTCATAACAAATCATCGGCACCCCATGATCTCGTCGCAAAGGGGCCGATGAGCTCACGGTTATGTGACGGTCATCAAACAGATGCAACGAAGATCCGACCAGTGGCAGCAAAGGAACAGTAAGAAATTCTACAGGTAAGTATATTGAGAAGTTTTTTTTTTTTTAGCATTTTGGGAATAATTAATTGCTGCCCGTTTTTTTTTTATTTAACTCCTGGAAAAACCCTACAAGATTAGAAAAAATGATTTGTCTCTAAAAAAAAATAATTTCATTTGGGAAGTCAATATACTGTGATATCTACGCGTTTCACAATGCCAGAATAGGAACGTTTGATCTGCATTTCTTTTGTTTACTTTCTACTCTAACACATAGATGTACCAATGTGATATCTTCTGTGCATTAAAATCACGAGACCACAGACACAGCCTTTAACAGCAATCACTAAGGGCTGTAGAGGTGTATAGAATTCAAATATTTTTATGTTACACTGTCACCTAGTCACAGTAGAGAAGAAGTTATTACTGTGAAATATGTGTTTTAAAGAACTACTTGTTGTACAAAAGACTCGATCCATGTGGTTGGATTAATTTTAGTTCTTGTCTGTAAGGCTTCGTTCATCTGCATCGGGACTCCGTTCATGGGTTCCGTCTGAGGTTTCCGTCAGGGGAAGCCATGAATGGAATCCAAACTGAAACAAAGGGAAACCATAGGTTTTATATATATATATATATATATATATATATATATATATATATATATATATATATATAAATGTGTATCAGTGTGATTGGTGCAACTTTGTAATTACATTTTATTAAAAAATATTTTTGCTTTTTGAAATACAGCTGCTTTGTATCTTGTATGCAGAGCAGCTGTATCCAGCTCTGAAACCTGTAACCGTCTGGTCAGCGGGACTGACGGGTGTCTCTGACATGCAGGATGGAGCTTTTATCGATCAGATTAAAGTTCATAACTTAGATATGACAGAACCCGCTTTCACTGAACCCGTCGGTGCCGCTGACCTGACGGATTCAGGTCTCAGTGCAAGATACAACTTTAACCCCTAGGCGCACCAGGCCAAACTGTACGTCCATGTGGCCAGTGTCTTAAGGCACATGGACGTACAGTTACTGCGTGGTTCCCGGTACACACTGTCGTATGCCGATCAGCGACTTATTTCCGCTGATTTCGGCAATTAATCCCTTGATTGCGGTGATCGATTGCAATCACCGCATTCAGGGGTTTCTAGCTCATCGGCAGACGGCTAGGTTTGCAGATGGCTAGCATGGCGATCGGAGGCCAAGTAATGGCCTCCGTGTCTGCCATGTACGGAAGCCTATCAGGATCAGCCTCCTGATAGACTTCCTGTCAGAGTGACAGGACGCCACTGCCGTTCGCGATGCACCTTGTCGATGACAGTGTCTGTGACAGTGTCGGCGACAATGTGCATCGAGAACCGGGAGGTCAGCTGTCCCTGACAGCTGACACTCCACTAGTTGCCGATCAGCGGCTCATTGCCGCTGATTTAGGCAATTAACCTGTTACATGCGGGGCTCGATTGCGATCTCCGCATGTACAGGGTTTGTAGCACATCAGCAGCTCCCATGCAATTGTGGGGGCTGCTGATGCTTGTGATGGCACCCGGTGGCCAGACAACGGCCTCCGGGTCTGCCATGTATGCAAGCCTATGACTGGCCCTCGTAGAGTGACTGTGACGTCACACTGACAGTTGGAATACGTTACACTACCAAGGTAGTGTAATGTATTCTAGCAGCGAACAGAGCTGCAGGTAAAAATAGAAAGTGTAAAAAGTAAAGAAAAAATAAAAGTTAATAAAAATGTTTTACAAAAGTGTAAAAATAAAAGATTTTTTTTCCTATAATAAGTCTCTTATTATAGGAAGAAAATGAAACCGTTAAAAAATAGTACACATATTTGGTATCCCCGGGTTCGTAACGACCCAATCTATAAAACTATAATGTTATCTTTACCGCACAGTGAACGCCGCAAAAAAAATAAACTAAAAACAATGCCAGAATCACTATTTTTTGGTCACCACCCCTCCCAAAATATAGAATAAAAAGTGATCAAAAAGTCACATGTACCCGAAAATAGTACCAATAAAAACTACAACCTGTCCCGCAAGAAAAACAAGCCCTTACACCGCTTTTTTGACTGAAAAATAAAAAAGTTACGGCTCTCAGAATATGGTGACAGAAAATAAATTATTTTTAAAAAGAAGTGATTTTATTGTGCAAACGCTGCAAAACATAAAAAAAACGATATACATATGGTATCGCCATAATCGTACCGACCCGCAGCATAAAGTAAAATTGTCATTTATAGCGCATTATGAAATGCCAAAATCACTGTTTTTGGCCACCAAAGCTCTAAATAAAATGTAATAAAAAGTGATAAAAAATTTGAATGTACCAAAAAATGGTACCAATAAAAACTACAGCTCGTCCTGCCAAAAATAAGCCCTCGCATCGCTCAATTCATGGAAAAATAAAAAAGTTATGGCGTTTGGAAGGCGGGGAGTGAAAAACTAAAATGGAAAAGCAAAAAAGGATCAGTCCTGCAAAGGTTAATTAATTTCTATTAAAAAAATAAATTATTACCACATGTGGGGTATTGTCGTACTCGGGAGAGATTGCATTACAAATTTAGGGTGACTTTTTCTCCTTTATCACTTGTGAAAATGAAAAAATGCAACATTTTAGTGGACAAAAATGTTTATATTCATTTTCACTGCCTAATTCTACTAAATTCTGCAAAAGACGTGTGTGGTATAAATGCTTACTAAACCCCTAGAAAAATTCCTTGAGGGGTCTAGTTTCCAAAATGGGGTCACTTTTGGGGTGTTTCCATTATTTTGTTCCCTCCAGGGGGTTGCAATTGCGACATGGCACTAAAAACCAATCAAGCAAAATCTGCGCTCCAAAATCCAAATGGCGCTCCCTCCCTTCTGAGCGCTGCCGTGGGTCCAAACAGCAGTTTATTACCACATATGGGGTATTTCCGTAATTGGGAGAAGATGCTTTACAAATGTTGGGGTGAATTTTCTTCTTTATTCCTTGTAAATATTAAAAATGTCTATGTTATTTCAGAAAAAAAGTAGATTTTAATTTTCACAGACTAACTCCAATAAATATAGCAAAATACCTGTGGGGTCAAAATGCTAACTATACCCCTAGATAAATTCCTTAAGGGGTCTAGTTTCCAAAATGGGGTCACTTTTGGGGATTTTCCACTGTTTTGGCACCACAAGACCTCTTCAAACTCGACATGGTGCCTAAAATATAATCTAAAAATAAGCAGGCCCCAAAATCCACTAGGTGCTCCTTTGCTTCTGAGGCCGGTGTTTTGGTCCATTACCGCACTAGGGCCACATGTGGGATATTCCTAAAAACTGCAGGACCTGAGCAATAAATATTGAGTTGTATTTCTCTGGTAAAACCTTCTGTGTTACACAATTTTTTTATTACAAATGAATTTCGGCAAAAAAAAGAGAAATTTGTAAATTTCTCCTCTACTTTGCTTTATTTCCTGTGAAACACCTAAAGGGTTAAAATACTTTCTGAATGCTATTTTGAATACTTTGAGGGGTGCAGTTTTTAAAATGGGGTGATTTATTGGGGTATTCTAATATATAAGGCCCTCAAAACCACTTCAGAACTGAACTGGCCCCTGTAAAAATAGCCTTTTGACATTTTCTTGAAAATGTGAGAAATTGCTGCTAAAGTTCTAAGCCTTGTAACGTCCCAGAAAAATAAAAGGATGTTCAAAAAACGATGCAAATATAAAGTACACATATGGGAAATGGTATCTAGTGACTATTTTGTGTGGTATTACTATCGGTTCTACAAGCAAATTCATTTAAATTTAGAAAAATGCACATTTTTGCAAATTTTCTCTACATTTTGTTGTTTTTCACGAATAAATATTGAATTTATCAACCAAATTTTTACACTATCATAAAGTACAATATGTCACGAGAAAACAATCTCAGATTCACTTGGATAGGTAAAAGCATTCCCGAGTTATTACCACATAAAGTGACACATGTCGGATTTGAAAAAATCGGCTGTGCCACAAGGCCAAAACTGGCTGCATCCTAAAGGGGTTAACTTTATTATTTAAAATATATAATACATACATACAAATAAATAAATAAATAAATACATACTATATGAATGCTACAAATCATAACTTGCTGCAATATATAGGTCAATAGCTGACACTATTATAATACTAGTTACTTCTAATCTCTATTAAACTTCCTGTAATCCAATGACTGAGACAAAACTCTCCAGCAGTGCAAGAGTTAGGAACCGGTGTTTGCACCAGTTTGGTACAGTTTAGAAGATTAAGCATTCAACATTAGATTAATGCATGCATGGAGATATGACGTGGTTCAGGAGATAATCCCCAGCAGGACAAAGTTTGGACAACTTGTTTGAACAAGTGTAACCTGCATTTTGAGGGTCAGACATGGTAATACCCTTTAACGAAAATCTTGGGGTTAATTTGAGATGACAGTTTAACTGTTTAGTTATTCTATAAAATGGAGCAAGAAAGAGAGAACCAGATTTACCAGTCATATTCTACTATATATATATTCATATAACCAACTTGTTAATACTTTTCCAAGTCTCAGTTACAACAGTGGCTTTGGAATTTGTAATATGACAATAAGATCACAATCTGTGTCTTCCCTTCATCTCCCAATGTGCAAGTCACCGTTGACTGTAATCTATTGGCTAATAGATCACTGTTACCTTTATTCTGTAAATTGGGATATGCATGTTATAAAACAATCATATATATATTGAATTATGTAAATTACCACTTCTTACTACACATGGGCAACAATCCAGTTTCTATTTTTAAGCTTGTGCTTCTACTTTGATCAGCACGTGGGATCTTTCATCAGATCTATTATGTTTGATGACAACACTTTGAGGAGACGGAAGACCTGAGGTTTTCAACAGAACTCCTAGGATCCGCTTAGACATTAGTTTCGCATTAGAATACATTTCTACATACATGAATTATAGCGTGATTTGAAATGCCACTGCCTGATAAGTTCAGACTCCTTTATAAACTTATCTTCTAGTCATTTCATTATATCAATTAGATAAACTCCTTTTCACCCTTGGTATGACATTATAAAATACTTCCCAATTTTTATTTTTATTTTTTTGCTTAAATTTTTACCTCTTGTCCCGAAAATTGCAGACCATAAACTTGAATTGAGGTATACTGTTTACAGATACAGGACATTCCATATAATTTACTGCTGGTCTAATATAATTTTAGCTTAATAAAAAAAAAAAATAGGGTCAATGTTCATATTTTCTTTGATGGACTGTGCATAAACTCAAATTTTGATGGCACCTTCAGTGCCGTGGTTGCTGTCTCAACAACATTAAAAGCTACCATTACATATGGATCTTGCATCGCATATTAAGAACATGGACAAGTCTGAGCCAGGAAAAGCGTAAGGATTGTGTGTGCAAAGGTTGAAGGCCCCTCTGGGCCACAAGAGAAGAACAGAACTATAAGGGCAGTGGAGTTGACTTTTATTATGGATACAATTCCTTGCTTGAACCCATGTTATGCAATGATGATTACAGGGGTGAACCTAGGTATAGATTTTAAACTGGGGCCCAGAATCTCCAAGCTACGAATTTAGTCTTTGCATGCAGGAATTCCTTTAGTGGCAACAACATTATGAACATTTGCGTGTAATAATGGAAGTCTCTGGTGATTAGTAATTTCATTATATATAATATAGGTGAATTCTATAGGGGATTTCACACTGGGCGATTATCGGGCAGACAAGAGCTCATAGAACGCTCATTGACAATAATTGACCTGCGTAAACAGGGGAACAATCAGCAGATGAATGAGCAAATGCTTGTTCATCTGCTGATCATATAGTTTTAAAAAAGTAAAATATTATTTTTGTCGGCAGTACATCTCCTAGTATAAACAGGGAGACGCGCTGCCAACATGATAATAATGTATGGGGACGAGCAATTGGAGTAACGACCGCTCATCCCCATCCATAGCTCCTTGTGACAGGAGCAAACGAGCACCAATCAACGATGTCTTGTTCATCGGCACTCGTTGCATCGGCCAAAATCGGCCGGAGTAATAGGGCCTTATCTTCTCCAACTACAATAGTTATTATTGTCTCTCTAATTCATTTACACATGAAAGAAATCTCAGCCTTGTGCAATGCGGACAATAATGCATAATTGTGTATGTTCTATTCATATAATATCTACAGTGACAAAGATCGGCTTGGGACAGATATCTGACAAATGTTCAGGTGTCTTGTTTTCTCTTCTATTGTCCACATCTTATATAATTACTTCATCTGTTTGCAGAAGTCAGAATTTAATTTGCTGCCTATTTTTTCCTTGTTTGCTCTCAGTGTTTATTTTTATAATTTTCCTTTCTGCAAATACTTTAAAAGAAGATTTACACAGTGATCATATGGGCTAGAACATGTACAAAGTACGTCTGTGCCATAAATAAATTAAGCTGTCTGCTGAATTTAATTATATGCCAAAATTATTTTCATGTCAAATGTATATTTTACTATTTTTCAAATCTTGTCATATATGTATTGGTCTAGAGACTGAGATGGGAGTTTCTTTATAAGAGCTCAACATTCATCATGCCGTATATTATATACCATGCACTGTATATGGAATACCTTCTTCTTCTGGCAATTATATTGTTATAACTGTAAAATCTATAGAAAATATTTATGTAGTGACTAGGGTGCTTATTTGATGTTTTCTGCAATTTTTATATATTTAAATGAGAAATTAAAAATTAGTATTCTAAAATAGGTAAATAACTAAGATAACAAAAAAAATAAAATAAGAAAATGAATGTTTTGTACTCTTAAACCACTGGCTTTAATGACTTTTTTAAATGAGTTTAATTACTGTTATTATGGTTTATAAAAGTGGTCAACCATAATCTTTATTTATATAGCGCCAACATTATGTGTATAAATCATTAGGGCCTGCAGTAGTGTTTTAGCAGTGTCAGTGGTGAGGTAGGGACATGAGAGATGTTTTTAGGTGAAGGCGACAGCCGACAGACACTCGGTAGTGCTATTTTTGAGGACAGGAGAAATGTTGGAGGATGTAGTAGCTGAGTGTCATCAGCATAAAGATGGTACTATTGACAGTCTGTCAAACTGAAATTGTGTAGGGAGAAAACAGAAGGGGGCCAACACCAAACTTTGAGGAACCACGACAGAAAGAGGAAGTTGAGAGGATAAAGAGCTAGCATAAGACACGCTGAAGTGTGGTCATAGAGATAGGAGGAAAACCAGTATAAGTCCTTTAAGCCAAATCAGCAGAGAGTATGACAGAAACCACATTGTAAGGGGTCCATCAGAGACTTAAAGAGGCTCTGTCACCAGTTTATAAGTGCCCTACCTCCTACCTAATCTGATAGGCGCTGTAATGTAGATAACAGTGGTTTTTACTTTGAAAAACTATCCTTTTTGAGCAAGTTATGAACAATTTTAGATTTATGCTAATTAGTTCTTAATGACCAGCTGGGCATTTTTTAACTTTTCACCAAGTGGGCGTTGTAAAGAGAAGTGTATGATGTTGACCAATCAGCGTCATACACTTTTCTTCATTCATGCCCAGGTCGTTTCACTGCACAGTGTGATCTTGCGAGATCACGTTGTGACGGGACTTCCTCCCACAGGTCCTACACCGGAGCGATTGAAGAATCAACAGACATCGCCTCCAGCCATGCCAGGAGGTTTATCCGAATCTGCAGTGGGCTTCTTGAGAATTGGAAAAGAATAGAGCATGCTTAAAAAATTATGGGAGAGGTTTAACATTTTGGTAAAGTGGGGAATGAAAGCAGGTGACAGCATGGACAAGACGTGAGGGAATGGGATCAAGAGGACAGGTGGTTACGTGGGCAGAGGAGAGAAGTGCAGTGTCTGTTACAGGGTCAAATATTAAGAAAGTGCAAGATGGAACATGGGGGGATTGTGTGATATAATTTTGGAGAGTGTTTGCTGGAATATCTTGAAGGTCGTCATCAATCTTGTCCTTAAAACAGGAGGCAAGGTCATGGCCACTAAGATCAGTAGCAGGTATTTGGGCTGTAGGATCAAGAAGGGAGCTAAAAGTTTCAAATAAGTTATTGGGATTATTTGAGAAAGAAAAAATACATGGTTAATAAATTATATTAGCCTATAAGGTACCTATATATTGGCAAGATGAACAATATCATGGCACAATGCAAAACAAGTAAGGCTCTGATCACATTGCCATTCAGAGCCCTTGTTGGGAAGACACCGCCAACATTTTTGATGGCAAGAACAGCACAACTATAGCAATGGATTTAGATCCGGCTCAGCGCCATGGATTCTGTTATAGACTGTAGGTACAGATTGTCTGTCACCTTAGGCTCTGACCATCAAGTAGACTGAACCTTAAGTCTTATAAAGCATCATTGTGGTGCACTTCTCACAACATCTAGTACCCTGTGCATCCTTCCCTGGTTGTCCTCTATACTTTGCTGTACTGTGAGGCGCTAATTAACCTATAAATCTATAATTTACATATGTATTCATATGTAAGTGACCCCTTTCATCAAGCAGCCTTTCCCAGGGCAACCTCTAGGCACAGATTTACCATACCTATAGGCAAGTCCGGCGCCACCTCTATGTGAAATTATAACAGCAACATTTAAGGGGCAATAAATAGTGGATGTGCACATGTTCTAAATAGATGGAGGGTTAACTAGGATCTTCAAAGTATAGAAATAGACTTAGATGTAGTAAAGACATGACAAGAAATGGACACAAGGGCCATACACATTTTTAAATAATGGTTTTGAAGACATAAAGTTTTAGCAGAGTATCTTTCTGTTGCCACCAATTAGATAGTAAGCTTATGTGCACAAAGATTTTATTGTTCTGATGCGCACAGAAAATGTGCCAAGAATTGATACAGATAAAGTACTGTTATTATTGTCATGTATCTTTGTCATCAATCACATCAGCCAAACCCTGCATGCCTCTACTAGACAGGTGCCAGACAGAGGGAGTGCAGTCATTTCTGGAACTCCTATCAGTTCTTTGTATAGTGTAGAAAGCTAGAGACATTGAGTTGTCATACACTGAACAGATAACTGTGACTAGAGATAGTGTACTTCTTGACCAAAGAACTAGGATAAGAACATGGCAGGCAATGGGGTTCAGGGTAAGGTAGGATTTGTTGGCAGTACTTTGTCCAATATGGACTATCGCGTTTATAGAAAAACATTGATCTCATTGATTTCGACTTTGGATTCGGAGACTCACAGATCAATACATCCTTAACATCCTCTTAAAGACTTGACCTGTGAAAACGGTGTTCCCCAACCAGTAGCTCAACAGCCACTAGTGCCTCTTTTGGCCCCTGCATGTGGCTCCCCAGCTAATGTGACTCAAAAACCATCTGTTAAATTAGAAAGTTCCTTGCGATCTAGAAAATGGGGATCTCTGCTGCAAAGTATTCATATTACAAGAAAAATATAACTGGCCATACTTGAAAACCATGAAATATACTTAGGCCCACATTTATCAATGTGTTTGTGCCATTCTATTGGTACATATTTATTAACCATTTGAACCAGAATTTCGAGCTGTTCGGCTTGACGTAGTTTCTGACGCTTTTTCTGTAAAAAAAAAAATGCTAGCAGAATTTACAGATGAATAAGGTCCAAACAAAAAAAAAACACCTCAAAGACCGCCTACACTTTGAAAACTGCCTCCTGAAAGAAATTTGGAGGCAGAATTTTTCTGCTTAACAAAAAACGCTGTCAAGACATAGAAAAAAATTGAGTACTAGACATTTTCAAACTCTTTGCAGGGAAGAGCCTGGCTACAGAATTATTCCCAAGGGTTGTCCAACAATAAAACAATATTTTCATTCCCTACAGATCAGTGTTTGTTTGCGAAATACTGACAATAAGCCATCCCCAATAGAACAAATCTTACTTCTGTTCATGTTTTAATCTTCTCATACTACTTCTAATCTTGTCTGCATTATTTTAGATGTCAGCCAACATACTTGCTTCCATTGATAGTCAGGGTGCCCTGCCTCAAAAGTAATGTGCACGCCTGTTAGTTATTGGCTGATCTTTACCTAAGTTAACAACTGTAAAATCACATGTGTCTTCAGTTACAATAAAAACAGAAACAAGCCTTCCGGTTTGATTATAAAAAAAATAGAAAGCTTAAGTGCAAATATAGTACAAATACTTTAGATCAAATCCCCATCATCCTCCCATGCCACATCATACTATGCTGACTATAACAACTATCATACAACATCATTTAAACCATGAGACAATTTTCTATACTGTCTTCTAGACAATCATGCTTATTACGCTATTCTGTCAAAATCAATAATGACATCTGAAGTCCACTTCTCTTCTATTCAATGTCAGTAAAGAGTAGGTTATATTTAAAGTTTTGTATGAATATAGAAACAGAGACTACCAGCTGTTCTGGTCTATTAGGACTCGAATAATTGGCAGATTGAGCAGGTCGGCAATTGGACAGTGACCATGAGAGACACTGGTCCCTTTCCGTCCCGTGATAGCAGCGGTTGATCATTAGTGGAAAATTCAGTTTAGCTGATATATCATAATTGATCATGCACAAAGCCATATAACAGATAAGTGTTGTACAGATCTATACTACATCACCCATAGAAGTCTATGGGCTAATACGTTACCTCCGTGTGCCTTTGGTTTTCTATGGAGGTATACAGAGTTTTTTTTTCTCATGGATTCATAAAGAATCTATGAGTAAAAAAATTGTAGCAAGTCTCAACTCATGCCATAGATATTCTCCCTTAGGAGCGTTTCTTCTAAGGTAGAATACGTATTTTATTGCTTCTAGGGGAGAATAGTGTGACACAGATGCAATTTATAGTGAACCACAGAGTGCCTACAGCTCCATAATATGCAACTGTAAGGGCACTAATTGCTGCCATACAGACTTTGGCGATGCTCACCAACAAGCACTACCACAATTTCCTAGATGACACCACCAGCTAAAAGACGAAGGGAACATGCACTGCATGTATACATCCATAGTTTTCGTTTTAAGTGAATAATTTTTATTATATAAAGTACAGTTAAAATAGGTTTAAAGTTAAAGCTATCCCTTAAATCAGTGTTTCCCAAACTGTGGATCGCGACCATCTGGGGGGTCATGTGAAGATCTCCGGGGGCGTGAACCACTCACCTATGACCCGATTTCAACTGTATCTGCGTCCTCAGTACACAGATACAGTTTAATCCAATGCTGGAGCAGGGAGCTTGATGCATTCACTATATAATGCTGGCCATTAACAGCTCAGCGCATACAGGCGCAATGTAGTGACGTCATCGCGCCTGTCTGTACCAAGCCACACACTGCACAGACCAGAGAAACAGAGGGATCTCCTCCACTCACCGTGGGAAAGGGGATAGGTGAGAAATTATTTATTTATATATTAGGCACTATGGGGACATAATACTGGCTATGGGGCAAAATACTTTATGGGGGCAGCTGTAGGGGCATTATACTGTGTGGGGCAGCTATGAGGGCAATATTCCGTATGGGGGAATGACCCACCATCAACGGCCTTAGTCGGACCTCGGCGACGCCCCCTCCCTTGCCCGCACAATTATCGTTGTTTTTGATGTAGCAGGGACTTCTTTTTTGAATAGACCTAAGTACTGTCATCTAGCTACAAATGATGTTGACATACATCAGACAAAATCGGGCTAAGTACAGGAGTGGGGGGCCCCAAACAAAAGTCTGAGCCAAAAGTGAGTCCCGGCCCCAGAAAGTTTGGGAACCACTGCTCTAAATAACACTAATTTGTTCTGATTCATAATACTGTGAAACGTAATTAAATAAACATTGTAAAGGGAATCATTGCACTGCAAGGGTAAATGAAGCATAAACTTGGTCTTTAAATCACAGATAATCCACAACATAAAACTGCCACATTGATTTTAATCTCCTCTTTAGTCCAGTTGCAGCAACCATGTTCCAGTATTAACCGACCCTGCACACACTACAGCTCTGTCACCACATCCTAATAGTGTATTAAACATACACACACGCCCGTGTATATAAACACAATAGAATACCCTCTCAAAAACTCAAGCAAATACTGCCACTTTTTCCACACTGCTATCCGCTCAGGATATGGTGAAATCTGAGAGGTTGAAAATTCTCCTTCCTTTCTCAAGCCTATTTACTCAGGCTGTTCATAGAAACATTCTGTGATCTCTTTGAAAGCAGCAGCTGATGTTCCCACTGTGTCCCTGGTGCTTAGCTGACAACAGTTTAGAATAAGGCCTCCTGCACACGGCCGTAACTGTGTGAACGGTCCGTGATTACAGCACAGACGGGCATCGGAGTGTCATCCGCGGGCTATCCGCAATCACGGACCGTGAACATACAGGATGTGCATTAATTTCAATGAGCACGGACCGCAATTGCGGACCATATAATGACATATCCTATTTTTCTGTGGTCCGGGCTATAGGCAATGCACAGACCGTGGAAACCACGTTCGTGTGCATTGCCCCATAGGTTAGCATGTGTTTTATACTATCAGCAATTGCAGTTCCACAATTGCGGATAGTATACGGCTACAAAACTATGGTCGTGTGCATGACGCCTTAGTTGTATGGCCGCTGTGCTGATGAGTCGCTATATGTAAATTTATTAAGTATTACTGTCTCTGCATGATGGAGTGGATACTAAATCTACTTGCAACATATTTTGTATTATATTCTAATAGTAATCTTTAATACATACTTTAAAATGTGAAGGAAGCATGAGCTGAAAAATTAGAGGAGCATTTTTGTGCATTGATCAAAACTAGAAAATCAGTTCGTATTTTTATAGTTTCATCAATGCACAAAAAAATATTGCAAGATGAACATACAATGGCTCAGCAGCACAGTGGCAATACAACTTATTTAAAAATGTGGCTTTAAAACAGATTTCACGTGAACATTTTGTGAGGGCAAATTACAGTTCACAAAAGTATTAGTGCAAGTAGCCAGAAAACTCTTGGTGCATTTGTATTTACTGTAGCAACCTCTCTCCATGGATCTTTGACTGTGTCTGCAACATTTGTTTTGTGACATGTTAGGGTTTGTTCACATCAGCGTCGGGCTTCCGTTCATCGGTTCTGTTCGACCTTTCCGTTGGCGGAACCGATGAACATAAAGTCGATTGGAAACCATAGTTTCTGTATGCATTCCCATTGATTTCAATGGTAATGCTTTTCGTTGCAGTTGGTTTCCATATGTTTCCGTTCCGTAAAGTTTCCGTTTTTGCAGCGGAAAAAATAGCATAGTCGATTACGCTATTATTTCCGCGACAAAAACTGAAACTTTACGGAACATAAACAAACGGAAACCAACTGTAATGGAAGCATTACCATTGAAATCTATGGTGATGCATATGGAAGCTTTGGTTTCCATTCAGCTTTCTGTTCATCAGTTTCTCTGACGGAAAGGTTGAACGGAACCGATGAACAGAAGCCCAGCGCAGATGTGAACAGGCACTTGACAAGGTTTTTTTTTTAGCATTAAACCAGGGACTGTGTACCATATGACAGTAACTGTGTGCCAGTGTGCCACAGAATGTAGTCAAAAAGTGATAGAAAAGATTTCCAGCTCTGCAATAGCAAAACGGTGCTCTAGCTGCTATAAAGTCGCAGACTTTAAATATATTATATTTTGGCATCTTTAGATATTTGAGGCCGAATGGGTATCCTCAAACAGGGATTAGGCAATCACACAAAGTGATCACAGCAGAAGTACTCACAGCACCCCGTTATGGGGAGAATATGCACAGGGAGCAACACACTCGAAAAAAGAGAGTACGTAGAAGAAATAGTGGAAGATCTAAGTCCAAAAAATAAGATGGGAAAAAGGAAATAATTCAGGAGTCACCAATTCTTAATTTGAAACAATTCATTACTGAAAAAGGTTTAAAATATGCACGCAACAATTCCTTGAATACATTTGATACACACATTGGAGTAGAAAAATATGTAAAGAAAATATTATATAAAAATCCTATAGAACTGAGAACAACTAACATCTCTAGTTATAGACATACAGATTTGAAATTTAAATAAAAACATTTCCCAGACAATAAATAGGAGGTGAATTTGCGGCATTTAAAAAAGCAGTGGAAACAAGTTAAACCATCGCGACATGTCTTAAGCTATCTGACACTTAAAGAAATCAAAGCCACAGTAGAACAACAAAACAACCGCAATATTACAATTCGCCCAGTTGATAAAAAGGGGCAATCATGGGTTTAGATACCAGCAAGTATGATGAGGTATGTAAATGCCAATTAACAGTGGCACATATATATGAGGCATTAAGTAGGGATCCCACGCAACAATTTTTTATGAAATTGGTTGAAATGTATCAAAAGGAACTGAATAAAGGAGTTCTTAGCAGACAAGAACATGATTAATTTTAGGTACCCAGAAACGGATACCCATTTTTTATCGCATCACTAGGGTCTATAAAGACCCAGTGACCCAGTGCATAAAGACACAAAGACCCAGTAGACCCATAGTTTCCAGAATTTATTCATTAACATCAAATCTATCACAATATATATAAATTCTTGCACCCCTATGTTAAAACCACACCTGCATGATACAACTCAGATTATCCAGATCATTGAAAATCTGGAGAGGCAATCAAATGTTGGGAACCCTAGACATTAGTTCCTTGTATACCCCCATTAATCATGATTAAGAAGTGTAAGCAGTTAGATTGATGCTGGAACAACATGGGGACATGAAAATGGAGCAGATTGATTTTATTCTGGAGGGATTTAAGTTCATACTGTTACATAATTAATTTTATAATGGAAAACATTTATTTTTTTACTAGCGATCAGGCACCGCCATGGGCACCAGGTTTGCCCCCAATTTTTACAATTTATGGTATATTGGGAACAGCTTACCATCCTTCCCAAATTGGGGGAGGGCCCCTGTGCTATGGTGGTGCTATATAGATTATGTTTTCATAATTTGGGATCGATTTAAAATGTAATTAGTATAATATATTGTGGAGTTGAACATTAACTTACACTTTGCTCCACATATCATAGAATTTCTAGATTTACTAGTGACGACAAATTATTCTAAATGACTTTACATTACATTTCATAAACCTATATCACGAAATGGCTGTAGTTTACAAAGTAGCTGCCACCAACCTTACTGGCTGTTGATTGTACCCTTCAATCAGTTTAGAAGAATTAAGAGAAATTGCACATTGACAGAAAGAATAAATTGAAGGCTGGTGTGTGACTGGACAATTCTTGGAGAAAAAATATCCAATAGATGTGGTGACAGATGTTTTGGAAAAAGCTCTCAATTTAGGCAGAACTTAATTTTTTCAAACGCCAAACACAAAGACAGCAGTTTAAGAAAAAAAGAAAGTTGCAATTAATGCTAAATTGGTATTACCATTTAATGAACAGCACAAACAATAGAAAGACATAATACATAGGATTGTAGAGATACATTTTTATCACCATTGCTACTCCCAAATCCACCAATTGTATATACAAGGGCTCTCAACTTCCATAGATCTGGGATGTGCTCTAACCGTAATTGTACGCATTTCCCTAGAAAAACTCTGTTAGTGAGATCAACAACCTTTTTGTGTGGAAGATAAATGAGGTCCTAAAAGTGAGAACGTGATTTATTTAATACAATGTCCTTGCAACAAACAATATATTGTCTAGAACATAAAAGAAGGTTGTCCAAACATATTTACAAAATAAAGATTAGATTTGAGAAACACACATTATCTCATTATTTCTATAAGGGCCAGTTCACACAGAGTTTTTTTACATGTTTTTTTGACACGGAAACCACGTCGAAAAACGCGCCAAAAAATGTCCGAAATGCCTCCCATTGACTTCAATGGGAGGCGGAGGCGTTTTTTGCCCGCGGCGCTCAATGGCCGCGGGCGAAAAAAGCAGCGGAAAACACTGCAAAAAACACGGCAAACGGCGTGCAGGCAGATCAAAATCTGCCTCAAAATTCCAGACGGAGATTTGAGGCAGAATTTTCTGCCTGCAAAAAACTCTGTGTGAACATAGCCTAACAATTCCATAGTAGTAATCTTTGATCTTTACTGCAATCCAAAAAGTCAAATAGGACTGGATGGGTGGAGATCATGTCGCATGTTTGTCACGAGCAGAATCACGGTAAATGCATGAGTTTGAGACACTTGTACCCCAAGGTCTAAATTCTGACCTAGAAGTCTTTGGCTTCATTTAAGAGATATCTGAGGTGGGTTCTCCCTCACAGCACATTGGTGTCCGAGTGATGTATTCTGTGGTTGACCCCACCTCAGAGATGCACAATCAAAACAACTCCATTTTATGATCATCTCTTTCAGGTTTTGGGGATGAGTCTATCTTTTAGAATTATATATAGTTGATATAAATATACTCATAATATACTTTGTCCTATATTATCAGATAATTTTATTGTGTTTTATTTTCCTTATTGTATTCTATTTATTTGACTTTAAAATTTCCTATGAGGTAATTTCCTATGAGTTCCACAATTGCGGATAGTATACGGCCACAAAACTATGGTCGTGTGCATGACGCCTTAGTTGTATGGCTGCTGTGCTGATGAGTCGCTATATGTAAATTTATTAAGTATTACTGTCTCTGCATGATGGAGTGGATACTAAATCTACTTGCAACATATTTTGTATTATATTCTAATAGTAATCTTTAATACATACTTTAAAATGTGAAGGAAGCATGAGCTGAAAAATTACAGGAGCATTTTTGTGCATTGATCAAAACTAGAAAATCAGTTCGTATTTTTATAGTTTCATCAATGCACAAAAAAATATTGCAAGATGAACATACAATGGCTCAGCAGCACAGTGGCAATACAGCTTATTTAAAAATGTGGCTTTAAAACAGATTTCACGTGAACATTTTGTGAGGGCAAATTACAGATCACAAAAGTATTAGTGCAAGTAGCCAGAAAACTCTTGGTGCATTTGTATTTACTGTAGCAACCTCTCTCCATGGATCTTTGACTGTGTCTGCAACATTTGTTTTGTGACATGTTAGGGTTTGTTCACATCAGCGTCGGACTTCCGTTCATCGGTTCTGTTCGACCTTTCCGTCGGAGGAACCGATGAACATAAAGTCGATTGGAAACCATAGTTTCTGTATGCATTCCCATTGATTTCAATGGTAATGCTTTTCGTTGCAGTTGGTTTCCATATGTTTCCATTCCGTAAAGTTTCCGTTTTTGCAGCAGAAAAAATAGCATAGTCGATTACGCTATTATTTCCGCGACAAAAACTGAAACTTTACGGAACATAAACAAACGGAAACCAACTGTAATGGAAGCATTACCATTGAAATCTATGGTGATGCATATGGAAGCTTTGGTTTCCATTCAGCTTTCTGTTCATCAGTTTCTCTGACGGAAAGGTTGAACGGAACCGATGAACAGAAGCCCAGCGCAGATGTGAACAGGCACTTGACAAGGTTTTTTTTTTAGCATTAAACCAGTGACTGTGTACCATATGACAGTAACTGTGTGCCAGTGTGCCACAGAATGTAGTCAAAAAGTGATAGAAAAGATTTCCAGCTCTGCAATAGCAAAACGGTGCTCTAGTTGCTATAAAGTCGCAGACTTTAAATATATTATATTTTGGCATCTTTAGATATTTGAGGCCGAATGGGTATCCTCAAACAGGGATTAGGCAATCACACAAAGTGATCACAGCAGAAGTACTCACAGCACCCCGTTATGGGGAGAATATCCACAGGGAGCAACACACTCGAAAAAAGAGAGTATGTAGAAGAAATAGTGGAAGATCTAAGTCCAAAAAATAAGATGGGAAAAAGGAAATAATTCAGGAGTCACCAATTATTAATTTGAAACAATTCATTACTGAAAAAGGTTTAAAATATGCACGCAGCAATTCCTTGAATACATTTGATACACACATTGGAGTAGAAAAATATGTAAAGAAAATATTATATAAAAATCCTATAGAACTGAGAACAACTAACATCTCTAGTTATAGACATACAGATTTGAAATTAAAATAAAAACATTTCCCAGACAATAAATAGGAGGTGAATTTGCGGCATTTAAAAAAGCAGTGGAAACAAGTTAAACCATCGCGACATGTCTTAAGCTATCTGACACTTAAAGAAATCAAAGCCACAGTAGAACAACAAAACAACCGCAATATTACAATTCGCCCAGTTGATAAAAAGGGGCAATCATGGGTTTAGATACCAGCAAGTATGATGAGGAATGTAAATGGCAATTAACAGTGGCACATATATATATATATATATATATCAGGCATTAAGTAGGGATCCCACGCAACAATTTTTTATGAAATTGGTTGAAATGTACCAAAAGGAACTGAATAAAGGAGTTCTTAGCAGACAAGAACATGATTAATTTTAGGTACCCAGAAACGGATACCCATTTTTTATAAAGACCCAGTGACCCAGTGCATAAAGACACAAAGACCCAGTAGACCCATAGTTTCCAGAATTTATTCATTAACATCAAATCTATCACAATATATATATAAATTCTTGCACCCCTATGTTAAAACCACACCTGCATGATACAACTCAGATTATCCAGATCATTGAAAATCTGGAGAGGCAATCAAATGTTGGGAACCCTAGACGTTAATTCCTTGTATACCCCCATTAATCATGATTAAGAAGTGTAAGCAGTTAGATTGATGCTGGAACAACATGGGGACATGAAAATGGAGCAGATTGATTTTATTCTGGAGGGATTTAAGTTCATACTGTTACATAATTAATTTTATAATGGAAAACATTTATTTTTTTACTAGCGATCAGGCACCGCCATGGGCACCAGGTTTGCCCCCAATTTTTACAATTTATGGTATATTGGGAACAGCTTACCATCCTTCCCAAATTGGGGGAGGGCCCCTGTGCTATGGTGGTGCTATATAGATTATGTTTTCATAATTTGGGATCGATTTAAAATGTAATTAGTATAATATATTGTGGAGTTGAACATTAACTTACACTTTGCTCCACATATCATAGAATTTCTAGATTTACTAGTGACGACAAATTATTCTAAATGACTTTACATTACATTTCATAAACCTATATCACGAAATGGCTGTAGTTTACAAAGTAGCTGCCACCAACCTTACTGGCTGTTGATTGTACCCTTCAATCAGTTTAGAAGAATTAAGAGAAATTGCACATTGACAGAAAGAATAAATTGAAGGCTGGTGTGTGACTGGACAATTCTTGGAGAAAAAATATCCAATAGATGTGGTGACAGATGTTTTGGAAAAAGCTCTCAATTTAGGCAGAACTTAATTTTTTCAAACGCCAAACACAAAGACAGCAGTTTAAGAAAAAAAGAAAGTTGCAATTAATGCTAAATTGGTATTACCATTTAATGAACAGCACAAACAATAGAAAGACATAATACATAGGATTGTAGAGATACATTTTTATCACCATTGCTACTCCCAAATCCACCAATTGTATATACAAGGGCTCTCAACTTCCATAGATCTGGGATGTGCTCTAACCGTAATTGTACGCATTTCCCTAGAAAAACTCTGTTAGTGAGATCAACAACCTTTTTGTGTGGAAGATAAATGAGGTCCTAAAAGTGAGAACGTGATTTATTTAATACAATGTCCTTGCAACAAACAATATATTGTCTAGAACATAAAAGAAGGTTGTCCAAACATATTTACAAAATAAAGATTAGATTTGAGAAACACACATTATCTCATTATTTCTAAGGGCCAGTTCACACAGAGTTTTTTTACATGTTTTTTTTACACGGAAACCACGTCGAAAAACGCGCCAAAAAATGTCCGAAATGCCTCCCATTGATTTCAATGGGAGGCGGAGGCGTTTTTTGCCCGCGGCGCTCAATGGCCGCGGGTGAAAAAAGCAGCGAAAAACACCGCAAAAAAAGCGGCAAACGGCGTGCAGGCAGATCAAAATCTGCCTCAAAATTCCAGACAGAGTTTTGAGGCAGAATTTTCTGGCTGCAAAAAACTCTGTGTGAACATAGCCTAACAATTCCATAGTAGTAATCTTTGATCTTTACTGCAATCCAAAAAGTCAAATGGGACTGGATGGCTGGAGATCATGTGGCATGTTTGTCACGAGCAGAATCACGGTAAATGCATGAGTTTGAGACACTTGTACCCCAAGGTCTAAATTCTGACCTAGAAGTCTTTGGCTTCTGAGGTGGGTTCTCCCTCACAGCACATTGGTGTCCGGGTGATGTATTCTGCGGTTGACCCCCCCTCAGGGATGCACAATCAAAACAACTCCATTTTATGATCATCACTTCCAGTTTTTGGGGATGATTCTATCTTTTAGAGTTGTATATAGTTGATATATAAATATACTCTTAATGTACTTTGTCCTATATTATCAGATTATTTTATTGTGTTTTATTTTCCTTATTGTTTTCTATTTATTTGACTTTAAAATTTCCTATGAGGTATCTGCATTATGCCTTAGAGGGCATATCAGGTTCATGTTATCAAATCCAAGTTTCACAGAAAGCCCTTAATCCTATTTAAACTCCAGGACATACGAGAGACGTAGACTTTACACTTACTATTTTTTTTATATACTATTTTCATACATATTTAATACATATTTTCTATATGCATTTTTGCGCACTTTAGGTAATCTTGCATTTATTAGGATTTCTTGCAATCCATTTGGTCAATGCAATGCATATTTGTTTGCATACATATGTTTTGAAATATATCTTTGCAAGTTACAATCTTCCTATGTGATATCTGGAGTGCCAGCACACATTTTTTAGTTTATAACTTTCTTCACTGCACTAGGTGTATCAACCAATATTGCGCAACTAGTAAGCTACCCTTCAATATTTTTTTATTTTTAATAAGAATGGGTATAATGTTTTATGGGTGAGGAAATCTCTTTAACCACTTCCGGCCACAGCTATTTTCGTTTCTTAACTTTTGTTTTTTCATCGTAGCCTTCCAAGAGCCATAACGTTTTTTGTTTTTCCATCGACATAGCCGTATGAAGGCTTGCTTTTTGCAGGAAAATTTTTATTTATTAATGGCACCATTTGCTGTACAATATAAGGTACTGAGGAGCTTTTAAAAATTATTTTGTGGAGTGGAAAAAAAAAAAAACAGCAATTCTTCCATTGTATTTTTGGATTTATTTTTACGGTGTTCATCGTGCACTAAAAATGACTTCACTTTATTCTGCAGGTCCATACGATTACGGCCATACAAAATGATATTGTTTCTTTATGTTTTCTACTTTGAAAAAAAAACTGTTTGTTAAAAAAAATTTTTTTGTTTCGTCACATGTTGAGACCCATAACACTTTTATTTTTCCCTCGATAAAGCTGTGCGAAGACTTATTTTCTGCTGGGCAAGCTGTCGTTTTTACGACTTTGTGATCACTTTTGATTCCATTTTTTTGGGAGGCAAAGTGACCATGAAGGATAAATAACGTCATATTTTAATAGTTCAGATGCTTATGGATGCGGCGATACTAAATATGTTAATTTTTTTTACATAAAAATGGGAAAAGGGATAAAAAGTTTTTTTTTGAACCTTTAATGTTTTTTTTTATATTGTTGAAAACTTTATTAAAGTTTTCAGTAGGAGACTTCAACATGGAATCTTTTTGTTGCTTGTACAATACACTGCAATACTTCTACATTGCAGTGTATTGTTCTCTGAGTATTAGGGTATGTTCACACGCAGTGACCAAAAACATCTGAAAATACGGAGCTGTTTTCAGGCGAAAACAGCTCCTGATTTTCAGACGTTTTTGCAAGTACTCACGTTTTTCGCGACGTATTTTACGGCTGTTATTGGAGCTGTTTTTCAATGGAGTCAATGAAAAACAGCTCCAAAAACGTCCCAAGAAGTAACATGCACTTCTTTTTTGCGGGCGTCTTTTTACGCGCCATATTTTGACAACGCGTAAAATTACACCTCGTGGGAACAGAACACCGTAAAACCCATTGCAAGCAATGGGCAGATGCTTGTAGGCGTATTAGGGGCGTGTTTTAAGGCGTAATTCGAGGCGTAAAACACCTGAATTACATCTGAAAACACGGCGTGTGAACATACCCTTATCCTACTAAGTTGTGTATCTGGCAGAAGAACTAAGATGGCAGACCTGGGAGCCTTCACTAGGCCCCCGGCTGCCATGACAACCCAGCGGCATCCCACGATTATGTCGCAGAGGGGCTTATGGGGTGACAGAGAAGGGCCTCAACCTTCTGCTTGATGGCTTAGATGTCATGGCCACTATTATTCATGGCATCTAAGTGGTTAAACGATCGGGATCGGACCTACATACATATATATATATATATATATATATATATATATGATATGTGATATACAGTGTTGTACATATACGACATATGAGCATTTTTTTAAATTAAATCAATGTTATAGGTGCTTATAAACATTTTTAAAATTCACTTTATTAAAAGTGATGCTTCGTTTTTACCAATACAGCTTCTCTGTATCCTCTATACTAAGAAGCTGTATCATTCGCTATGAGCCGATTCCGTAATTTGAGCTGAACTGACGGCTCAGCTGATTGCAGGTCCTGTGTGTGTCTAACACACCGGACAACCATAATATTGATTCCCTCTAAGTTTTGTGATTGATATTATGGTTGTACTGCGTGTTAGAAATACACACAGGACCCACTCTCAGCCAAGCCGTCAGATCATAGTGAACAATACAGCTTCCCTATATAGAGGATGCTAAGAAACTGTATCAGGAAAAACAAAGCAACATTTTTAATAGAAGTCATTAAAACATTTTTCATAAGCACCTAAAACATTGATTTAATAATAATAATAATAATAATTTAAAAAAAAATACTTGCAAAGGTGTAAAGTCTAATAAAGTCTAGTTAAGTTAAAGTTTTTTAACCAAAAACATTTATCATCTATTTACTTGAAATGGATGTTTCTGTCAGTCCCATAGACATTGAAAAGAGTGGCAGCGCACATACTCGACTGCCACTCAGTTCAAACTCCTCCCTGCGCAGTCGTGCAAACTAGTAATAAGGGTTATATTACAAAGAGAATTCTTATTTTATTTTGAGACTTAATACCCTTATTTACACAAGGATTTAGAATTGTTTAATGATATTGTTTTTATTTTTCACCTTCACCTAAAAACATATCTCATATCCATCCCTATCTTACCACTGATGATGCTAATACACTATTTCAAGGTCTAATAATTTTTTACACCTCAATTACTGTAACTCAATTCTAACTCGCATTCCAATAAGCAAACTAGCTCCTCTTCAATCCAACACAAATACAGAAGTCAGGTTGATCTTTCTGTCTAGCAGTTGCACCAACGCCTCTGCTCTCTTTCACTTATTGCACTGGTTAACTATTTTTTTGAAAAATTACATTCAAAATTCTCCTACTAGTCTTCAAAGCTCTCCACAATGCTACACCGTCATACACCTCCACTCTTGCTCTTTGCTCAGCCAAAGACCTAGGACTCTCAACCTCTCTTTACATCCTCTCACTCCAAGCTTCAGGACCTCTCCTGTGTTGCACTAATTGTGTGGAACTCACTGCCCTGAATCATCAATGTTTTTCCTAACATTCCCATTTTTAAGTATGCCTTAAAAACAAATTTATTCAAGAAGGCCTATGTCACATTACCATAGTCCATGGCTCATACACAACCTGACCTGGTCACAAATATCTCCACTCTACTATATCCTCAACTTGCTAATTATATCACATCAATCTGCAATTTATATCTGTTGGCTCAGATAGTGGCTGGTGACTGGTTCATGTAGCTTTATTTACATTCCTCTTGCCAACACAATGGTCTTGTCCCCCGGACACAATCAGCACTATGTACCTATTATATTGTTTTGACTACTTGTTCCTTTGCTTATTTGTTACAGGTAATTCACCAGTTTTAAAGCGTTGCAGAATTTGTTAACACTGTATAAATAAAGATTAGCATTATTTTTATTGTTTAACAAAAGAATAAATGTAAACATATAAATATATATATATATATATATATATATATATATATATATATAGGAGGTCCACCGTCCGGCAGCGCCAACTTTAAAAGTATAGATGGGTGCACGCCTTGGGAACCCGATCACAGTTCCATATCCAATAAACATCCAATGATAGGCAGCACTCCAATGTCAAGGTGAGAAAATAGCTTTAATAGCCCTCATGTGACGTTTCGGCTCTGTGCAATGAGCCTTTCTCATGCTTGAGAAAGGCTCATTGCACAGAGCCGAAACGTCGCACGAGGGCTATTAAAGCTATTTTTTTCACCTTGACATTGGAGTGCTGCCTATCATTGGATGCATATATATATATATATATATATATATATATATAAAGTTAGGATCAGAATTATTTGGGCAGTGACACAAGATCTGGCATTTTAGCCGTTTACCAAAACATATTAAATATACAGTTATATAATCAATATCGTCTTAAAGTGCAGACTCTCAGCTTTAATTTGATTGTTTCACATCCTAATTTGAGGAAGGGTTTAGGAATTACAGCTCTTTAATATGTAGCTACATCTTTTTCAAAAGATATTTAATGGGCTGCATGGGCTATTCCATCATCAATTAAGCAGGTAAAAGGTCTGGAGTTGATTCCAGGTGTGGCATTTGCATTTGGAAGCTGTTGCTGTGAACCCACAACATGAGGTCAAAGGAACTCTCAATGCAAGTGAAACAGACCATCGTTAGGCTGAAAAATCCATCAGAGACATAGCACAGATGTTAGGAGTGGCCAAATCAACAGTTTGGTACATTCTTGAAAAAAAAGAGCGCACTGCTGATCTCGTGAACTCCAAAAGCCCGGGACATCCACGGAAGACAACAGTGGTGGGTGATCGTAGAATCCTTTCCATGGTGAAGAAAAACCCCTTCACAACATCTACCCAAGTGTAGAACACTCTCCTGGAAGTAAATGTATCAGTATCTAAGTCTACCATAAAGAGAACACTTCATGAGAGCAAATACAGAGGATTCACCACAAGGTGCAAACCATTAATCAGCCTCAAAAATACAAAGGCCAGATTAGATTTTACCAAACAACATATAAAGAAGCCAGCAAAGTTCTGGAACAGCATTCTTTGGACAGATGGAACTAAGATCAACCTGTACCATAATGATGGGAAGAAGGAAGAATGGAGCAGGCTTGGAACGGCTCATGATCCAAAGCACACCACATCCTCTGTAAAACATGGTGGAGGCAGTGTGATGACATGGGCATGCATGGCTGGCAAAGGCACTGGGTCACTATTGTTTATTGATGATGTGACTGAAGACAGAAGCAGCCGGATGAATTCTGAAGTGTTCAGGGATATACTTTCTGCTCCGATTAAACCAAATGCAGCAAGGTTGATTGGACATCGCTTCTCAGTACAGATGGACAATGACCCAAAACGTACTGCGAAAGCAACCCAGGAGTTTTTTTTAAGGCAAAGAAGCGGAATATTCTGTAATGGCCAAGTCAAACACCAGATCTCAACCCGATCTAGCATGCATTTCACTTGCTTAAGGAGGCTCTGTCAGCACATTATAAGTGCCCTATCTCCTACATAATGTGATTGGCGCTGTAATGTAGATAACAACACTGTTTTTTATTTAGAAAAACGATCAATTTTGAGCAAGTTATGCACAATTTTATATTTATGCTAATTACTTTCTTAATAGACAACTGGGCGTGTTTTTACTTTTTTACCAACTGAGCGTTGTAAAGAGAAGTTTATGAAGCTGACCAATCAGTGTCATACACTTCTCTCCAATTGTTTTACCAAAGTGTCTTGGGAGTGAATAGACATCACCTCCAGCCAGGACACGATGTCTATTCATCATTCCCGACACTTCGGTAAAGTTTCTTGCTCAAAATTGATCGTTTTTCTAAATAAAAAACACTGTTGTTATCTACAGTACAGCGCCGATCACATTATGTAGGAGATATGGCACATATAATGTGGTGACAGAGCTTCTTTAAGACAAAACTTAAGGCAGAAAGGCGCACAAACAAGCAACAACTGAACACAGCTGCAGTAAAGTCCTGGCAAAGCATCACAAAGGGGGAAACCCAGCGTTTGGTGATGTCCACAGGTTCCAGACTTCAGGCAGACATTACGTGCAAAGGATTCTCTACAAAGTATTAAAAATAAACATTTTATTTATGGTATTGTTACTTTGTCCAATTACTTTCGAGCCCCTGAAATAAGGAGGCCGTGTAGAAAAATGGTTGCAATTCCTGAACGTTCCACAGGATATTTTAGTTCAACCCCTTGAATTAAACCTGAGAGTCCACACTTCAATTGCGTCTCCGTTGTTTCATTTCATATCCAATGTGGTGGCATGCAGAGCCCAAATCATGAAGATTGTGTCACTGTCCAAATAATTCTGGACCTAACTGTATGTAGTATATACTATACAATGTCTAGAAATGTAAGGATGTGTTCACATCAGCTTCAGGCTTCCATTCATGGGTTCCATTCGACCTTTCCGTCGGAGGAACCGAGGAACGGAAACCAATTGAAAACCATAACTTCTATTTGCATTACCACTGATTTAAATGGTAATGCTTCCATTGCAGTTAATTTTCATTTGTTTGCGTTCTGTAAAGTTTCTGGTTTTTTTTCACAGAAACAATAGTTTAGTCGACTACGCTATTGTTTCCATGAAAAAGACGGAAACTTTACGTAATGGAAACAAACGGAAACCAACTGCAACGGAATCAATGGTAATGCAAACGGAAGCTATGGTTTCCGTTTGGCTTCCCGTTCAATGGTTCCTCCGAAGGAAAGGTCTAATGTTACCGATGAATGGAAGCCTGACGCTGATGTGAACAGGCCCTGATACTAATAACATTATAGTGATATATTCTTCTATCTCTTTCTTATATATATATTGGCTTATTAAAGGATTACCTGCCATTTCCACTATTAAGGGCCAACCATGAATAAGGCTCGGCCTCGATATATAGTTGATCGATCTACGTACTCCCTTGACCTTTTCAATGAAGAATATGAGAAGAAAAATCGCAGTTACCCAGTGGGTGGGAAAGCGCGAAAATTATTCAGGTAATAGCTAAAAAACGTATAAATTAATGGAGTTTTCCCATGAAACACATTTCAGGGTTTTCTGTGAATATGCCATAAATATATGCTTGCTCAGGTCTTTACGTAACTCCCATAGTCTAGAATAGAAAGCACCGGAGACATGCGCAGTCGTCACTCCATTCAATCTGCAGGTTTATCCCTGTTCTGCTGATAGGTGGGGGACTCAGACATTTCTGGCGTATCTTTGGCTTATTCATGGCGTGATGCTAGTGCTGTTCTCAACAGTCTGAGACAATTATATGTCTCCCCACTTCTGCTTTACCTCCGCTCTGATGCAGTCTCACAGACAGAGAGATAGACTGCATCTACCAGCAGCCATTAGTCCCCCTTTCCTTGTCTGCAAATATTCATAAAGCTCCTCAGTCCTTAAAAATGTATCTAGAGTAAGGGCCCTTTTACACTGGCCAATTATCGGGCAAACAAGCGTTCACAGAATGCTCATTCCCGATCATTGCCCTGTGTTAACAGGGCAACGATCAGCCAATGAACGAGAAAACGAAAATATTATTGTTGTCAGCAGCACATCTCCCTGTGTGAACAGGGAGATGTGCTGCCAACAAGATAGAAATGGTAGCGCTCGTCATAAGTTTCCTGGTAGGGTATCTGTTGAAATACCCTTCTAAAACTTCGGTCTAATATATTTTGGGCCATGATTGCGTCAACATCCCCATACTAGCTATTTGTGAAAGGAGCAAACGAGCGCCGATCAACGAGCTGTCATGTTGGTTATCGCCATGTGAGACCAACTTAAGGGTCCTTTTACAAGGCCAGATATGGGCTCTGAAAACGAGCGCCGATAAATGAGACAGCTTGTTGATTGGCACTCAATTGCTCCTTTCACAAGGAGCAATGATCAGTTATGTAAGGAGATGAGCGATCGTTAATACATTAAACGTTAATCCATCATGTCGGCAGCACATCTCCCTGTTTACACAGGGAGATGTGCTGCCGACTAGCAACCATTTAATTTGCCGCATAAATAAGCAGATCAGCCAATGAGCGAACGAGCGTTCGCATGTTTATTGGCTGATTGTTGCCCTGTTTACATAGGGCAATGATCGGGAATGAGCATTCATGTGAACACTCATTTGCCCGAACATTGGCCAAGGTAAAAGGGCCTTTACGCACTCTAGATGAATGTTTTAAGGACTCAGGAGTTTTCTGAAAGGCTGCAGGAAGGTGAGAAGGTGTCACTTTTTCCTAATAAGATATATTCACATGAACTACTAATCTATGCAAAAAAAGCATTGTGAGAATAGGTACACTTTTTTTTATGCATTTATGTACACATAAAAGTTTTAAGAAAACCTTCTTGTATTCTCTTCTTTACCTTCTGAATTTATGTGTTTCTTTCAGTTGGACGCCGGCCAAATTCAAAGCTTTATTATTTGGTCTCTTCCCTATACTTACTTGGGTACCCAAATATAACTTAAAAGAATATGCCCTCCCAGATGTGCTTGGTGGCATCAGTGCTGGCACTATCCAGGTCCCGCAAGGTTAGTCGGGTCTTTATTTTGCAAAAGCATATAGTTAATGGTCCACTGAGACAGATGTTGTCAGTTTTCCTTTATGGTTGCAGGCATGGCCTTTGCCCTTCTTGCTAACCTACCACCTGTGAATGGACTGTACTCTTCCTTCTTCCCCCTTGTGATTTACTTCTTCTTGGGAGGAATTCCACAGATGGTACCAGGTAAGGAATTCTAGTTGGTTTCTGGTATCTGTGTCAGTATTTTATGTTATTTACTGTAACCCAAAATTCCTGATTTATTATAGGAACGTTCGCTGTCATTAGTATAATAGTGGGAAATGTGTGTATGCAACTGGCTCCAGAATCCGATTTTCAAATACTGAATGAGACCACAAATGTTAATACAACAGACACAGAGAAGATGAATAATGCAAGACTGCAGGTTTCAGCAACACTGGCATGTCTGACAGCAATCATACAGGTCAGCATAATCGTACATATAGCACATAGTACCGCTTAGCAGACGTGAATAGTATCTTTTTTATTTGGCAAATTAATACAATTTAAGCCTTTGTCTATAATAATTCATTTCTTTTATCCTCCATTGAAGATTGCGTTGGGCTTCGTACAGTTTGGCTTTGTTGCCATATATCTGTCTGAATCCTTCATCCGTGGTTTTATGACAGCAGCTGGCTTGCAAATCCTTATATCTGTGCTCAAGTATATATTTGGAATTACAGTGCAACCGTACAGTGGACCTCTGGCTATAGTTTATGTAAGTATTTATATGTAGCCTCAGAATGAAACGGACAGATTATCCTATCCAGAAATATAACCCATGTACGTTGCTCCTTGTAGACTTTCATAGACATCTGCAAGAGCCTTCCACATACCAACGTGGCTTCCTTGGTCTTTGCTTTGGTCAGCACAGTGCTGCTTATCATCGTCAAGGAGCTGAACCTAAAATACATGCATAAGATTCGCTTTCCTATTCCCATGGAGATCATGATTGTATGTATACATTTCTCTAACAATTTATATAATTATGTTGTGCCCATTCATAAAAGCACATCTATCATTCCAGGTGAATTTTCAGAATAAGCTGTCACGTGTGTATTTTAGGTAGTTTTTCCCCTCTGCACGCTCCATCCCTAGATGTATTGTTTTTTCATGAGCACAGCTTCAGAATGGAAAGACACTACCTGCTATGATGTTCTCCCATATTCAGGATCACTGCACCCTGTCATCCAACCCACATACCGTATAGTCATAGCAGTAGCAGCAGCAATTTTTATAGGACATAATACATGAAAAGACTGAGCAGTGCTGCTCTCAATAAAGCTCTGATGTGAGACAGTCTAAAGCCCCATGCACACGACTGTAGAATTCATCTGTATTTGCGGATCATAATTACGGTCTGCAGTTATGGACCCATCCATTTCTATTGACCACGGACACCTTCCTGTGTATTTACTGGAAAGTGTCCGGGCCGTAGAAAGCCTCTGCAAAAGATAGGACATGTCCTAAATTTTGATTTTTGCGGACCATGCTCCCATTCTTTAGAACACGGGGCAAAAATGCGGGTGGCGGCCGCCATGCCCGTAATCGCAGACCATGATTACAGGCACGGCCGTGTGCATGGGGCCTAATACTTAGATCTAATGCACAGGACCGTGTTTTTCATCCGTTTACTATCCGCAATTTTGCAGATAGCACATGGACCCATTTATTTATATGACCCCATGCATACTGATGACACATGGACGCCTTTTTGTGGGCAAATGAACCGCAAGTACAGACAACGGATCCGTGGTTTTGCAGACCGCAAATTGTCACGCTTGCATTAGGCCTTAGATTATCTGTTCAGCAGGAGAACTGAATGTATAGCAAGGCTAACTCTTGCCCCCAACCCCGCTTTCTGCACTCTCGCACACTCCCTGAAACTCTGCTCTGTGTAATATCATTTCTCATCGATAAATGGAGAAAGAGGCCTTTTTCTTTAACTTGATATATTACAATGTTTTTTTTATCTTTGCATGCACTATTTTTTTTAAAAAAGAATAAAAATGTAAACCATGGCAATGCCTTAAAGCTAAATTTAAATTTTAACTTCTACCATTGAGACTTAGGAGCTATTGCCTGTGTTTTTCTTACAGGTCATAATTGCTACTGTTGTCTCTGGAAGTTTTGACCTTCCTCATAAATATGCAATGAATGTAGTGGGATACATTCCTCTAGGGTAAGTAGTTAAATAAACGCCGAAAATATTCTGGTAAATCTGCTGTACCTCTCCCTGCTTTACCAATCAGTGCAGTAAATTATCCTGTTCTGTCAGCAATTTAATTTCAGAGACACTTTCTCCATATAATTTTACTGACAGCAAAATCTTCTTCCATGATTATTACCTTCTTTACAAATATCTTCATTTGAAAATAACTTTTTTTAATATTTTAAGATGTCTTTCTAAATTCCACTTAGATACACCAAAGTAGTGTTAAAGGTGCACCGGCCCCGACTTGTAGTCCACCATATCACACTCCTCAGACCTTCCAAAAACATAAAAGAGAAAATGGATCAAAACAGTCAACTTACTTGTTCTATTAGCATGGCATCAGTGCAAACAATATACATAATTTTTGAGAAATGAGTACCATCTATTTACCAATAAAATCTACACAGTCGAGTATTCCCAAATTAGACATTTATGGCACAATCAAAGAATAGAGAGAGATTCGCGCATGCCCCCTCTCCACTAGTCCCCACCTGGAATTGACAGAGCCAGCAGCCGCTTCACCAGGCGAACCGAGAGTCGGGGAGTTGGGACCCGCAACTATCCGTTATTTATGGCATATTCTGTGGATATGCCATAAATGTCTATTTTGGGAACACCCTTCTAAATACTAAAATAAATAAAAAATAGTCGGGCTCCTAACATAATGTAACTCTAAACCATGAATCATGAAAATTATAGACCTCAAGAGGGTGTATGTTTAAAGTTTGATATTTTATCAAAGCATCAAATTTGAGGAAAGAGATTAAAATACAAAGTATACAAAAACATTAGTTGTATATTTTTAGATTGTGTGTTTAGACATTTTTTCTTTCTGTTTAATATTCTGAACACCTTCACATACATAAAATATATTAGTTTACATTGGTATCATGAAAACTATAATCTTCTGTCAATTTAATTTTTAGCTTTCCTACCCCTACATTACCTACTGTAAGTCAATGGGGAGATATGATTGGCACAGCATTCTCCCTTGCTATTGTTGGCTATGTGATTAACCTAGCTATGGGCAGGACTTTAGGAGCAAGACATGGCTACGATGTTGATCCAAACCAGGTAAGACTTGTTATCAAGTGAATGAAGATTTCCTACCCTAAAATTGGCTATTGTAAGGTGTTTAAGTAACATGAGAGGCACAACCTTCTCTCTTATCATCGTTAGGCTTCGTTCACAACTGCGCCAGGGCTCCGTTCCGACATTCTGTCTGAGCTTTCCGTCGGAACGGAGCCCTGACAGACACAAACGGGAACCATAGGTTTCCGTTTCCATCACCATTGATTTCAATGGTGACCAATCCGGTGCCAATGGTTTCCGTTTGTCTCCATTATGCAAGGGTTCCATCATTTTGACGGAATCCATAGCGTAGTCGACGGAACCCTTGCACAACGGAGACAAACGGAAACCTATGGTGATGGAAACGGAAACCTATGGTTTCCGTTTGTGTCTGTCAGGGCTCAGATGGAACGTCGGAACGGAGCCCTAGCGCAGATGTGAACAAAGCCTTAGCATTGCGATTTAACTTGCCATGGACTGAGCTTTTGCAATAAGATATACAAGTGAAACATCTTTGAGATGGCCATCAGAGATGAGTGAATTTCCCAATATTCGTTTCTTGTCTGATTCTATCAAACCGGCCGTCAGATTCGTTATGTATTACACTTTGAAGTCTTCTAGGACTATATCCAACCCCTTTCAAGCTCTTCAACGCCCAATCAGCATTAGTAAGGTTAAGGTGACAAACATATATGGCTATGGGTAAACAGATGGTAGCCGGTGGTAACAAACAGCCCTTTTAAAACCACACTGCACTGTCAGATTTTTCATGCTTAAAATTACAAAAACGGTCCAAAAATTATCTTTCTATTAACTTTTTGATGCCTGCTGGTCTTTATGCACACATGGTGGTATCGTTATAAGCAATGTTTTTTTAACAAGCGGTACATGACATCTGTTTCAGAATGCAGCAGCATGCTAGCAGCACCAGAATTAATATTATTGAAGAAAATTTAAGAATGATGTGATAAAGCTTGGCAATTCACAATGTAAGAATTCCTTTAGCTGCATACCTCCCAACTTTCAAGTATCGCAAAGAGGGCAATATTTTTCCTTTTAAGCCACGCCTCTAACCCGCCCAATCGCCACACATACACACCCGGTTCAGCCAACACACTATTATTCTCCCACAGTAACAGATAAAGTGGGCAACTGCCCTCAAAATTAATTAATTAATTAAATAATAATAACAAAGAGAGCCACACTCGGTGTACACCACCAATACAAATGTATCAATTATTAATGGGAAAAGGGAAATGGGGAGAAAGGTGTGTCGCTCCATAGAAAGTGTCATATAAAATAAAAAACCTTTATTGGAAAATAATTGTTGTATTAAAAAATACAATGTCAGTAAGTGCCATTAAGTGCAGATGTCCCCTAACACTGCACTTGGGACAAATAAGTCCATATATTGGAAGGATGCTCTGCAATAGTGTTAGTTGACCAAAAACTCAAGAGTACAAGATGCTTAGGAATCTATGGATCACCAATCCCCAGTATGGATACCCACAAATTGTTGTTATGTAAAATGGAGGTAATAACATAGGATATAGAGACTCCAGATTGTTGTAGCGTGTTAATTGTGAATCGTATTTGTGCACTGCTATTGAGTAAAGTTACCAGTGTCTTCATGCAACACAATCACTCTGTTATATATGCAGAGTGTATGCTGTATTGGGAGCAAGAAAACCCTATTACACAAAGTGTCAATTCCTAATACTGTGGCATAACAGGTTTGTTTTACTCCCAATACAGCATACTGTATATATAACAGAGTTATTGTGTTGCATGAAGACACTGGCAATTTAACCCAATAGCAGTGCACATATGATATATAGTGAATAACTACAACAATTCACAATTAACACGCTACAACAATCTGGAGTCTCTATATCCTATGTTATTATCTCCATTTTACCATAACAGCAATTTGTGGGTATCCATACTGGGGATTGGTGATCCATAGATTCCTAAGCATCTTATACTCTTGTGTTTTTGTCCAACTAACACTATTGCAGAGCATCCTTCCAATATATGGACTTATTGGTCCCAAGTGCAGAGTTAGGGGACATCTGTACTTAATGCCACTTACTGACATTGTATTTTTTAATACAACAATTATTTTCTAATAAAGGTTTTTTATTTTATATGACACTTTCTATGGAGCCACACACCTTTTCTCCCCCTTTCCCTTTTCCCATTAAAAATTGATACATTCTCCCATAGTGCCTCCTCATAATAAGTATAATTCCCCAATAGAACCACCCAGACAGTATAATGCCCCTATAGCTGCCCCCACACATTATAATGACACATAGTGCCTCCCACACAGTATAATGCCAAATAGCTGTCCCCACACAGTATAATGCCCCATAGATGCACCCATACAGTATAAAGCCAACACAGATGCCCCATACAGTATAATGCCCACACAGATGCCTCCATACAGTATAATGACCACACAAATTCCCCATACAGTATAATGCCCCATAGCTGCCCCATACAGCATAATGCCCCCACAGCTACCCCATACAGTAAAATGCCACCATAGCTGCCCCATACAGTATAATGCCCACACAGATGCCCCAATACTGTATAATCCCCACACAGATGCCCCCATACAGTATAATGCCCCCATAGCTGCCCATATAGTATAATGCCCACACATCTGCACACATACAGTACAATACCCATACAGATGCCCCCATACAGTATAATGCCCCATAGCTGCCCCATACAATATAATTCCCCACAGCTGCCCCATAATGCCCCCACATCTGCCCCCATACAGTATAATGCCCTTATAGCTGCCCCATACAGTATAATGCCCATAGCTGCCCCATGCAGTATAATACCACCTTAGCTACCCCCATACAGTATAATGCCCCTTAGCTGCCCCTAGTGCCAGTGCCCACGTAGATAGTGCCACAGTGTCCCCTGTAGATTGTGCCTATATAGTGCCACAGTGACCATGTAGATAGTGCCACACCCCCTTGAAGGTAGATCCACCCCCTTTAGATAGCGCTACCCCCCTGTAAATAGCGCCATTGAGGCTCCCTCTAGAGCAGAATCCCCAGCCAGAGCATCGGTCACCCTGTGGCCATGTATTCTGCTCCAGGAGCAGCCCCTGATGTCACTGTCCATATATGGACAGTGACGTCTGGGGTTCCCTCTAGGAGCAGAATCCCTGGCAAGAGCATCGGCAACGCTCTGGCAGGGGATTTCGCTCCAGGAGTAGCCTCTGATGTCACTGTCCATATATGGACAGTGATGTTAGGGGTTCCCTCTAGGAGCGGAATCCCTGACCATAGCGTCAGCAACGCTCTGGCAGGGGATTCCGCTCCAGGAGAAGCCCTTAAAGTCACTGTCCATATATGGACAGTGACGTCAGGGGTTCTCTCTACGAGCGGAATACCAATCCAGAGCATCGGCCACGTTGTGGCCGGGGATTTCGTTCCAGGAGGAACCCCTGACATCATTGTCCATATATGGCCAGTGACGTCAGGGGTTCCCTCTAGGAGCGGAATTTTTGAGCAGAGCGTCGGCAATGCAGGGCATACCACTCCAGGGTAGCCCCTAATGTCACTGTCCATATATGGATAGTGATGCCAGGGGCAACAGAGGCTTCTCCAGGAGCAGAAACCCCGGCCAGAGCATAGGCAGCTCCCTTGCCACAGATTCCGCTCCTGGAGGAGCCACTGACATCACTGTCCATATAAGGACAGTGATGTCAAGGGCTTTCTCAAGACAGGAGTCCCTGGCCAGAGAGCTTGCATTACTCTGGCCGGGGGCTCCATAGTTGAAAGCCAGACAACACTGTCCAAAAGTAGCGCTTTGCCCGGGAAGTCCTCGACAAGTGGAGGAGCTCTCTCTGCTCCTCCGCTCTGTACTAATGCTCAAGTAGAGAGCTGAATCCGGGACTGACCTGCTGAATCCGGGACGGTTGGGAGGTATGTAGCTGCAGCAGCACTCACTGACGGCAATGTCTGCCTGTGCCTGCCTAACTAACACTGACTGACTCCTATCTCTCTTTAAAATGTATCGCTCTATCAAATTATTGTAAATCGAACTATTCTCCTCTCCTCCCTATGAAACACACTCATTGACACTAATCCACTATCTATCTGTATTCTGTGTTTTATTATCTCTCACTTTCTGTCTGACATCTCTCTCCTATCTGTATCCCTCAAAGGAGCTGCATTTCCTGTGGTGGCTGTTTGGAGTGGCTGTTACTCATATGACTGTCATCCACTGAGTCATCACTGACTCACACCTATACCCCTCATGAATGGCTGTACTAGGGTGTATGGCTGCCTGCAAGGAATTTTTGGGGAAGCCCGCTGGGCAGCCAAACTAAGTCAGGTGTTCCTTCTTCTCTGTCTTCTTGTTTTCTTTTGATCTGTTAAATAGCGGCAGCCATTTTAAACGATTCGTGCAGGATGAGTCCCAAAATTTTCAGATTTGCTAAATACGAAAATTTGGGGAAATTCATAACAAATTCCATTTGTGAAGAATCGATTCGCTCATCTCTAAAGACCACCCAAAATTGCATTGAAAAGTGGTCTTCTAGACGGTGGTCTTCTCAAAGACGATGGGCAGTGTGCATAGTATATGGTGGGACTCAAAACGTTTCACAAGATGGTCTGGATAAGTGGTGGTCTTCTCAAAGAGGTGGTCTTTTTGAGAGGTTTCACTGTATCTCTTCTGTGGATCCAAACCAGGTAAAACATCCGCAGGTACCACAGTTTGTTACTAGATTGAAGTAAATGAGTTACTATACTAGAAACAATCTATGGACAGATGTGGTGCTGTTTCAAGAAAAAAAAGACCCTCTTATAATCGTGGACAACCCCTTTAGGGTGCATTCGGGCATTGCGTTTGACGTATGGTTGCACTTTTTACAGTTGAAAAACATTTATTTAACATGTTTCACCTGTAAAACTGCAACCACAGCGAAAAGCGCACCTTATCCTCAACATCTGAATACAACCTTAATGTGATGGGTTGTATGTAACTTTTTTCCTAGTATTTTTAATGTTTAAAATGTCCTCACTTTACTTCTCACTATAAACATTATTTTAGTGTATTTTTAGTCCAATATATTAATCCAATATAACCAAATTTTACTTTACAGGAAATGGTGGCCCTCGGTTGTAGTAATTTCTTTGGATCATTTTTCTTCATTCATGTGATTTGCTGTGCTCTCTCTGTAACGTTGGCAGTGGATGGGGCTGGAGGAAAGTCACAGGTATGTCGGAATGTAGATATTCACTAACACTTGTTTCTTTTTTTTCGATATGTGACTTTTCCACTGTACAGAATGATCTGGGCTACAGTAAGAGTGTTCATGATATTCTTTATTACAGGCACTGCCAGCCCCAACATTTCTAAAAGTACTAAAGTAAAAAAAAAAATAATACACCAATTACGCGTCAGGATATATATTTTTAGAACAGATTAAGAAGTCTGGTTTATAATTACATTATAATTCTCATTACAATTCCTTCACATGCTCTCTGTGTAATAAAGTATAAGTAAAGTATATGTTTTGTCTTTAAAGGAGTATTCCCATAATAAACAGCTATGGGATATTTACAGAATATGCTAATAATGCCTAAGAGGAGCATATCGCCCTTTTACACTGGGCGATTATCAGGCAGACTAGCAATCATAGAACGCTTGTTGCTGATAATTGCCCTGTGTAAACAGGGCAGCGATCAGCAGATGAACAAGCAAACGCTCGATCATCTGCTGATCGCAGAGTTTTAAAAAAGTGAAATATTATCGTTCTCGACAGCACATCTCCCTGTGTAAACAGGGAGACGCGCTGCCGACATGATAATAACGTATGGGCAGTAATGACCACTCATCCCAATATATAGCTCCGTGTGACAGAAGCGAACGAGCACCGATCAACGATGTCTCGTTGATTGGCGCTCGCTACACCGGTCGAATATCGGCAGGTGTAAAAAGCCCTTAAGAAACTCACCTTTCATGAGAATAGGGTGACCGCTGTTTCTTGAGTCAGTTTGGCCACTCTCCCTATAGAAGTCAATGGTGACATGGCCTCTTCATTGAAGCTCGGCTCTAGCCATCACTCCCAAACACTGTCATGGAGGGGGTGCATTTATGACATACCCTGTGCATTCACATCAGCTGCTTTCCCCATAGAAGTTAATGGAGAGATGGCAACGGGAAAGAAACAATTGTTGCAGCAATGTGGCAAGCATGAATAGCCAAATAGGGGTCATGAGACAGCAATTTTCCTGAAAGGTGAGGGTTCCAGAGGTAGAACCTACACTTCCTGTGGGTATGACATAATTGTTGATGATGTGAATAACCCTTTCAATAACATAAAGAACAAATAATATTGGAAATGCATTGATACCAATGAACACCTATTACACATGATAACCCACGTTAAAATGCATGGAGAACAGCATAGCATGGCACTTTATTATTATTATTATTTATTTTTTTTAATTCCTCAGATGTCTAGTTTCTTTGTTATGATGGTCGTCATGGTGACTATGTTGGCTCTTGGCACATACTTACAACCCCTGCCCAAGGTAGGTATTTCCTTGTCTTTAGTATTGTACAGTATAAATGTTTTGATAATTATCTATGTGTCATATTTTATTTGTTTTTGCTACATAGTGTGTAACTCTAAAAATATTTTATTTTACACCTTCAACTAAAAAAATTAAAAGTACATAACTTATAATGTCATATAATATTGCGTTCTTCTCTTTATCACTACAATATGTGTCTATCATTATACGTCACTTGCTTGTGTCCTTCAGGCTGTCCTAGGAGCTTTGATAGCGGTGAATCTGAAGAATTCTTTAAAGCAACTTGCTGACCCCTTTTACCTCTGGAAAAAAAGCAAGCTTGATTGTGTAAGTCCTTAAAATTAAAAACAAGTTTATTTTCACAAGTCGCAGTTCAATGTTTTAATAAATAAATAGCCACCTGGGAATTTTAGCGGCCAGGTCCACATCTTCGTACAGAGGTTAAAGGGAGAAAACCTAAGAATTCCTTAAACTCTGCTGCCCAGTTTAGCCCCACACAAAATCTTTTGTTAACACAAATATTCCATACCATCTTCGGTTGGCTCCATGACAGTGACCAATCTTTGTGTGCCTCATGATACTATGTATTGACTCCTCACATCTTATAGTTTTTTGCTGAATACTTTTTGTTTGCATAAGGGGTCTGCTTAGGTACGCATTTTAGTCATAAAATTGAATTTTCATGCAATTTTTTCTTATAATCACTTTTTGATACAAAGTTGTGTGAAGGTGGTTGTGTGTGTACATTTTATTTTTGTTGTATTTTTACATACAGTATGCTGTGCACACTTTTGGTAGCCAAGTAGCTGTTTGCCATGTGCAGTATATATTTGTAACACATTTATGGGTGATGGCTAAATATTGCATGGCCTCGGTTTCAGCGTTTTTGAAAGCACAAGCTTTGCTGATGTTGACGTGAGTTTTTCGTGCAAATATATGTTATAATGCTTTATTAACCCCTTCCCGACATTTGTCGTATGGATACGTCATGGAAAGCTACTGCTTCCCGCATTTTGCCGTATCCATACAACAAATGCATGGCATCGGCTCAGAAGCTGAGTCGGTGCCATCATCGCCGGTTGTCAGCGGTGTATTATTGCTGACATCCGGCTGTAATGGCGGGGACCGAAATTAGCTTTGATCCCCGCCATTAACCCCTTAACTGCAGCGGTCAAAAGCGATCGCTGCATTAAAGTTGTTTGCAGCTCATCGGCACCCCAACAATGAAATTGCAGGGATTCCGGTGGCTGCAATAGCAACTGGAGGCCTAAAAATGTTTGCCTACCCTGAAGCCTTCCAGGCCCCGCCCGAAGGCTTCAGCGTCATCAGCGGTGGGTGTCAGCTGTATGTTACAGCTGACACCCACCTGTAACGGGAGGAACCGGAGCTAGCTCCGCTCCCTAACATCTGCATCTTAGAGGTTGCTAGTAGATCGGCAGCCCTGCCATGCAATCAGTGCTGCCAACTGCTGCTATGGCAACAGGAGGCCTAACAATGGCCTCCTGCTCTGCCATTACGGAAGCCTATTAGGCCCCGACGGGAGGCGAAACCTAATTGGCTTGCTGTCAGTGAATGACTGACAGATCTAATAAATTTTACTACATAGGTAGTGCAATGTATTAGAAAAAAAAAATCGGACAGTTGGACCTTTAAGTCCCCTAGTGGGACTTGAAAAAAAGTGTAAAAAAAGAATAAAAAAGTGTAAAAAAAAAAGTTTTAAAACATCTAAAAAAAGTTTCAAGTAATAAAATAAAACACAATCGCCCTTTTCCCCTATCAAGTCCTTTATTATTGAAAAATATAAAATAAACCATACATATTTGGTATCTCCGCGACCATAACGGCCTGAGCGATAAAAATATTAAGTTATTTATTCCACGCGGTGAACAGCGTAAAATAACCCTGTAAAAAACGATACCAGAATTTCTGTTTTTTGGTCACTTTGCTCTACAAATATTGGAATAAAATGTGATCAAAAAGTCGCATGTATCCAAAAATGGTTCCTATATAAACTATAGCTCGTCTATATAGCTCCGTCGACGAAAAAATTCAAACGTTATGGTTCTCACAACTTGGCGAAAAAATACATTCTTTTTACAAAAGCAATTTTATTGTGCAAAAAGTTGTAAAACATAAAAAAGTGCTATAAATTAGGTATCGCCGGAATCAGACTGACCCGCAGAATAAAGTTAACATGTTGTTTATAATGCATGGTGAATGCTGTAAAAAAGAAACTAAAAAACTATGCCAGAATTGCAGTTTTTTGGTCACCTTGCCTTCCAAAAAATAGGAAAAAAAGTGATCAAAAAGTAGCATGTACCCCTAAATGGTACCAATAATGACTACAGCTCATCCCGCAAAAAACAGCCCTCATATCACTACGTCTATGAAAAAATAAAATTAGTTAAGGCTTCCATAAGTCAGGAAATAAAAAATATGCAGTTGTGCCCGAGGGGAACATTTCTTCTGTTTCAAGAGGCGATTTATCAAGGTCCTAAAATTAGGGAACCAGGAAGGGGAGGGCCCAAACATAACTGCTGGAAGCGAGGGTGCCAGTATTATTCCAGGACAACACTTTCCCAGCAAAATTCCCCAAACTGCAAAGGTGCGGCGTGTGGACCAAAAGGTGGATAAGGAAGGAGATTTATCAGTGCGACACTGGCCTATGCATAAAGGATTGCTTCACAGCGTAACATACATCTATGGATCATTTTACTGTTTTTTTTAACCCAATTATTATACCACCTGACTAATCCCCTAATGTACTCTGCCCATCTTACATATGCCCCCACATTATAAACGGAAACACCAGCAAAACCCCAAACAAAACTACAACCAAGCAGATCCACGCTCCAAAACCCAAATGGCGATCCCTCCCCTCTGAACCCTACAGCGTTCCCAAACAGCTGTTTACTGCCACATATATGGCATCGCCATACCAGAGAGAACGCTTTTAACAATTTGTGGGATGTGTGTCTCCAGTGGCACAAGCTGGGCATGACATATTTGCCACTGAAATAGCATATCTACGGAAAAATTTACATTTTTACTTTGCACAATACGCAGCACAATCACTTATGAAAAAGTCCTGTAGGGTAAAAATGCTCACTACACCCATTAATAAATGCCTTGAGGGGTGCAGTTTCCAAAATGGGGTCACTTCTCAGGGATTTCTTTTATTATTTCACATCATGGCCTCTGCAATTGTGAACCAATACTTTGCAAGACGTGGCGAAATTGCCCTGGAAATCCGCAGCGGACATTTTCTCCATTGGTTTCCACACCTTTTTAGATAGGTTCGTGCACACGTGGCGGAAAACTCCGCTGCGGACCACAGACTGTGGTGCGGAATTTGGTGTCCACAGCATACACTGGCTGTTGCGGACGTGTAGCGGACTTGTTGCGGACTCATTGCTGAATTTCTCCATTGACTTCAATGGAGATTCAAAATTTCGCAATGAAATCCGCAGATGTTATGTGTGTTGCGTTGCGTATTGGTTTTAAGAAAAGGATATATCTTAATTCTGGCTGGACCTATGTATTTCTAAGTCTATAGCCAGACTGAGATGAAATGTTTTAAAAGACAGCAGGTAGTACTCTTCACCTGAATACACAAACGGCTAATCCACATCAATTTCCTGCACATTTTAGGCAAAGCCGCAACAGAATCTGCAACGCGGACAGTGTCGGCAGAAATACGCCATGTCTGGCCATGCCCTAAATCACCAAATTAGGCCTCAATTTTACATGGTACTCTTTCACTCCTGAGCCCTGTCAAATGTCCAGGCAAAAGATTAGGGCCATATGTAGGGTGTTTCTAAAACAGGGAAACACAGCATAATAATTAGAGAGCTGTCTTGTTATGGTGGCACAAGCTGGGCACCACATATTGGCATAGCTATGGAAAAAAAATCCCATTTTCACTCTGCAATATCGAGCGCACACTAATTTCTACAATACACCTGCAGGGTTAACATGCTCCCACAGGGGCTTTGCAAATGCGACATAGCGACCAGAAACTAATCCAGCAAAATCTGCACTCCAAAAGTGAAATGGCGCTTCTTCCCTTCTGAGCCCAGCCGTGTGCCCAAACTGCAGTATATGACCACATATGGGGTATTGCCGTACTCGGGAGAAATTGCTTTACAAATATTGGGGTTAATTTTTTCCTCTATTTGTTGATAAAATTAAAAATTTGAGCTAAAGCTACATCTTATTGAAGAAAAGGGATTGTTTTTATTTTCACTGCCCAATTCCAATTAACTCAATGAAATACATGTGGGGTCAAAATGCTCACTACACCCCTCGATGAATTTCTCAAGTGGTGTAGCTTCCTAAATGGAGTCACTTTTTTGGCGTTTTCATTGTTTTTTCCCCCCAGGGGCTTTGCAAATGCAACATGGCCTCCGCAAACCATTCCTGCTAAATGTGATCTCCAAAAGCCAAATAGCACTCCTTCCCTTCTAAACTCTGTTGTGTGTCTAAATAGCCGTTTATGACCACATGTGGGGTATTGTTTTACTTGGGAGAAATTGCTTTACAAATTTTGTGGTGCTTTTTTCCCTTTAGTCCTTGTGGAAATGAAAAAAAATTAGCTAAACCTACATTTTCTTTGAAAAAATTTAGATTTTATCTTTTACAGCCTCCTTCCAATATTTTCTGCAATAAACCTGTGGGGTCAAAATGATCACTATACCCCTAGATAATTTCTTTGAGGTGTCTAGTTTTGCAAATGGGGTAACTTTTGAGGGATCCACTGTTTTGGCACCGCAAGAGCCCTTCAAACCTGACATGGTGTAAAATATATTCTAATAAAAATAAGAAATCCTCTAGTTGCTCCTTTGCTTCTGAGGCCTGTGCTTCAGTACATTACCACACTAGGGCCACATGTGGGATATTACATAAATCTGAAGAACCTGGGCAATAATTATTGAGTGCATTTCTCTGGTAAAACTTTCTGTGTTACAAAAAAAATTGATTAAAAATGAATTTCTGCAAAAAATTGTAATTAAATTTGTCAATTTCACCTCTACTTGGCTTTAATTCTTGTGAAACGTCTAAAGGGTTAAGAAACTTTCTAAATGCTGTTTTGAATACTTTGAGGGGTGTTGTTTATAAAATAGGGTGACTTGCTAGGGGTTTCTAATATATAAGGCCCTCAAAGCCACTTCACAACTGAACTGGCCCCTGTAAAAATAGCCTTTTTAAATTTTCTTGAAAATTTGAGAAATGGCTGCTAAAGTTCTAAACCTTGTAACGTCCTAGAAAAATAAAAGGACGTTCAAAAAACTATGCCAATCTAAAGTAGACATATGGGATGTTAATTAGCAACATTTTTGTGAGGTATAAGGGCACGACCAGACGTGGCGGAGGTTTTCCGCTGCAAATGTTGGTGCAGATTTGGGGCATTTACGCAACGAATCTGCACCAGCGTTTACATATTTGACAGGTAATTCAGACGTTGCAGAAATCACAGTGGACTTGCCACAGATTTCAGTTTTTGCATTGCAAAGGCTGAAATCCGCAGTGAAATTCCGCTTCTTCTCCACAACAGTCAGTGCATGCTGCGGACGGAAAATTCCGCACCGCAGCCTATGGTCCGCAATGGAGTTTTCCGCATCGTCTGAACTGACTTGCCAGAAAATGTATTGAAACAACTGTAAAAGACGGCCGCTGGAGTATTCCACTGCGGACTGTCCGCAGCGGAATTCCACAGCAATTCCGCCACGTCTGGCCGTGCCCTAACTGCCTGACTTACAAGCAGATATATTTAAATTGCTTCGTATCGAGCTATGTATCGAGCAAATTTTGCCAGTAACATAAAGTACAATGTGTCACGAGAAAACAATATCAGAATCGCTAGAATAGGTAAAAGCATTCAAAAATTATTACCACATAAAGTGAAACATGTTAGTAATAAAGGAAAGAAGGGGAGGAATCCTCCAGCTCACCTGACACAATGATGAGTGTCGCTGTCAGCGCCCGGATCCTTCGTGTCGGCACACGATACAGAAACAGAGGTAGCAAGAAGGTTGAATCCAGCGCTTAGGTGGGGATAAAATGGAACAGTTTTCCAAGTTTAATGGTTTTTCTTTAAAAGTCCAATAGGGTATAGTCCTGGTGTGTGAACAATGGGGGAATATGATCCTTTTATCCCCACCTAAGCGCTGGATTCAACCTTCTTGCTACCTCTGAAACCTGTCAGATTTGAAAAATGAGGCTCTGTCAGGAAGCTCAAAAGTGGCCAAAGAGGGAAGGGGTTAAAGTGATTATTATTCCTGTTTGTCACAAAGTTACGTGAAGGTAGACATGGCAGCAAAGAGCACTACAAGACAACTGCAAGCATATATAGGGTTTATTTGTACATGTCAAAAGTTTGAAAATTGTCCTGGTTACCAGAAGTACAAAATGTTCATAAACCCCTGTCAGCGAAAAGGGTTCAAATGCAAATTAATGGTTCATTTACTGTAAGGCTGGGTTCACACAGAGTTTTTTGCAGGAGGAAAATCTGCCTCAAAATTCCATTTGGAATATTGAGGCAGATTTTGCTCTGCCTGCACGCCGATTTTCGTGGTGTTTTTCCCCCGCGGCCATTGAGCGCCGCGGGCAAAAAACGCAGTGAAATATGCTTTCTCTGTGTTGCACAGAAGGGACACAGCGGCAATGCAGGTGATCAGAAAAATTTCTGATCGCAAGCATTTAACAACTCAGATGCCGGTGTTAGATGTGACCACCGTTATCTGAGGGGTTTTTACTGCCCCTTTTGCTTCGGGGTCGATCACCAGCTCCAGCATGGCGAGATGGCGAGAGCTGTTTTACTCCTCTAGTAGCTGGGAGACGTGTGAGCGCTCCCAACTGTGCTACAGGAAGTTTGCTATTGAGCTACCTGTGGCAGCTCTTAATAGCAATGAGCTAATTTTGCCATAGAGTGCAATATTGTGATATTGCAGTCTATGACATAAGAGATCTAATGATCACAGGTTCAAGCCCCCTAGGGGGGCTAACTAAAGTTAAAATAAAAAAGTTTTTAAAAAATATAAAAATTCAAATCACCCACCTTTCCATAGATTACATATAAAATAAAATAAAATAAACATCAATACATTAGGTAACCCCGTGTCCAAAAATGCCCGAACTATAAATTTCTAAAAATATTTTCCAATACGGTGAACATCGCCGGGGCAAAAAGGGTAAAAATGACCGAATCACAGTTTTTTTGCCAATTCAACCCCCCAAAAAATTATAAAAGTGATTAAAACGCCCGACATTCCCCCAAATGGTATTAATAAAAACTACATCTTTCCACATACAAAAACACGCTTTACACAGCTCTGTACACCGAAATATAAAAAAGTTACGGGGGTCACAATATGGAGATGCAAACAAATTTTAGTTTCTTTTAAACTTTTCCAACTTTCTAAAGGTACTAAAACATAACTAAAACGATATAAATTTGGTTTGACCGTGATCATACTGACCCGCAGAATAAATATAACACGTCATTTTCACCATACATGGAACCGTAAAAAAGAAACTCATAAGAAAATGGCGGAACTGCTACTTTTATCCAATTCCAGCCCATTCAGATTTTTTTTCCAGCTTCTCAGTACATAGTACCAAAAGAAAGTATAATTTGTCCCATAAAAATGAAGCCCTCATATGGCTGTGTCAACTAAAAAAAGAAAAGATTTATGACTTTTTGAAGGTCGGAGAGGAAAAAACAAGAGCATACTAACAAAAATTTGTCTGGTCCTGAAAGGGTTAAATAGAATTTGTTCATTTCAATGTGCTTTTCATGCAGCTTAATTTTCATGCTGCTTAATTATACTAATAGAAGTAGGAAAATAGTAGTAGGAAAATTTTCTAGTTTGGATAGGTTCACACCATGCTCTGTAATAACATTTGAAACGGTCCACCAAACATATGGCCCAGACGTACTGTATATAATTTTATAACTAACAATTGAATATGTGTCTTTGACTTGTATTAAACATTTTGCATACAGATGTATTGGCTGCACTTTTAATACAAATGAGGCTGACGTACATTGGCCAAATGTATGCCAAAAGGACATTCCTTGACATATGTTTAGCTACTAATGTCTATGGGCATATTAGATCTATATGGCAGGAGATTTTCCTGGCGTATACGAAAAACATTAGCCCCAAACTTAGTGTAACCCTAGCCTTAGTTATTTTTACTTTTTCTATGAATCCTCACTTTCTTATTAAATATAATGAAAAAGTAAATTGTACTTTTTGCTGATGGATCTCCATATCTTTCAAGAAGAGAGCCACTTTGAAGTAAAACAAAAATAGCACCCAGTGTCCCAGATGTTTCAAAGGTAGAAGCGCCTTTATGAGGCTTCATATGGATCTCTAAATTATGTATTTTACCTTTACATGGAGTAAGAATAAATTGCTATCTTATAATGATTCTTATGAATTACCAAATGTCTGTTTATACATATTAATAATTGTTATTATTCGCTTATTTGTGAGCAATCGTAATGAATATTGCCAGGTCTCAATGCACAAAACGATGATAAAGAATGAACGTGCATACAAAAATATTATCTCTATAGTTAGCAGTATCAGTAAATATAAATGTCAGACATTTATAATACAAATGCTGTTAACAGATGGTGGCATATATACGATGATTGTACTGATGGAAATATTAAAGATTTTTCAAAATACCAATCGCTTAAAGGGGTTTAGAAAATGAAAACAACCCTTGACCATATAAACTATTACGGCATATGAACGTCATAGAAAGAGATCCCTTGTTCGGAACCCCCCTAGTACTGGAGAACTGTCATTCATCTGAATGGGAGTCACGTAATACCACATTTCGCCTGCCTGTCTTAGATGCCATACTCACGGCAATCAGTTGGTCACCAGCGGGTCCTTATTTTGAGAACTTGTTGTCCAGACAATCCCTTTAAGATTACTTTTAGATCCCAGCTTTTTCTGGATCTGTCTCTTTCTCCTGTAATTTATATAAAAGTATATTAGATCTCACCCAACAGTTCTGAGACCAAATGAAACATAATCAGCTGACTTCATGCATGCTGGAAATAATTTGCAGACATTATTTGTTATAGGCAGCTTCTTGGTATATCATGTAAAGGTCATATGATTTGAATGATATCTAGTCAACAGCCTGGAGTTCTGCTCTTTATTTTATCAGTTAAACTTGTTTCAGATTTGAAATCGGCAAAATAAATAATGAAAATAATTTCATAAGTGGTAAGGTAGAAGAAGGAACACCAATATACTTGATACAGGAAGCCAAGCCTTGTAAGAATAAAAACATAGCTGTATAAACTACACTAGAAATTGTATATTATTGTTTGAATGTGATATTAAAGTGTTATCCTCATCACACAATGGGATGGCATATTGCTGTTTGCCATCACTTTGCGATCAGTGAAAGTCTGACTGCCAGGACCCACGCCATCCCTGACAACGAAGGTGCCAAAGCGCTGAATTATTCTGCATCCCCTTCTCAGTTTTCCCTTACACATCAGTGTACCTGGCTGCTGACTCTGCAGGGAACTGCAGTACTGCTCCATACACTTAACTGGAACAGAGTTGCATTTCTCTGCACACCGGGTGAACAGGAGCGCTGCTGTGAAGGGAAAAGCGGTGAAGGGGCCGAGGCGCTAAAGCAGCACTAAACCAGCTCTGTGGTCCCTTCATTCTTACGAACAGTGGGGGTCCTGGCAGTCAAACTGCCACCGTTTGCAAAGTTATGCTATTTCCTACCGATATGTCATCACTTTGTTTGATGTGAATAACATTTTAATGGGAAATTATGGATAAATGCTACAGTGTATTCACAGTTAGAAAAACTAAGCTAATATTCAATTAAAGTAAAATTACTTTATGACAAAGTAACAATTAATCATGGACGACTGGAACAAGTGGCCACCACAACATGCGCAAAATATCAAATAAGTAAATGGTATGCAACCATTTTTTATATTGCTGCAATGCATCTTAAAGAAAAAATTAAGCAACTTTTCAAGTCTTTATTCAAAATATCAGTTTTGTGTCTACATCTCCTATGCAAACCTATGTATCTCCATAGTTACAGACTGCAAACAAACCCTGTGTAGTCTGATCCTGCAGTCATGTGGTACTCTACTCCCTCTGCCTCCTTTTTTTTGCGAACACAGAAAGAGAGGGCAGATGGAAGTAAAAAAAAAAGTTGGTAAATCACACTCAGAAAACCACCCTCGGTCCTGAGATGTGTATTTCTTTATACCTTGTCATAAATAGGAAAAGTGGTGACTGCAGAATCAGTATATGATCAGTGGGGGTCCAAAAACCGGACCCTGTACAGATCAGTTGTTCTGGTTGCCTCCGGGCACTTGAAGTTTTGCAGTGGTCAGTGTCGGAAGCAGAAGGCTCTGACCAATGTATAGCGGCTGTGCTGCAGTACTGCAGCTCTGCTCCTATTCAAGTGAATAGGAGCAGAGCTGCAATACTGCAGCACGGCCGCTATACAGTGTATGCCCCGTGCCCGGACAACCTCTTTAATTTTCGTACATATGGCTTATTGAGGAAGACGTTCCTGTAACTATCATTTTAGCAACATTTATTTTTATCCAAAGTAATTTTTCAAATGGAGCTCTCTATAAATCTACTTATGGCAGTTATATTTCAATCTAAAATGTTAGCATACAAAGTTATGCACATTATGATTTCTTTTCACATCAATTTATTCTATGTATTGATGACTGATTTGTTCATTGTTTTTTTATAGTGTGTTTGGGTTGTGAGTTTCCTCTCCACCTTCATTCTTGGTCTTCCCTATGGTGTTGCTGTTGGTGTAGGATTTTCCGTCTTGGTTGTTATCTTTAATACACAATTGTAAGTTGAATCGTCCTTATGTTTCTACAGCACATATGAAGAATCAACTGTTACAAATATACATCAACGTATGTGAAATGATGAGGACAGGTAGTATTAAAAGGTTAGCGGAAGGATGGAGAATGTCATAGCTGGTAGATCTATCATCCTTAATCAAGTTTATATACAAGGGTGTAACAAGTAACCATGGGGCCTCACATCAAAAGTTGAAAGCGAGTCCCATTTTACCATGACCACTTCCAGCAGCAAGTAATGTTCTAGACATAAATAATGAATGCTTTTTAATCTCCACTCTGGCCCATGTGTCTTTTCTTTTTATTGTTTTACTCTTCTAGTATTCTGTTTTTATATTTCCTCTGTCCCTTGTACGCTACCGTTCATCTACTGTGATAGATAGATAGATAGATAGATAGATAGATAGATAGATAGATAGATAGATAGATAGATAGATAGATAGATAGATAGATAGATAGATAGATAGATGAGAAAGATGGGGCTTAATAGATTTTTGTATACCTTTTTTTCCCCATGTTAGTCGAAATGGTTCAGCACTGGGTCAGGTGGCCTCTACTGATCTATATAAGAACCCAAAAGTCTACAGCAAGGTAAGAGTTTTACTTTCTTCTGTACTTTGTAGTAAGAAAATAAAACTACCTCTATTAAAACAGCCCAAAACAATACTAACACAAACTACTTATATAAGGTAAATGCTTATAAATATGTTATACTTATAAATACAGATTTTTATATGCATGTATGTCCTAACTGTTTTCTTGACTCCAGGTTCAGTCTATTGAAGGGATCAAGATTGTCAATTACTGCTCGCCACTTTATTTTGCCAATTCGGAGATATTTAGACAGAAAGTTGTTAAGAAGGTAAGGTCTTAAATACATTTTAAATGAATACATATGGGCTCTCCTTCAAAGGTGTAACCTGAAGCTCCTTTGTTACAGGGTGGGTGTTACAGGGTGGGCCCCTATAAGGGCCCATGTGTATGTTATCTATGCACCCCCTATAGCTACACCCCTGCTCTGCCGCTTTGTAATGATTCTCTAGTATTTAAAAAATAAACCAGTTTTCTGGTGTTAAAAAGTCGCAAAGAATTGCACATGCCATATTTGAGAATTTTTGTGTTTTCTGCCCCTCACGCCACTTTTTTCAAAATCAGGTGGTGCGTAGTCGGGGGCAGGACAACTAGAGGCCCGAACTGATTAACTACATTTTACCCTAGAAACTGGTGGAAATTATAGCGGAAATCTATGCAACTTTGTCGCATATTAGGCTTTGTTCACACCTGTGTCAGGTCTCTCCGTTGTCCTGCTCCATCAGAGGAGCATGACAAGGGAAAAACTGGAATCGAAGGTTCCGTTGCATCACAGACACCACCAGCGGCTGACAGAATCCATTGACTTTAATAAGTTCCATTGGCTTTCCGACGGGGTGTCCATGTTTTTATCAGAAACAATAGTACAGCATGCTGCGCTATTGTTCCTGGTAATCTCTGCCGGATCTGAGATGGAAGGCCCTAACAGAGCCTCCAACGCAGATGTGAACAAGGCTTAAACTCTAGTCGCCTTCAGTCAATGACTTGTATATGAAACGCCAATCTTAGTAAATCTGGGCCAAGGTTTATTGATTTTTATTTCCCAACAACTGTGACAAAAACCACACATTTACACTATGTGGATTATGTGAGCGTGAGATAGTTTCGATAAGTGGATATTGAAAAATAAATTAATCACATATTTTTTTAGCTCTTGTTAAGTATTTTCCTTATCAGTGTATCGTGTATGCACATAAAGCATACTATAATAAAAATGCCTTTGACATAATCATTGGATTTTATGTGACAATCTCAAAGTACATATATCATTCACTAATGTAAACAGCAGCGGTTTCGGGCAAGTCTACTTTAGATAAATACTTTAATAAAGCTGCCATTCCATTTTTGTCTATATAGTTAACATATTGAAAGCTATCTATCTATATATATATATATATATATATGGATCACACAAACACAAATGTTTGAACAACACATTCCAGCAAAATTAAACACTACGTATATGCAGGTGCAAGAACGCCTGTGACTGTAACTTTATACAGCACGCAAAAAAAAAATGGTGACAGCATTCTGCGAACACTAATGTCACCTAAACCGCTAATTATAAATAAATATGCTTTACTGCTAAATCTACTTACAGTAGGCAGGTTCTTAGTGCACGTTTTTGATCAAAAAGTGTTTTCCCACCAGCCAAAAACGTGCACTAAGAACTTCCCAATTGTAAGTAGATTTAGCATGTTTATTTATATTTAGCAGTTTAGGTGACATTAGTGTTCGCAGTGTGCTGTCGCCATTTTTTGTGTTATAATAATAATGATAACCCTTCTCCTCTTGGCATATGAACCTCATGGAGGGGGTCCCCATCTCAGAACCCCCTTTTATAAACCATGGCGAAGAGGACTCATAGAGGGGGTCCGAAGTGGGGGACCTCCACTATATGACGTCCATATGCCCTAATTTATGAGTCAACCACTTTCACCCTACCATATAAGAGGTGTCATAATACATTTATATGTAAATGTCTAATATTCATATCAAAATTGAAAAATTCTGCACACTGAACATTTTCAGTCTAAATGTCATATGAAACAGGACAAAAACTGCAGCAAATCAGTCCGAAAAATGAATAGCCGGATCTTTTTGTATCTATAATAGCAGATAATGGGATTGTATGATTTTATACTATTAGATCTATACTATATTTACATTGTAATCCCATGTTTGACTGCATGGAGGAGTAGTGTTATGCATGTTATAGCATTCTCAACCATATTTAGATATGGCCTTCCTTATCTCCTAGACTGGACTAGATCCCTGTAAAGTCTATCTGGCCAAAAAAAAGTACCTGAAGAAGCATGAGGCAGAAGAACTTAAAAGGCAAAGGGGGTCTGTATTCATGAAAAGCAAGGTAAGTCTAAGATTTAAAAAAAAGAACAATCTGGTCCTGTAATATTTAACAAATCATCTTGTGTAATTCATTTTTGATTAATAATGATTCATTTTATAATATAACTTTATACAGATTTGAGTTATTGCCTGTAACCACCACTAGGCAGAGTTTAGGAGCTTATTAAAGATTTATCATTCAGTTCAATTGGAACTGTATAAATCTGTCTTCAGTAAGCTCCCCTAGGGGTGGGTACAGGCACTGAAATTTGGACCTATTTAGATTTAAAAAATACACAACAATATAGTAACACTGATTTATAGACTCCCATCTTACATGTCAGTTAGGAACCACTATATTTGGGACAACTGATTTAGTAAACAGCAATTGCCTTACTAATACGACAATGAGAAATGTTAAATACCTAAAATGCAGTGTTGCTTAAAAAGTGCAGATTCAGGTATAATGACTATTTTTCCTGCGCCAAAAATGTATACTCACTAAAGGTCTGTGATAAGTTTAGAGAGGTGGCTCCGACATGACAACTATTCTAAACAAAATGCTCATCATGAAAGGGACACACATAAAAAGATATTATCTATGATTAAAAAATATATATATATTTTTTTATATTTCATCAATATAGCCAATTTCCAATGATTGAAACCAGTTCTTTTAGTACCATAGAAATACAAATTATTGCTATGGATCGTAATATTGTTCAGATGATAGTTATGTCTATGGCAACTTACAAAATGATGCTTGTTCTAAGTACATATGTGGGTGAATAAAAAACCCTTTTTTCACTTGAAAACTATTTGAAGTTCTGCCTATTTTTTGGATAATAGATAGATAGATAGATATGTAATATGACTTTAAGGACAATAATTACTGACACCGGGATTATATTCGTTTTGTCTTTACTGAACATGCAGAAAATATGACAACAGTCAAAAACTTGAGCTCTAGGCAAAATATAACTGGTGCTCGGTAAACAATACAGTCTCTGCTTTTATCCGGCACTTCAATATAACACAGTCTCTTATAATCCATAATGATTAAAATATGTTCTCTTTATCCGGTGCCTTAGGATAATAAAGTCTCTTAGCTTCCAGGTTTAGTGTAATGTGATCTTTGAGGTCCGGCAATGTAATACAATGCACTCTCTGATGATCCGGCACTTAATGGCTCTATGTTACCTTATGCTCAAAATGGCGTCTTCAGCTTCTTGCTCTAAACACTCTCTTCTTAACTTCAGCCGGATCTCCTTAACTTGGAACTCCAGTAAATGCGTGTCTGATACTTCACATTACTTATGCTCTGCTGCTGGCCAGAATGCTCTTTATCTTTTACAGTTATCTGAGTCACAATGTCTTCCTTACTTGCTACAGCTCTCTCAGTCCAGTCTCTGTCTCTTCCTGTCCAGCGCTTCTCAGACCTCTCTCCAGACACTTCCTCACTAGACCTCTCTTGTATATCACTCCACACACTAAACACTGTCGATGTACTAACCTCACAGCGCCCTCTAGTGGCCGGCCACAACCTCCCATTTCTCAATGCCATACAATCCTTTTGCTGGGTTACATCTTTTCCCCCAGGTTTATCAGTTGCCGTCCCGGCAACTTGCTGTGGCGTCACAAATCCTTCAAACCTAGAAGGAAGTCTTCCAAAATTGGATCGCTGAGAATGACGTACCTGTGACAACTCTTCTTCCACAGGAGTAACATTCTCTTCTTGTACTTCACTGGTACTTTCTTGTCTCTCTGGTACTTGAACCGGCGGACTCCACCAACCTTCATCTACGGGAACGGGTGTTGCAACAGGAGGATCTCTAGTGTTTGCTTCTGGTTCACGACTTATAAATGTGCAGGGTCTCAGCATATTTCTGTGTACGGTTTTCAAAGGGCCACTACTACCCTCCGGCTTGATCACAAATACAGGAATATATGGATTGGGCTGACGCACCACCTCATACGCCAAGGTTTCCCACTTCCATTGCAGCTTTCCTGCTCTTCTTGCACCCTGGTTTCGCACGATTACTCTATCACCCACTTGCAAAGGTAGTTCCTTCAATTTCTGATTTACTGTAAGATCATGAGGCCCCAGTCTCTGCGCCACTAAATTATACATTTCTTGTACCTTGCGTCGATGACCCCACATCCAGGTCTGCGGAATCCACTCTTCTTGTTCTTCCGGGATAGGCATCATTAAATTTAGGGGACATCGTCCATTTCTTCCGAACATTAACAGAAAAGGAGAATATCCAGTAGTGGCATGTACAGTGTTATTATAGATCCAGATTAATTCTGCAATGTAGTCAGGCCATCTCTCTTTTTTTTGTTTCTCCAGTGTTCGCAACAACTGCAATATGGTCCGATTCACCCTTTCACAGGCCCCGTTCCCTTGAGGGTGATACGGGGTCGTGCGGGTCTTTTTAATCTGGTACAATCTGCATAATTCTTCTATTACTCGCCCCTCAAAACAAGCTCCTTGATCAGAGTGAAGCTGTGAAGGACATCCATAGGGTAAGATGAAATGAGTCCACAATCCCTGTGCCGCAGATTCAGCCGTTTGATCTCTGGTAGGTACGGCCACTGTGAATTTGGTGAAGTGGTCTATCACAACCAATAAATATCTGTACCCTTGTAAAGACTCATCTACTGTCAAATAGTCCATCATGACCAACTGTAATGGATAATGCGTCTGTATATGCCCCACCGGAGCTTGTTGTTCAGCCGCTCTGGCCAGGGTGCAATTTCTACAGTTCTGACACACTTTCCGTGCCACTGCAAACAGCAAAGGATGATAGTAGAATTGTTGCAACCAACGGAAAGTCTTTTCAGGACCATAATGCCCCTTTTTCTCATGCATCCACTTAACCGTACTTTCTAACTCTCGCTCCGGCAACACAGCTTGCCAGATGGGTCCTTCCATGGTCGGTAGGAATACTCGGCGGTACAATATCCCTTGTTTTACTGCCAATCTATCTCGTTGGCGATATATTCTCTGTCCCACTCCAGACAATCGCAATCGCTCTCGTTGATTGGGTCGGTATCTCTCTAGCACCCATCTTCTTACAGTCCGAATTTGAATATCTTGCAACTGCTGTTTCTTCCATTCTTCAGCAGTCCATTGATCGATGGTTTCTCTTATGGGCTCCACAGTATGCACCGGAGCACTTTGAATATTCTCACCTGGCATCTGATCATGTACTTCATTGGCAAGGAAATTAGGAGTCTCTGTTTCCTCTAACTCCTCTTCAGTCAGTCCTTCAGGCAAATCTACTGGATTACGGGACAGGGCATCTGCATTCCCATTAGCTCGTCCTGGGCGGTACTTCACAGTAAATTTAAATTTGCTAAGTCGTGCTCGCCAACGTTGCTCCATAGCACCCAATTTGGCCGAGTCTAAATGAACCAATGGATTATTGTCAGTCCATAACACACACTCTGCGCCCAGCAAGATATCTGCAAATCGCTCGGTCACCGCCCATACGACTGCCAAAAGTTCCAACCGGAATGAGCTATAGTTGTCCGGATTCTTTTCCCCATCTCTCAGCGTCCGACTGGCATAAGCAATGACACGTTCCCGTCCATTCTGCACTTGAGAAAGAACAGCTCCTAATCCTTTTAAACTTCCATCGGTACACAAAACAAATGGTAGAGAGTAATCTGCATACGCCAAGACAGGAGCACCAGTTAGTCGTCTTTTTAACTCTTGGAAGGCTTGTTCAGCCTCTATTCCCCAAGTGATACTTCTCTTATGATCGACTCCCGGTTTGGTTCCATTCAGTAACACATATAGGGGAGCAGCCACCTTAGCAAAATTCTGTATGAACCGTCTGTAATATCCAATCAGTCCTAGGAAACTTCTAAGCTCTGTTACTGTCTTTGGTACCGGCCATTGTTGCACGGCTCGTACTTTGGCATCCATTGGTTGTACACCGTCTCTAGTAACCACGTGTCCCAGGTACTCAATTCTTTCTTTAAACAAGTGACATTTGCCCGGTTTTAGTTTTAGACCATGTTCTTCGATACGCGTAAGTACCACTTTCAATCTTTCCAAATGTTCTGTGAAAGTGGCTGAGAAGATAATGATGTCATCTAGGTAGATGAGCAAACATTCAAAGTTTAAATCTCCCAAACAAACTTCCATCAAGCGCTGAAATGTAGCTGGTGCATTGGTTAGACCGAACGGCATTCTCAAAAATTCGTATAACCCCATAGGGGTGATGAATGCAGTCTTTTCTCGATCTTCTTCTGCAACTGGTACTTGCCAGTACCCACTGGCCAAATCCAGGGTAGAGAAGTATTTGGCCTTACCCAATGCCAGCAAAGAGTCTTCTATTCGTGGTAAAGGGTATGCATCTCTGACGGTGCAGGCATTCAATCGCCGGTAATCTACACAGAACCGCAAGCTTCCATCTTTCTTCTTTACTAATACTATGGGAGAAGCCCATGGACTTTTACTGGGTCGGATAACATGACTGTCTAGCATGCGTTTTAGCAACACTTTGGCTTCTTGATCAAAAGCGGGCGGAATGGTACGGTATCGTTCTCGTACCGGGTGAGCATTTCCCGTATGTATTTCATGTTCTAAAGTTGTTGTCAACCCAAAGTCTGCTTCATTCTTGGAAAAAGCCTTGGAGTGCTCTCCTAACACTTCCGCCACTTCATCTATTTGTCTGGTAGTCAAATCCGTTCCTTCTAAAGGTATTTGCTCCAGTAATCGCCTCCCAATGGTGTCATTAGCTTGAGTGGTGGCTCGACACACTGTAACCACAGCTACACTTTCACAAGGATAACTCACTTGCCAATCTGAACGGCTTTCCACTTGTTCCTCCCTCACCGGAAACACTTCAGCTACTAGTTCCCGGGGAAATAAGGTTACATTTTGTTTCGTGATATTAACCACTCGTAATAATACTTGTCCAGCCTGCACCTTGCATATCGACCGGGCCACGGCTACTCCTTCTTTCTGCAGAGCTGATTCAATTAACACAGTGGTGCCCTTTAACACTTTATTAGTACCCACTGGCAAGGGTAACAACATTTCATGGCCTGCTGGTACTTGTATACTTCGAGAGGCTGGTATCTTAACCAGTCCTACCCTTCCAGGCCAATTTAACAGTTCTCCATTAATGCGACAATGTTTTAAAGTGCGCTGTAAAGCCATTTGAGAAGGTCGTTGAGTGGGTATTTGTTTCCAGTATTTTGGGCCCAGCTCTTGTGACATTACTCCATCTAAGTCCCGCAATATATTCATTCCTAGAATCACGGGAATTTCAGAGTCCATAGCTTTTTCTACTATGATAACCCCCTTTTTGTTCAAATCACGATTCCATATTGAAATGTCCATTTGTATAACTCCCAGGATAGGGATAGGTAAACTATTAGCTGCCTTGAGTCTTATCCAAGTGTCACTCTTCTCACATAACAAGGAAGGGAAATAAGTTTCAAACACAACTTTATCCATAGTGGTCACTTGAGATCCAGTATCGATTAAACATGACAACTCAACGCCATTGAATTTTGCTACGACGACGGGACATTCCCCCACTATATCTGTAGCATCTAACGCAGGGCTTGTATCCGTGGACTCCCCTGTAGTTTGCCCCTCAACTACAGGTCGTTCTAGTTTAAATTCCTGCGATTGCTCTGATAGTGAGAACGCATGCAATTTCTAGCAATGTGTCCTGCTCGGCCACAATTATAGCAGATGGTAGGGTCTGGAGCATTCCTACCTTGATTCCTCCTATCTGCAAACGACTGTCTCTCTTGTGAGTATCGAACTGGAGTTCCAGGGTCAGGCTTAGTAGTAATAGCGGCTTTCAACTCTCTCATGGCACCTTCCAATGACTCCATCCTTGCCTCCATGTCGGGGTTCTTCTTGGTTACAATTTCTGCTTGCCTGACCACCGTATCAGTGCTGGCCGATTCCTCTTTTTCCAATGCGATAGCTTCCGTCAATAATTGATGAATCGTCATATCTGGTTCTTTCTTTAACTTTTCCTTCAGAGTTCTCCTTAACGGTGGATTCTTGAGACCTATTACAAACTGATCCCGCAATACTACGTGTACATTGGTAAAGGACCCGGCTGATTGTTCTTCTTTACGTTGCAACATTGCCATTATTTCCTGTAATCCATTTGCAAACTGCGCCAGTGTCTCTTCTTCTTTCTGCTGGCGGGCAAAGAATCGCTTCCTTATCATGCCCTCAGAGGACGTATCCCCATACACATCATCTAATAGCTGCCGAATTTGTTCGAAGGTTTGTCGGTGTCGTGCTGGCTGTAACAAAACGGTTTTCCTAGCTTCTCCTTCTAAGGTACTTAGCGCCAATTCTACTTTTAAATGTGGAGCGACATTACAGAGCCGTGCCGCTCCTTCCAGCCGTTCACTCCAATCTTCCAACAATAGATCAGATCCATTAAACTTTGGCAAATGATTTAAGAGGGCTCCCACCGGTATCATTGGATGGGTCACACTGGATGATAATGTTGTCTCGTCCATTGTATCTGCATCCATCCTGCCGGACTACGCCAAGTTGTAATATGACTTTAAGGACAATAATTACTGACACCGGGATTATATTCGTTTTGTCTTTACTGAACATGCAGAAAATATGACAACAGTCAAAAACTTGAGCTCTAGGCAAAATATAACTGGTGCTCGGTAAACAATACAGTCTCTGCTTTTATCCGGCACTTCAATATAACACAGTCTCTTATAATCCGTAATGATTAAAATATGTTCTCTTTATCCGGTGCCTTAGGATAATAAAGTCTCTTAGCTTCCAGGTTTAGTGTAATGTGATCTTTGAGGTCCGGCAATGTAATACAATGCACTCTCTGATGATCCGGCACTTAATGGCTCTATGTTACCTTATGCTCAAAATGGCGTCTTCAGCTTCTTGCTCTAAACACTCTCTTCTTAACTTCAGCCGGATCTCCTTAACTTGGAACTCCAGTAAATGCGTGTCTGATACTTCACATTACTTATGCTCTGCTGCTGGCCAGAATGCTCTTTATCTTTTACAGTTATCTGAGTCACAATGTCTTCCTTACTTGCTACAGCTCTCTCAGTCCAGTCTCTGTCTCTTCCTGTCCAGCGCTTCTCAGACCTCTCTCCAGACACTTCCTCACTAGACCTCTCTTGTATATCACTCCACACACTAAACACTGTCGATGTACTAACCTCACAGCGCCCTCTAGTGGCCGGCCACAACCTCCCATTTCTCAATGCCATACAATCCTTTTGCTGGGTTACAGATAGATAGATAGATAGATAGATAGATAGATAGATAGATAGATAGATAGATAGATAGATAGATAGATAGATAGATAGATAGATAGATAGATTTTATTTGCATATTGGCATTATACTTACGTAGTTAGCGCTGCAGGACGCTATTGCTAATTCAAAAGATATAGCAATCCTTATCTTGACTTTGATAACTTGGCTGCAGCATGATAACTTATCACTTATGCCGTTGAAAACCAATGAAAAATACAAGTTAAAGTTTCTTGCCACTGTGTATTTAATGGGTTACAATTCAAGTTAGGCTTCGTTCACATCTGCTCTAGGGCTCGGTTCCAACGGTCCGTCGGAGCTTTAGGTTGGAACGGAGCCCTGACAGACACAAACGCAAACTATAGGTTTCCGCTTCCATCACCATTGATTTCAATGGTGACGGATCTGGTGCAAATGGTTTCTGTTTGTCTCCGTTGTGCAAGGGTTCCGTCTTTTTGACGGAATCAATACCTTAGTTGACTGAAATCAATGGTATTGAAGTCAATGGTGATGGAAACGGAAACCTATGGTTTCCGTTTGTGTCTGTCAGGGCTCTGATTCGACGGAAAGCTCCTACGGAATGTCGGAACGGAGCCCTAGCACAGATGTGAATGAAGCCATAAGTACATCTGTATTCATGCTGGTGAGTCGATAATTAATTATTATGCTACACCTGAGGCACTATTTCTGATAATTATAATACTATGCACTTTATAAATTTTTTGTACAATATGAATTAATCATGTTTATGCAATATTTATGCTTTTCTATAGTTATAAAATATATTATGCACTGATACTAAAATATATAATCTGTATTATATATTTTTGTATGCTTCTTTATAATCATTGTTAAGGAATTGCTGAGGGTTTATATTCCCAACCTGTACACCTATTCAATGCTTGAGAAAAACTCTATTGAGTGAGCTGAAATGTTGCACGTTATACTGTAGGTGAATAAAGGATTCACTTTATTTCATAGAAATCTGGAGTGCTGCCTTTTCCTTCTTTATAGATAGATATATATAAATAAATAGATAGAAATATAGATAGGGGAAGAAAGAAAGATAGATACACAGATAGATGATAGATAGATAGATAGATAGATAGATAGATAGATAGATAGATAGATAGATAGATAGATAGATAGATAGATAGATAGATAGATAGATAGATAGATAGATAGATAGATAGATAAATAGATAAATGATAGATACAAACACAACACAAAGAACACAAAAGTTTGAACAGCACATTCCAATAAAATGAAAGAAAACGTGTATACAGGTGCAAGAACGCCTGTGACTGCAAACTTATACACAAGAAAATGGCGATAGCACACTGCGAACACTAATGCCACCGAAGCCAATAAATATAAATAAATATGCATTACTGCTAAATCTACTTACAATAGGGAGGTTCTTAGCACACCTGCCATGACAAGGCAACCTCTATGAGGTGGGAACCTATGCTGCTGTAACGTCCGTGGTAGCTGACCACGAACTCCTTCCATCCAGTCGACTCCCTTCTCTCCAGAGATATCTGCACATACGGCCGTCCTGTTCCACAGTGACCACCAGGGTGCGCCCGCGAGCTCAGCCAAAGCGCACGCATGTGGGAGATCGAGCTGATTACTCCCAGAGCACCTTGGGCTATAAGAAGGTCCCAGCCCCATCCTCCCATGCCTGAGCATTGTTGTCGTATCCTAAGTTTGTCTTGCAAATGGTCCCCAAGTGTTTCCTGCTCCCAGTGTTCCCTGTTCCTATATCCTGTAACCTGTATCCTGATCTAGTGCCATGCTGAGCTGTAGCCGTGCTGTGCTGTATACCACGCCTGTCCTGCTATTCCACGCCTGACGTCTACCTGCTGCCTATTCCCAGCCAAGCTTGCCTTGCTACTGTCCGAGCTGCCACAGGTACCCTATATGAACTATAGACTCTGACCTGCGCCCTGTTGGCCAGCTGCCATACTGCCAAGGCGGTACGGCCCAGTGGGTTCACAAACCCTACATGACAGCTGCACATGGTGGGCTCACACAATTTGATCAAAATGTGCGCTAAGAACCTCCCTATTGTAAGTAGATTTAGCAATAATGCATATTTATTTATATTTAGTGGCTTAGGTGGCATTAGTGTTCGCAGTGCGTTGTCGCCATTTTCTTGTGTGCTAGATAGATAGATAGATATGACATAGCTAGATAGATAGATAGATAGATAGATAGATAGATAGATAGATAGATAGATAGATAGATAGATAGATAGATAGATAGATAGATAGATAGAAATGAGGTAGGTAGGTAATTATAATTATTCGATGAATTCACATGTGCTCTTTATTCTTTTCTCTGCTATGCAGACATTATCACTGCAAGAACTACAAGAGGATTTTGATGGTGCGCCCCCAACGGATTCCAACAACAACAGTACAGTGAACGGAACAAACAGTACAGTCAGTTACATAGCATCAAACACTCTGACAGTGGGGACATCGATTCCCACCATTATTCCAAATGGTGTATCCACCCCAGCACAAACTGAAGACTCTATCATCATGGCACCTCCAATTGTTAATTTCCATACCGTCATCATTGATATGAGTGGTGTGTGCTTCGTAGATCTGATGGGTATCAAAGCCTTAGGGAAGGTATTTATTGAATAACAGTTGATAAAAAGCTTCGGAATTTGTCTGTCGGACAGACACTGCACATTTTTGGATGATGACACACTGGCCTACATTTACTAAGACTTGCCATTCTAAGAAAAAGAGGCAGTTGGAGTGACTGATTTGCAACAAATTTTTTAACAGACGCACGCCTCTTAATAAATTTGGCACATTTCAAACTCTCTGACAGTCAGAAAAAAAATCGATGGCTTCTTTAAGTAGGTGCGGATTGGCACCAGAATTTGTACTATTTTCACTTACGTGGCCTAAGCTATGTCTATACAAAAACTGTGCCCACATCTCTTGCCACTTTCAAACCCGACGAGTGACGAAAAATGTTGCAAATTATAGCGCAAATTTGTTGCACGCCCCTTTCTGTGACTTTTTTTTAAGCCATATACTTCTTAGTAAATGTCTGCCACTAAGTTTTTAAGATTAGAGGTTTAAAGAGGCTCTGTCACCACATTATAAGTGCCCTATCTCCTACATAAGGAGATCGGCACTGTAATGTAGGTAACAGCAGTGTTTTTTTATTTAGAAAAACAATCTATTTTCACCAAGTTATGAGCGATTTTAGCTTTATGTTAATTACTTTATTAATGCCCAACAGGGCGTGTTTTTACTTTTTGATCAAGTGGGCGTTGTGGAGAGAAGTGTATGATCCTGACCAATCAGCGTCATACACTTCTCCCCATTAAGTTACTCTGCACATAGTGATACTACGTTGTTCACTATGTGCAGTCACAAACACACACATTAACGTTACTGAAGTGTCTTGACAGTAAATAGACATCGCGTCCAACCAGGACGCGATGTCTATTCTCAATCCGAACGCTTCGGTAGGGTTTGTGTGTTACTTACAGCACAGCACATCGAGATCTCGCGAGATTACGCTTGCTCTGTTGTAAGTACCACAGAAACGTTACGGAAGTGTCGGGATTGTGAATAGACATCCCGTCCTGGCTGGAAGGAATGTCTATTCACTGTGTAAACACTTCAGTAACGTTAATGTGTCAGTATAAGACAGCACATACTGATCTAGCAGGATCCCTATGCACTGACTAAATAAATGGAGAGAAGTGTATGACGCTGATTGGTCTCTGATTGGTCAGAGTCATACACTTCTCTTTACAATGCCCACTTGGTCTAAAGTAAAAACATGCCCAGTTGGGTATTAAGAAAGTAATTATCATAAAGCTCATAACGTGGTAAAAATAGATTGTTTTTCTAAATAAAAAGCACTGCTGTCACCTACATTATAGCGCCCATCTCCTTATGTAGGAGATAGCGCACTTATAATGTGGTGACAGAGCCTCTTTAAGAGGTGAGGTAACATGAGGGGAAAAGAGGGGTGGTAAGTTGAGCATACTTATTTTTAACTGTCTGATGAGGATAGGGGATAGTCTGATGGGAGGTGGTAGTACGATCTGGGAGGGAAAAATACAGGGCCCATCATGGGCCTCTACTTTGCTACGACCTACAGAGTGAAAACTATGCCAGTGGAGTACATTTCTTCTGTTGTTTACACCAGTTTTCTGGCATAAATTCTAATAAATTTGTTGGGCCGCTGTGGGCCCACATCCTGTAGGGAAGCAGGGCCCCTTTTCACAAAAGTACCAAAGGCCAAGTAAAAAGTCCAAAAGTTGCAATTTGCAACACAAATTGGGACGTTTAGGCACTTAAACGGTCAGAGAAGGGTTGATAAACCCCATTGAGTTGAGGGCAATATAAATCAATCTTCAGTTTGCTCTACCCTGTGGCAGCCTTGTGCAGCAGAAAGGTATATGTTTAACTAATCTGTGCATACAAAGAAAGAGGTTAGAACCTTATCACAAAAGTGTTACATTTATTTCTTGTTGTCTTTTCCGACAGTTATGTTCCAGTTACCAGAGGATCGGAGTAAACTTCTATTTAGCAGATGTACAAGGTATTAAACACTTGCGCATGATAGGTTACAGTTTCTATCACATTTTTCAGGGATTTTCACAAACTTTCACAAAACCGTAGTTTTCAACCCAATAGATTAAGAAAAAAATGTTCTTATGTTATTATTACAGTCCCTTGAAGGAATTGTCCAAGATTAGTTTAAAATGTTTTTTTCTAGAAACAGTGCCATGGGCTGTGTCTACTATTTCTGGCATGCAGCATCATATTCCATATTATGGATCTATTATCACTGAATTCAATATGTGGGCTCCATCAAAAAACAAATGGTATCATAGAATAGGAACTCTTCATAAAACATAACCTTTATTAATTATAGGACTAAAATACTCAAGGTAGGTCCATTGATATACAAATACCCACTGACACCACCAGGGCTGATTGAATAAGCAATAAACAATAATCACCGGGACTATCCGGAACAAATGTGTCTCTAGGTGGCGTGGTACCACATGCCACCTATGGATATACTTCAGGGATACAAAAAAAATATATATTTTCCCACACACTTAGTGTGGCCAATAAACACCAAAAAAGTTGGTTCATCAGGGGACAATACTTGGCAATGTGTATATTTGAAAACCTGTGGAGGTTAATAAAGGTTACGTTTTATTAAGAGTTCCAATTCTGTGATACCATATTATGGAACTAGTCTCCACTAGAAGCTTTGCTACTAGGGGAGAATAGGGTGCCTTATGGAGGCACCATATGACTGTGGACAGAGTGCCTGTGGGTCCATAATACAGAACTGTAGGGAGTCCATGGTCTCCTGTAGAAAGTCCGTACATATGGCAAATGCAAAACTTGAAGACAGTCCTCAGCAGTGAGTGCTATATGATCATTGTTGACTGATTCACACATAAACTTATGTAACAAGCAAACAGTTTTAAATGTAAGAAAGAATTAAAGGGAACTTAAAGCTATTTTATAGAATAGAGTCGTGGCTATCTGGTCCTTCCAATAGAAAATAATAGAAGCCTTTCATCTTAAAGTAACGGTAGAAAAATTTGAAATAGTTATTTGATTGACTACCATATGTACCTTCTTTACTTTTCATTTACATGAGCTTTTTCTAGATCTCCCCCATTGGCTATAAAATTTATGTAAACTGTGCCAAAGGGATTAATGATATTGAGAGTGAGAATTTTCTTATAGTGTTATTTACATTTTCTCTCTAATATTTGTTTCTTTCAGCTCAAGTTTATGAGGACATTGAACTCGGCGGAGTTTTTGCCGAGGGAGGTCTGAGTCGTGACCACCTTTTCCTTACTGTGCACGATGCTGTGCTTTATGCACTGGCAAACAATACAGGATTAAGACATACAACATCATCTGGGAAGGTATCTTATTCTGTCATTCTTTTTCATAACTTAAAATAAAATCAATAAACTAGAGTGTATTAAAGGGGCTAAACGTAACAAACTGGCACATTTACATACATGGTTTAAATGTATGCTTTTTAAGCTTTTTGCTTGTATCGGTGAATGGAAACATTTGTTAAAAGGCTAAAAAAAAGTCCTCAGCTGTGTCCTTCTCACACAGCTACAGTTTGCTACAATGTATGAGCTTTCAGACTAGAGTCCAGGACAGGACTGCTGTGTTAGCTCATAGGCAATTGCCTAGACAATGTAACAAACTGGACTAAGTAAAGTACAGTTGTGCAGCCTTTGAATACAAACCAAAACGCTTCCATTCACTGATGAAAGAGCTAAAAATTGACATAGACAAAGTATATAAGAAAGTTGCAGAACATTTATTGTGCAATGATTAGGCTTTATTTACATATGACTTGACAGTCCCTTTAACTCTACATTTAGACTTCCTGTTAACTGTACAATTGCAAGACAAATGCCTGTTAGATCAATAAAGTAATCTAGTAGTGACTGTTTACACAATATTTTCCATTAAAAAAATCTGAATTAGTTCCTGTTATTAGGCTCTATATCAAAACTGATTAAGCAATACATATGTGGATAGCCCGGAATTATTTACAGTCACAGTTTGTGCTGTATCTGAAGCTGGAATCCAACCAGGATAGGAATTTGTCGAGTCCTTGCTGCATGAATACCAACCCGCTGAAGGACATGTAGATTCTGAAGTCTTGGATACTTTATGACTGAATTTTCTGTCATTATATTGTAACGAGTAATCAACTAGTTGTGCATATTTTGCATATTTATTAATGTAAATTATATATATATATATATATATATATATATATATATATATATATATATATATATATATATAAAAATATATATATATGGTTTAGCATACGTTTTTTCAACTTCAATGCTTTCGATGGGTGAGGGGGTGGTAATTTGGGAGTTGATATGGTGTGCTGTATCCTTCCGAGATATAGTATTCAATAAAAATTTGTGTTTTTTCTGTTTTAGTCTAACCACTGCTTGTCACAGCATTTACATAGACACCAATGAGCAGCCAGCATCAAAACGCAGAAAATATATAATAAAAGTGCATCTCTGCTTTTGGACATCATTTTACATTTTAACTCTACAGATGATTAACTTTTCAAGCTTTCCTTTAGGCTTCCTTCACATCTGGGTCAGGGCTCCGTTCTGACATTTCGTCTGAGCTTTCAGTCAGAACGAAGCCCTGTCTGAAAGAAACGGAACCCATAGGTTTCCTTTTCCATCACCATTAATTTCAATGGTGACATATCCGGTGCAAATGGTCTCCATTTGTCTCCGTTGGTTCCGTAGTTTTGACGGAACCAATAGCGTAATCGACGTAGTCAATAGCGTAGTCGACTACACTATTGATTCCCTCAAAGTGACGGAACCCTTGCACAACAGGGACAAACGGAAACCATTAACACCGGATCTGTCACTATTGAAATCAATGATGATGGAAATGGAAACCTATGGCTTCGGTTTGTTTCAGTCAGGGCTCCATTCTGACGGAAAGCTTAGACGGAACACCAGAATAGAGGCCTGGTGTATATGTGAACGAAGCCTAAATGTGCTATAATAAGATATCTTATCAATTTTCGTGGTTAGTCAGCTGACTAGATTCTAAGTCAGCAATAGAATCTAAGGAATATTACTTGTCTAATCGCTGCTATTTATTAGTTAGTTAGTTAGTTAGTTAGTTAGTTAGTTAGTTAGTTGACAAGCAGACTACAAACAAGGAACACCAAAGAAGGGAGGGAATTTGTCAGGCTTGGAAAGTTTGGTGCGTCTCATAGTCCAGTTTGTCCTGTCATCTAAAAAAGACTACTTCTATCACAATGCGTTGCATTGTAGGATCTCAACTAAGCAGTTAGGCTTCTTGCGCATGGCCACCTTATGGCTACTTTTTTTTTATTAAAGCCATATAGGGCTGCCATAGAGGTGCATGGGGCCTTTACTGTACCTCTGTATGTCTGTGATTTCATCTGGAGGCATATGGCGGTTTTTGTGAAGGATTCCTGTGGAATTCGTCAAAAAGAATTGTGCCCTGCGTATGTATGGAGATATTCTTCCCTAGAAGCATTGGATCCTGTATGGCCCCTGCGTACCGCCAGTCAGTTACTGTGCACACGGCTCTGCCTTTCATGTCAGGAGATGTCTTATTTGACACAGTGTTAAGTTACTATTTCTTGTTTGTTTAGTTATTCTCAGTATATTCACTCAGAAACTATTATTCCTATGTCCGCCTAATGAACTTGCAACTTTGCTCAGGAAAAAGTAAAACCTAACTTTTGTCTTTCTTAGTAAGCTACTTATATTGATATTTTACTGGTATCACATTTCCCTTCAACTAAATTGCTCTGCCAACATGTTACAATACATCAATAATAACCCCAGCATCTATTTCAGGTTTCTGGTGACACAGAGATTTGTGTGCAGGACACACAAGATGAAATCAGCGAGGATTATCCAAATCTCGAAGAGGTGAGTGAAAATGAACTCAATAGGGGAGACTGTTTAATCTAATCTGGGTGATAATATCAGTTTTCAAAAGCCTTGTTTTGTTTTACTGTATAACTTAATGTGATGTGCTGGTTAAAATATAACAACCTGGAAGATAATATATGGCTACTACCTGTTGAAAAAAGGCTTCTACTCAAAAATTATGATGTAAGTCAAGAAAAAATATCTCTGAAAGGTCAGAATAGTAAGAAGAGGATTGTCTTGGGACAACACCTTTAAAGCATGGTACAGTTTAAACAGAAATATATATGTATATATATATACACACACACACACACACACACACACACACACACACACACACACACACACACACACACACACACACACACACATTTGAGTAACTTTGAAATACATTGTATCTTTTTTTTATATCTTGTACTGCTTCTGAGGAACAACCTGCATTGTACTCCAGAACTATATCCATAATTCTGTTAGTTGCTAATGGAACCAGTTGACAACTTGTCGACAGACACAACCCTACAAGTTTAGCTGACCTCCTGTAAAGCACTGCTCTGTATTGAGCTGTATTCCTGGAGCCAGAAGAATACAGGCTGTAACCTGATCACAGCAAGATAAGCTATGTAATATATTTAACTTCTTTAGGACCAGCCTATTATTGGGTCTTTAGGTCGAAGCATCTTTTTTCCTTTTTCCATCGTATTCGGAGAGCCATATCTTTTTTATTTTCTTATTGATGTAACTGTATAAAAGCATGTTTGTTTGTGGGACGAGACATTTTTAATAGATCCATTTTGGGGTACATATAAATGATTGATAAACATTTATTATTTTTTGGAGAGGTAATTGGGAAAAATAAGCAGTTCCTCCATTGTTTTTTTTCGATTTACTTTTACACCGTTCAACGTGCAATTAAAATAACGGGTTAACTTCAATATATGGGTTGTTACAATCGTGACGAAACCATATATGTATTTTTTTTTTACACTAATGCAAAATAAAAACACTTTTTGTATAGAAATAATGGTTTTATTTTAATTTGTTAATGGCCGGGCCTGAAAAGCCTTAAAGACCAGCTAAATTTTCCTGTTTTTGCCTCTCTGCCTTTCAGCAGCCATAACTTTTTTATTTTTTCTTTGACAAGGCCTCCTTGGTTTATGCGGAAGAAAGTTATTTATTTTATTTTTTTCTAAGTTTGTGGGTACAAAAAATTGACTGTGTAAATTATATAATTTATTTTTACGGTGTGACTAAAGGGAAAAGCGATTTTCTGCATATTTTATTTTGTTTATTTTTTATCCCGTTCATGTTTCTTGCTAAATAACCTGTTAAATTAATTATTCAGGTTATTACGGTCACGTAGATACCTAATATGTGTAGGTTTTTGGTTTTTATGGAATTTATGAGCAATAAAATATATTTTGGGACATTTTTTTATTAATTATTTTGTTACATTTCTTTTAATCCCATTAAGGGCTAACTTTATTTTCAACTTTTTTTTTTACTTATAATGTATTAGCATACCCTTTTATACTAATATATAACACTGTGTCACTATGACAGAGGATGCTGTTAGAGCAGCACATAGTGTGCCCTAACAGCAGGCAAACTGAACAGACAGTCCTGGGGGTCTTTTTTAGGTCCCCAGGGCTGACTACAGAGGGATTCTCCGGGCTTCGATCGCGTCACCGGGTTTCCAATGACGCAATCGAAGAGGGGCGTTCACTTTGATCATGCCATGGTCACGGACCATGGCGATCAAAGTGTTAAAAAGCTGGGGGTCAAATTTTCCTATCTCAGATGTGTTCTGCAGGCTGCTCTAAGTTCAGGAAGTGTAAGTTACAGCTCCTGCTTAGAGAATGAGCGTTCATCAGCCTCTTCTACAGCGACGCCAATAGACGTCACTGTAGAAGAAGGACCTGCACCACCTGGTTAACTAAGAAGTTAATTAACCTTTTTAAACTCTATATAGGGTAACTAAACTTTCATCAAACTTCTAACATGTCATAGTGACATGTCAGAAGTTTTGAAAGGTGTGGGTCTGAGCACTAAGACCCCCACCGATTGCTAAAAGGAAACGGCAGAAGCGCTCGGGTGAACGCTGAGCCACTTGGTTTCTGATCGGCTTTTCTCTGTAACAGTGTACGGACTCAATAGAGTCTATGGACCCCCACCAATAAAAATGTCTGACTTGTCACTATGACATGTCAGAAGTTTGTTGAAAGTTTAGTTGCCCTTTAATATTTTTTTAAGTCCCACTAGGGGACTTCACTAAGTGCTGAGGGAGATAAACTCCTTAAATGACGTGGTCGCTATTAACCAAGGCATCTAAGGAGTTAAATGTTATTTCCGATCCTGACCGTTGGATGTTGGCTGTATAGTACTGCTGGTATTCGATGCTGATGGCATGGGCACAGCTTCTGTGCACACGCCATCACTCAAAATCAACCATACATCGAGGTGCAGGAAAGTTAGTCCTAACCATGACAGACATAAACATTGTTGTGTGCGAAGGGGTTACCTTTTATAGACATTGTACTGTATCTATGTATAAACTACAGGATACACTTTATTGCGTTGGCTCACATAGTAGTCTTGCACTGCATATTTTTCTCACGAGCCACAGAATTAGCTGTGCAATCACTCTTGGTAAGGTGGCTGGAATTATAGCTGAGATCCCTTATAGAGTACCTACACTTTCATGAAACTTTTGATATGTCATAGAGACATATCAAAAGTTTGGATCGGTGGGGATTCGGGTGCTGAGACACCCACCTTTGCTGAACCGAAGGTGCAGGAGCACTTGGCTGAGCGCTTTGCGCCTTCAGCTTTGAACAGCGCTTCTCGACAGCCTAACAATGAGTGTAGGTACTCTTTAATCCTCAAAACAACGTGACCAATAGTGATTACGGTGTCAAAATTGATAACTCACTGTGAACCCTTGTGAAGAAATTTTAGAAAGGCTTATATGTAAATAATGTATATAATAAAAATAGTTTATTTTTTTTATTCTGCACAGCATGAAAAAAACTACTGCAAAGTGAGGTTTCACCATAAGGGCTTGTTTAGACGAACGTGTAATATGTCTGTGCAACGCGTGTCGTACGGACCTATGTTAGTCTATGGGGCAGTGCAGACAGTCTGTGAGTTTTGCGCAGTCCGTGAGTCCGTTGCGTAAAACTCACAACATGTCCTATATTTGTGCGTTGTTCGCGCATCACGCACCCATTGAAGTCAATGGGTGCGTGAAAATCACGCTCACCACATGGAAGCACTTCCGTAGGACGAGCGTGATTCGCGCAACAGCTGTCAAACGATGAATGTAAACAGAAAAGCACCACGTGCTTTTCTGTTTACAAACATCCAAACGGAGTGTCATAATGATGGCGGCTGCGCGAAAATCACGCAGCCGCGCATCATACGGGGCTGACACACGGAGCTGTTAAGTGCCTTTTGCGCACGCAAAACGCCACGTTTTTTGCTTGCGCAAAACGCACACACTCGTGTAAACCCGGCCTCAGGCTAGGTTCATGAATATAACTTTACTGTAGTTTTCATGGTGAAAAAACTTCAAGAGTCAATTGAAAAAATCCAAGATAAAAATTCTAGATGTAAACATTTTTTATTCACATTCTGCATACGAAAACATGTCGTTTTTGCTCTAATATTTGAGGTAATGCAGTGATGCGGCTTTGTAATGCCCTAAACTGCAGTTTGTGAGCCTGGACTAGAACAATATTCTGTGGTGAAGACACCTGGGTAATCGCTCATCTTGCGCTAGAGAATATGGCCCTGGCTAGACTGGCTGAGCGTCCTCTCCTTTATTCATGAGAAAGTAGTGTGCGATATATAGTCTTTATGTTGCCTAGATCTTTTTTTTACTTATTTCTTATGCTATTATCTTTTTTACAGGCAATGTTTGGCAGTATGTTCCAGGCTGAAATCCAAACAGCATTGTGAGGACTCATTTAAACAGTGGTCTCCGGCAGATATAACTATGCTCCATTCCTTCTAAAATAATTGGTTGAAGACAGGGGACTTCAAGGCACAGTTCAAGCCAAGAAACCTAACCTCTTCGACTCTGGGACAGCAGTGCCTGCTGCTTTTCAGCCAAGAAAGGAACAAATTGACTCAGGTGACATGATATGGTTTCATGTTCAGAAAGCTGCTTGGACAGTGAATTCCCGCTAGTAGCTCAGTCTTCATACCGTTAATAAAAGTCCTCTCTGATGTGCCTGCTGTGGATGAAAACTTCACCCATGTCTCCCAAGGATCTCTTATAAATCAAATAAAGGAACCAAAAGCCAATGGAATCCCCACACTAATATACTTTTAAATGAGCTCGCCTATGTATGTACCAGAACCAAGACAATGTAAAAACTTGATATTCTTTGGACCAATATTGACTTGGCAAACAAGCGCAAAGTAAGAAATAATGATTCTATGCTGCTTTCTGCAAATCAAGCTATGAATGTACAGACTTAATATTTATGCCAGTAATTGAAATCAAACCATTTATGAGAAATCAAAGGCTTTAACCTACTACCTGCTGCAGGGATTACTAGAAGATTATTATTATTATCCACAGATGTGAAGTATACATCATCCTGTACCAGAACTTAATACAGTACAATGAATGTCAATGGCCAAGGTGTTTACGACTTCAGCACTAGAACTGCGGAGCTAGTAACATTCTATGCTGCAGTCAAGATATAATATGCACGGTATTTCTAATGTATATATATATAGGAAGAAGTTAGTTCTACAATGTTATTTATTTCACGTGGATGTTGATCCCTGTGTATGCCATTGTTAAATCGCATGCATTAAATTACTGGTCACAGAAGAGTGACAGAAATTACATATTGTCCTGTTACTGAATACATTTATTATACACATACATTTAAAGAGGCTCTGTCACCAGATTTTGCAACCCCTATCTGCTATTGCAGCAGATAGGCGCTGCAATGTAGATTACAGTAACGTTTTTATTTTTAAAAAACGAGCATTTTTGGCCAAGTTATGACCATTTTTGTATTTATGCAAATGAGGCTTGCAAAAGTCCAAGTTTAAAGTAAAAGTCCAACTGGGCGTGTATTATGTGCGTACATCGGGGCGTTTTTACTACTTTTACTAGCTGGGCGTTCTGACGAGAAGTATCATCCACTTCTCTTCAGAACGCCCAGCTTCTGGCAGTGCAGACACAGCCGTGTTCTCGAGAGATCACGCTGTGTCGTCACTCACAGGTCCTGCATCGTGTCGGATGAGCGAGGACACATCGGCACCAGAGGCTACAGTTGATTCTGCAGCAGCATCAGCGTTTGCAGGTAAGTAGCTCGACTTACCTGCAAACGCCGATGCTGCTGCAGAATCAAATGTAGCCTCTGGTGCCGATGTGTCCTCGCTCGTCCGACACGATGCAGGACCTGTGAGTGACGACACAGTGTGATCTCTTGAGAACACGGCTGTGTCTGCACTGCCAGAAGCTGGGCGTTCTGAAGAGAAGTGGATGATACTTCTCGTCAGAATGCCCAGCTAGTAAAAGTAGTAAAAACGCCCTGATGTACGCACATAATACACGCCCACTTGGACTTTTACTTTAAACACGCCCACTTGGACTTTTGCAAGCCTCATTTGCATAAATACAAAAATGGTCATAACTTGGCCAAAAATGCTCGTTTTTTAAAAATAAAAACGTTACTGTTATCTACATTGCAGCGCCGATCTGCTGCAATAGCAGATAGGGGTTGCAAAATCTGGTGACAGAGCCTCTTTAAAACAACATACGGTATTAAAAGGTAGGAATCAACCTTTCTTTTGCCCTCTGATGTGGTTCCAAATTTTTTTTTTTTAGTCTATAGCAGTGGTGGTCATCCTGCACATTATGGGAGCATGCAATATGGATCATGACTCAATGGGAAGCATTTCACACTTAGCCAGGAACAGGAAAACTAGTGGTCATGTGCACCCACATATAAGTCGTTAATTATAGTCTGTGTTCTTATTATAGGAATACTTTTTTAAAATTTAAGGGAGATTAAGGGGCAAATTTACTAAGACTGGAGTTTCATACAACTGTCTGCATCCTTCTGACGGCCATGCGCCACAATTGTGGCATAATGACTGTAACCGTGCGCCATCCATTCCCTCCTTCCCATTGGACATCAAATAAGAAAAATGTATACTCACTTCACCGCACCTCTTCGCTGGGTCCTGATGCCAAGCAGCACCAGGGCATTATATGCGATGAAGCACTCAACGTCCTGAGCAGAGGCGTAGCTAGCTTCTTCTGCACCCGGGGCAAAGATTCAGTTTGGCGCCCCCCAACTTATTTCCCGACATCTCCTTCCCCCTCGCCATGTTTTCTTTCCCTACCAATCAATGAGGTGTAATTTTTTTTTCACAATTTTTTTAATGTAACGCGAGTATAAAAGCATCTCTACATTTTACAAGCGATATAGTTCTATAATGTAATTAACATAAAAATAAATTAAAAGAAAATAAATTAAAAAGGTCACACACAGCCCCCCTTGTAGATAGTGCCACACACAGTCCGCTTCCCCCCTAGTAGATAGCGGCACACTCCCCCCCCCTTGTACTTAGCGCCACACTGTGAACAGACCGGTGAGCGGTAGCCTACTGCCTGGTGTGACTTACCGGAGAAGCCGAGGAGGTCATGCGGCGCAGGCAGCGACAGAGTTTCTTCTGACTAGGGTCGGTGACAGCCAGGGCCGGCCTTAGCTTGGATGGCGCCCTGTGCGGGACTCTCTATTGCCGCCCCCTACACAAACCAAAACGTAACCACATATATGGACACACTAGAACATATATACTGTACATACAAAAAGACAGATATTGAGACATACAGGCAAATATACATACACACATCTGGAATATATACATACAGGTAAATATATAGACGTACAAACACATATACACACACACACACACACACACACACACACTCACACACACACCGGCAGATAAATACACAGACAGGAACATATACAAATACATAAAAGGCACAAATATACAAGCACAAAGACACATTCACAAACAGACCCATATATACCCACACAGGCACATATGTACACAGCACAGATAATGTAGTAGTGTTACCTGCAGTCCTATGTAACACCACAGATAACACAGTGATAACTCTCTGAGTACAGATAATCTAGTAGTGTTACCTGCAGTCCTATGTAACATCACAGATAACACAGTGATAACTCTCTGGGTACAGATAATGTAGTAACTGCTGCCTGCAGTCCTATGTAACACCACAGATAACACAGTGATAACTCTCTGAGTACAGATAATGTAGTAGTGTTACCTGCAGTCCTATGTAACACCACAGATAACACAGTGAGGGACTGTGTGGCGTTATCTACAGGGGGCCTGTATGGCATTATCTACAGGGGGGGCTTTTAGGCATTATCTACAGAGGGGGCTGTATGGCGCTAACGCCATACAGCCCCCCTTGTAAGGAACGCCATACAGCCCCCCCTGTAGGGAACGCCATACAGCCCCCCCTGTAGGGAACGCCATACAGCCCCCCCTGTAGGGAACGCCATACAGCCCCCCCCTGTAGGGAACGCCATACAGCCCCCCCCCTGTAGGGAACGCCATACAGCGTCCCCCCTCCCAAAAAAATGCGACCTACAGTGTGTCCTACTAAAAGACATGTATCCCCTCTCCACAGGATAGGGGATACATGTGTGATCGCTGGCAGCGATAAGGAGAACGGGGGACCGAAAGTACCCTGAAGTTCTCCATGACTAACCTCTGACTTCCGGCGTCTGCGCAGCTCAATAAAAATGAAAGGAGCGCTGGTCAGGCATGCGCACAAGCGCAACCGGCGCTCCATTCATTTCTACGGAGCTGCCGACACAGACCCCGGAAGTCCGAGGTTTGTGATGGAGAACTTCAGGGGACTTTCAGTCCCCCGTTCTCCCTATCAAGGCCAGAGATCACACATGTATCCCCTGTCCTGTGGATAGGGGATACATGTCTTGTGTTTAATGGCAGAGTGGGGAGATACCTCCCTGCTCTGTCGTAGTGTTCAGTGGCGTCGCACTGTAGCAGCCATAGCGGCTGCTAGCGGAGCCTGCTACGGCTGATACGGCGGTAGTTACGAAACTGGATAGCACACTGATAACTCTCTGAGTACTGATAATGTAGTTGTGTCCCCTGCAGTCCTATGTAACACCACAGATAACACATTGTGCTAAATTACAATCTCAGCTACACAGTACAGATAATGCAGTAGATGTTACCTGCGGTCCTATGTAACACTACAGATAGCACACTGATAACTGACACACACACACACACACACACACACACACACACACACACATGCGCACACACACACACACACACAGAGACACACACTGTATTCACACTACACACACAGACACTCACCATGTCTCCTTGCTGACAGGTCAGGACGGGCTGTGGGCGGAGCTTCCTCTCTGCTTCTCGGCATGTGTAACTTCAGAGCTGGAAGGCTGCAGCACGGGAGTGGACCTGTCCCCTGACCTGAGTCATCTGACCGTCCCACTCCCTGGCCGTCACAGACCCCAGTCAGAACGCCCTAATTTCCTGGCTCTTCCTAAGCTGCTGCAGATGTCCGACATACGGAGCATCTGTCAGCAGTGATCAGCTGCTCTTTGGCGCCCCCCCCTTCCCTTGCGCCCGGGGCACATGCCCCGCCTGCCCCCCTAGCTACGCCCCTGGTCCTGAGTGCTCCATCACATACAAAATCCTGAAGCTGTCCGGCGTCAGGACTTTGTATGAGCCGCTGCATGGTGAGGGAGCCTGAGCAGACCTGGAGGGGAGAAGCGAAGAGGAGCGGTGAGGTGAATATACTTTTTTCTTTAAATTGTCCAATGGGGATAGGGGAGAGGAGATATTCCAATTAAGGAACAAAGTACAGAGCCCAGCATGGGCTTCTTCCTTGCTACAGTGTCACAATGGTGTATTTGGGTCCATCAGAGGAATTGATTTGTTTTGGATCACTCTAAAGAGCTCACTGAATTTGAGCGTGGTACTGTAATAGGATGCCGCTGTTGCAACAAGTCATTTTGTGAAATTTCTTCCCTCCTAGATATTACACGATCAACTGTTAGTGGTATTATTGCAAATTGGAAGCGTTTAAGAACCACAGTAAAGGGGGCTTTACACTGGCTTATTATCGTGCAGACGAGCGTTCGTATAATGCTCATTGCCGATAATTGCCTTGTGTAAACAGGGCAGCGATCAGCAGATGAACGAGCAATCATATCATTTTAAGGCCTCATTTACACGAGCGTAATATACACGCGTGCGACGCGCGTGCTTTTCACGCGTGTCGTACGCACCTATATTACTCTATGGGGCAGTGCAGACGATGCGTGAATTTTGCGCAGCGCGAGTGCGTTGCATAAAACTCACGACATGTTCTATAATCGTGCGTTTTTCACGCATCACGCACCCATTGAAGTCAATGGGTGCGTGAAAACCACGAAGGTCGCACGGAAGCACTTCCGTGCGAACTGCGTGATTTTCTGTTTACAAACATCCGAACGGAGTGTCTTAGACATGAGCGAACCGAACTTTACCGGGTTCAGCCGAAATTTTGACCGAACCCGGCAGGAGACAGTCACTGTGCAGGGTGCTGTAAGAGTTAAACTGGTTCAGCACCCTGGACAGTGACTTCCAATTCCAATATACGTGAACGTGTAAAAAAAAAAAAGTTCTGACTTACCGATAACTCCCGGCTTCTTCCTCCAGTCTGACCTCCCGGGATGACAATTCAGTCCAAGTGACAGCTGCAGCCAATCACAAGCCAAGCACAGGCTGCAGCGGTCACATGGACTGCTGCGTCATCCAGGGAGGTGGGGCCAGATGTCAAGAGAGGCGCGTCACCAAGGACGCGTCACCAAGGACGCGTCACCAAGGCAACGGCCGGGAAGTTCTTGGTAAGTACGAACCTCTTTTTTTTTAAACAGGTTACTCGATATGGTGATCGGAATGCACTGTCGAGGGTGCTGAAAGAGTTACTGCCGATCAGTTAACTCTTTCAGCACCATGGACAGTGACTGACGTCGACTAGCCTCATCTCTATGATGGCGGCTGAGCGAAAATCACGCTGCCGCGCATCATACACGGATGACACACGGAGCTGTCAAGTGCCTTTTGCGCACGCAAAACGCTGCGTTTTTTGCGCGCGCAAAACGCACATGCTCGTGTAAATGAGGCCTAAAAAAGATAAATATTATCGTTCTCGGCAGCACATCTCCCTGTGTAAACAGGGAGATGTGCTGCTGACATGATGATAATATATGGGGACGAGCGATCGGAGTATCGACATCTCATCCCCATCCATAGCTCCATGTGACAGGAGCAAACGACAGCCGATCAACGATGTCCCGTAAATCGGTGTTTGCTGCACCGGCCGATTGTTAGCCGGTGTAAAAGACACTTAACTCAGCCACGAAATGGCAGCACGCGTAATGTTACAGAGTGGGGGCGCTGAGTGCTAAGGCTTATAGTACATAAAAGTTGACAACGCTCTGCTGACTCAATAACTGCAGAGCTCTAAACCTCCTCTAGCATTAACATGAGCACAAAAAATGTGCTACATGGCATGGGGTTCCATGGCTGAACAGCTGCCTGCAAACCTTACATCACCAAGCACAATGCCAAGCGTCAGATGATGGAGTGGTGTAAAGCACGCCACCACTGAACTCTGGAACCCTGACCTCAACCTCATCAAACACCTTTGGGATGAACTAGAGCAATGATTGATAGCCAGGCCCTCTTGTCATACATCAGTGTCTGACCTCACACATTCCTCTAGGTGTAATGTGTAGGTGTAGTCCCAATACTTTTGTCCATAAAGTGTATATAACGAGTGTAATGCTGAACATTATATGAGCAGAGCATAAAAGTGTATATTCACATGTTGTAATTCACATGTTACCACATGGTTTACTGACTTTGTATTTGTGGTATAGCAAAGGTTTTCAAAGGTTTTCAATGGATATGTCCTCTATATGGACATGGAATCGAACATATCACTCTTATAGCTTGCATTCATGGGACACCTAATTTAGTGTACTACACCTACATATCCAGAAGAAATGATAGTGAAGAACCCCCTGTTTTATTTTTATGATTTTTATGATCTTGGCATGTTTATGGAGGGAGAAGAGCCTGGGTTCAACCTTTATAAGCAATATACTACAGAGTCGTCTTTGACCAGGACTAACCTTACATTGTATGGTGGCCTATGCCTTACTTTCTGCTGGCGCTCCCTCACTCCCCCTTGGTGTACTGTCATACAATATACAAATAACCATAAAATACAGCACGTAATTATAATACACTGCAAAAATAATGTACTGTACAACGTCTAACTAGCAGTGTCACACAAAGCCAAAGTAAATACCACCATACAGTGCTCAAATAATACCGACAAACAGCGATAGCTCCATACATAAAATAATCTACAGCACTATGCAATGTGTAAATAAAACTGCTATTCAACAAATATTACGAATCCTGATGGTCCCGAACTTCAGGTGCCAGGTCATATGTGGCAGAGGGCAGCTTCCTATAGCACTAGACTGTATATTAATGTCTGCCTTTTGATTTGAAGTTGCATTAAGTTGCCATAAACTGCATTGGGCTGTCACAATGACAGACCATTTTTTGCACTGTGTCAGGGAACTGAAATAATCGGTTCATTGTCAGAAAAGCTTCAAAACATGTCACTTTGAGTATTGTGTTTTTGTATAGAGTACTTGTTCAATGTCTGGGCTGTTGTTATTATGACCCGTGATGTCAGTAATCATGTCACGTTTTCACAAGACATAAGAGCCTGGTAGCGAAGCTGAAAAGACATGGTGTGTGTCTTCTGAGCATATACCTATATGCAAATTTATAGTGATCTAATTGACATTTATTAAAAATGATAATGAAAAAAAGTAGGCAAAATAAAATGCCAGAAAAGACCCATCCTCGTTAAAAAAACAAAATACACGTTGACAAAACCCCCTGAAAAACGAAAAAAAAATAAACAAACTTCCAAACAATAAAGCACATTGATAGGGTTATCAAACATCCTGCATGACATGGACACATTTTGCATGCGTGTAATGCATTTATGAAATAATGCGTCCATATCGCACAGAATGTATAAGTATCCTATGCATATCCTGTATATTACTCCTGAGCCCCATTATTGGTTTATTCTCCCTTGTCTTTATCAGTTCTTAAGGCTTCCCTAAAATATTCTGTATATCGCTGCTTAGTTTCCATGTGCCAATAAATGTTTACAGCCCCCTAAACTGGAATTAAGGGGTGCTGTTCAGTACTGTTGCCTCCTACATACTGAACTCTCCTCCAAGCAGGGCTGCTTTCAGTCTATGGTCAACCTGAGGTTCTTAAATGGTATCCGGGGAAGATTTTATTTGCTGTTGCTGCCACTTTGGTTAAAAACAAAACATATAACATGACATAAAGTGCAACCGAACCATCATACACTATCATAAAACACATACTTTAAATAGTATTCCCACCTTAGACATTCATGGTATAGCCACAGGCTCTTTCTGAAACTCCCATAGAAGTGAATAGAGATGCGCGGTTGCCTCTCCATTCATTTCCCTGATTGCCGTGGCCACCTCACCAGGCAGGACAGGTTTGGTTATCCCCGCTCTGGAGATAAATCCCAGATGTGGGACCTGCATCTGTTAGACGTTTATAGCATATCATGTAGATCTCAGTGGTGGGTACCCCTATAATGCTATTGCCCTGCAGTTCACATAAGATATGTTGTGGTGCTACAGTGCCCTAATAAAGCTATCAGAGATAAGTAATGAGTAATATAAGAAATGCACAATGTTTATCTGGGAACTTACGGCATCTGTGGCACGATATGCTGGAATTTATAGTTTCACAGGTCACGTGTCGGTCATGATATACTATTAAAGTTGTGGAGTTGTGGAACTACAGATTCTACCATATCCTAAAGCCAGCTATGGGACTTAAAAACCACAAATTCCCCTGAGCAGTAGGATCTGGTGCCTTTAGCATGCCTTCATCATCATTGATCAGCCCACCTCCCCTGTGAGCTCAACAAAAATTGTCATCTTCAAAGTGGATAGAAGGTCAGGACTTCCATGAGACCAGGACATACAGTAGAGGAGAAGGGGAGACACACCGAGGCTGCTGGAGGAGCAGCCATCTCATCAGACACTCTGGGGCCGGCACTCTGAAATCTTTGAGTCCTGGGCGGCGCCTGTTAGGAGTGTGTGCTGGGGCTTGTATGCAGCTTCTGTACAGTGTTTAACTCCTCACAGCAACTGCTGCAGCCTCTGCAGGTCTCCTAATATGGGCCGAATTAAGAGAATTTCCATCTTGAACAAAGGTCAACTATGGGCCCCCTCCTCTCCAGTGCACCCTTGGGCAGTGCCCATATAATCTGTTTGCAGCAGCTCCTGTCGCCAGTAATTTCAATCAGCTGCTTCTCCCAGCACTCAGAGGTGGCACTTGTTGGTTAAAGTAGCTGAGAGTCAAGCAACCACAGGTTATTCATGTGTATCAGGAGCTGCTTTCTGACCAATGAGCACTTCCCTCAGTGCAGAGTGCCATTAGAATTTGCCTGCATCATCAGCTGCTTGGACACAGTGTCAAATAAATGTTAGTCAGAACACTGCAGGCCGTTTCAAATACTGTTTCAAATATATACATAGCTCAACAAGCTTATGGTTACATTCTCCCACAGAGGGAGGATGGTTTTCTCACACTGCACAGTAACTTCTGGGTCTCTGAAACCCGCTTACTTGAAGTGACCCTCTGCAGCCAAATAGTCTTAGCCTGCTTCTCGCGACTCCCGCCCCCAATCGCAGCATTGAGCCACCATCAGTCTGTCTCTCAAGTCACAAGTTCTGTGGCCCACTCTTGGCCTGCTATGCTCTGCTGCATCAACAATTGCAACCCGGTCACTGACAGGTACTTTCTTTCCTCCCCACAGTTGCACCCCCAACAACTTTTGGCACCAAGTGCACTTACTTTACTTAACTCTGGTTGGCCCAATCTCCTGAGCGTACCAGCGTGGCAAACAAGGATCTTCCTCCTTAGTAATGGCATCAAGGGCCGCACCTCCCCACCACCAAGGGAACACCACCACATTCTGCCAACCACAGCATCTTCTGTATAATACTCAACTGAGGACCTGCACATATTAGTCATGTGACCACAGGTCCTATCTACATAAAACACAACAGCACAATATCAAATACTAATGTATTTTGTCCACTAGGTGGCAGTATAGCACTACAATTCTTAGTAGTGTTGCTAAGACCAACATTTACATTACATGCTTGGTCTTAAAGAGGCTCTGTCACCAGATTTTGCAACCCCTATCTGCTATTTCAGCAGATCGGCGCTGCAATGTAGATTACAGTAACGTTTTTATTTTTAAAAAACGAGCATTTTTGGCCAAGTTATGACCATTTTCGTATTTATGCAAATGAGGCTTGCAAAAGTACAACTGGGCGTGTTGAAAAGTAAAAGTACAACTGGGCGTGTATTATGTGCGTACATCGGGGCGTGTTTACTACTTTTACTAGCTGGGCGTTCTGATGAGAAGTATCATCCACTTCTCTTCAGAACGCCCAGCTTCTGGCAGTGCAGACACAGCGTGTTCCCGAGAGATCACGCTGTGTCGTCACTCACAGGTCCTGCATCGTGTCAGACGAGCGAGGACACATCGGCACCAGAGGCTACAGATGATTCTGCAGCAGCATCGGCGTTTGCAGGTAAGTCGATGTAGCTACTTACCTGCAAATGCTGATGCTGCTGCAGAATCAACTGTAGCCTCTGGTGCCGACACGATGCAGGACCTGTGAGTGAGATCTGCACTGCCAGAAGCTGGGCGTTCTGAAGAGAAGTGGATGATACTTCTCATCAGAACGCCCAGCTAGTAAAAGTAGTAAACACGCCCCGATGTACGCACATAATACACGCCCAGTTGTACTTTTACTTTTCAACACACCCAGTTGTACTTTTGCAAGCCTCATTTGCATAAATACGAAAATGGTCATAACGGCCAAAAATGCTCGTTTTTTAAAAATAAAAACGTTACTGTAATCTACATTGCAGCGCCTATCTGCTGCAATAGCAGATAGGGGTTGCAAAATCTGGTGACAGAGCCTCTTTAAAGAGGCTCTGTCACCACATTATAAGTGGCCTATATTGTACATAATATGATCGGCGCTGTAATGTAGATTACAGCAGTGTTTTTTATTTAGAAAAACTATCATTTTTGACTGAGTTATGACCTATATTAGCTTTATGCTAATGAGTTTCTCAATGGACAACTGGGCGTGTTTTACTATATGATCAAGTGGGCGTTGTACAGAGGAGTGTATGACGCTGACCAATCAGCGTCATACACTTCTCTCCATTCATTTACACTGCAGATAGCGATATATCTATATCGCTATTTGCAGTCACATAAACACACTATAACGCTACTCATATGTCATGACAATGAATATACATTACCTCCAGCCAGGACGTGACGTGTATTCATTCTCCTGACCACTTCTGTAGCGTCTGTGTGATGTAAAACCCCCAGAAATAACCCCATTTTGAAAACTACACCTCTTAAGGTATTTATCTAGGGGTGTAGTGAGTATTTTGACCTCACAATTTTTTTTTGTAAGAATTCATGCAAAGCAGGCGACAAAAAATAAAATTTCACTTTTTTCACAAATGTGTCATTGTAAAGACAGATTTCTTTGTAAAGCAAACATGGGAATGAAGAAACACACCCCAAAATCTATCACCCTGTTTCTCCTGTGTTCAAAAATACCCCCATTGTGGCCTCGATTTGCTTACTAGTCGTGTGCCTGGGCCAAAAAATACAGGGAGCACCGTTGCATGCTGACCAAATAAGATTTGAAAGGAGGAAATAATGGGTATTATTTTAGACTCTATGGGTATATAAGGTTTTCTTCAAATTCTTATTACATTTCTACATGAAATAGAGGAGACATGGTAAAATGTTATTCTGTTAGAAATATGCCACATTAATAAATTTGTGCGGAATACAAAAGAGAAGAAAAGCTGTGTATTCATAACGGCAGAGGTATAGCTAGGTTCTCCAGCACCCGGGGCAAAGATTCAGTTTGGCCCCCCCCCATCCAACCTCTTTCCCGACATCTCCTTCCCCCTCGCCATGTTTGTTTTATCTACCAATCGACGTGTCATTTTTTTTTCCACATTTCTTTTTATGTAACTCGAGCATAAAAACATTTGGACATTTTACAAGCAATATAGTTCTATTCACAACACCAGAATAGTGCTCAGTACTTAAATACAGCCCCAGAAACAAGCTCAGTACATATATACAGCACCAGCACAAATACAGCTCAATTTAGTGCAACCCCTGACGTATAGATTCACACTAAATTGTTTACAGCTCCTAGCATGGCCCGAACAATGGTAAGGATATGCTGGGAGTTGCTGTTTCACAAAAAAATAAATCCTATCATAATCATACCACCCATCATCTCGCTGCAGATCATACAGTGACTACATTACTAATTAGAGGCAGAATAAACATTTACATTAAGTGACTCACTGGTGACGTCTCAGATTCTAGTTCTTTGTCTCCATCCGGTCCAGACCTCTATGATAACTTCTCCTGGTCACAGCCCATTTCTGCAGTTTGCCGCTCAGATTCATCTTCATCTTCTCACTTTTCCTACATTTCTACACCTATAAACAAAGATAAAGTTCTCATTATACCACATACTATACCCCTAAATATAATAGCGTACCATACACTGTGTCACACACACACACACACACACACACACACACACACACACACACACCGTGCCCCTGTAGATAGAGCCCCCTGTAGATAGTGCCCCATATAGCCCACCCCTGTATAGTGTCCCACTAATAGCTCCCCTTATAGTGCTCTACAGCCCACCCCTGTATATAGCCCCCTGTAGATATAGCCCACCCCTGTATATAGTGCTCCACACATAGCCCACCCCTGCATATAGCCCGCTATAGATATAGCCCACCCCTGTATATAGTGCTCCACAGATAGCCCACCCCTGTATATAGCCCCCTCTAGATATAGCCCACCCCTCTATATAGTGCTCCACAGATAGCCCACCCCTGTATATAGCTCTTCTGTAGATATAGCCCACCACTGTATATAGTGCTCCACATATAGCCCACCCCAGTATATAGCCCCCCCTGTAGATAGAGCCCCACCATAGAAAAAGCCCCCCCTGGTAGACAAAGCCCCCCCCCCCACGTAGGTAAAGCCCCCTCTGTAGATAAAGCCACCCCCGTAGATAATGCCACACACTTTTTTATTATGATAAAATAACAAACTATTCAAACTCACCTTAGTCCCGTTCCCACGCCGTCGGGCAGCAATGGAGACCTGCTCTCTTCTGCGCAGGTCTTTTGGGGTTGAACGCTTCCCTGTCAATCAGCAGCTTTCAACGACGCAAGCGGCTCAAAGTATGACGCCGCTTCACTCGCTGAATGGCCGGCAGTGGCGGATTAAGTAGACCATAGGCCCTGGGCTGTTCCACAAACTTGGGCCCCCCTTCCCCACCACCACGTCTATAGTGAACACCACCTTTTTGTGTGAGCATTGACAAATGGTTGTTACGATTCCCCTTGTCAAAGGGCTGTGTCCCTACATATTGACAGTCTCCCACCATCGCTGACAGTATCACACTGTGTAGGGACACATCCTCCTGACAATGGGAATGGTAACACGCCTTTGTCTATTAGCTCTGGGTACACAGAAATATGTAGAATACAAGAATTATCTGCAACAGACGAGTCAGGAGAGGAGATCCCCTATAGATCCAGTGACGTCTTCTCTAACGGGAGCCGTTTTCTTTTCTTCTCCATCTGATGCAGACCGTTATGGCGACTTCTCCTGATGAGACATCTTTGCCCATCACTTCTGCAGCCATTTCCAGCCCCTATAGAAACACACAAATTTAGACACCAAGGCCCAGGACCATGCATTAAAGGGGTTGTCCTGGCACGGACCATTTTTTATACTGATGACCTATCGATGTGACCGTACAACCCCTTTTACTCAGACTAATAACTTTGGACCACAGACTAGATTATAGAATAGATACAGACCCAGACCTTCTAAATTATTGCAGTCCCCAGACCAGACCCCCTAAACAAATACAGACCCCATCACAAGCACCCTGAATAAATACAGACCTCAGACCGGACCCCTAAATACAGACACCAGACCTGACCCCCTACACGAATAATGACCCCAGATCTGACTCCCTTAATACAGACCTCAGACCAGACCCCCCTAAACGAATACCCCTAAATACAGACCCCATAAACTAACACAGACCCCAGACCACGCCCCCAAATACAGACCTCCTAAATACAGACACCAGACCTCAAACTAATACAGACCCCCTAAATACAGACCCCAGACCAGACCCCCTATTCTAATAGAGACCCCTAAACTAATACAGACCCTAGAACAGGCCCCCTAAATAGACCCTGTAAACTAATACAGACCCCAGATCAGACCCCCTAAATACAGACCCCTAAACTAATACAGACCCTAGAACAGGCCCCCTAAATAGACCCTATAAACGAATATAGACCCCAGACCTCAAATAAAAACAGACCCCCTAAATACCGACCCCCAGACCTCAAACTAAAACAGACCCCTAAATACCGACCCCAGACCACTTAAACTAACAAAGACCCCTAAATATACAGACCCTAAACCCCTTAAACTGATACAGACCCCAGACCAGACCCCCTAAATACAGACCCCTTAAACTAATAAACACCAAACCTCCTAAATACAGTCCCCAAACCAGGCCCCCTAAATGCAGACCCCCTAAATAAAGACCCCACACCAGACCCCCTAAATACAGTCCCACTAAATACAGACTTATTAAACAAATCAATCCCCTTATACTTACAGGCAGTCTTCTCTGTGGAGTCTTGCTTCTGCTGCTGCTGCTGCTGCTGCTTTTGCTGCTTCTGCTGCTGCTTGAGCTCCTGCGGTCATGTGACCAGCAGGTCTCTCAGCAATAGTAAAAACTTCAGAGATAAGGTCATGTGACCTTATGTCTAAAGGTCCTTTTGCAGGACATATACATTGCAGTTTCGTCGCGGTTTTTGCCGCGATTAGCGGAAAAATCGCGACAAAACTACAATGTACCATGATAATTATAGTGCAGGAGGGGGTGGCGCTGACGCCCCCTCTAAGTTGCGCCTGGGGCACATGCCCCGCCTGTCCCCCTAGCTAGGCCCCTGATAACGGATACATGTCACTATATTCGTATTTGCCTGTACTTATGACTATGTCTTGCTAAAGAAGCAGTTGTCCCTCATCTGTGCCATTGTGATGTCATTGTCCTAATCTAAAATCAGTCAGAGAGGAAAACATATCTGTACTGGAGTGATATTGTAAAAAAAAAATGGTGGAAAATGTATTCTATGTTGCAAACTCGAGTCTGTTCTCTAGATAGAAGAACACCTGTAGGGCTGTCATAAAGCTTTTTTTTTTTGTTTCAGTGACTGGTTGTACAACGTCTCTTTAGCTCCATCAATCCCTATATGAGAGACGAACGTGGCAAGTGACGCGGTACACCATCACAGGCCGCTGCCCGGCAAGGTAGGAACCACTATGTGCACAAATCATCCAAGTGGTAAAAGTATATATAATGGCGTAGTGTCCAAAACCATCTATACGAGGTGTACATACCTTACTTCTGGGAACAGCGCAGGGACATGGGCTGGTCTGTAGCTCGGAAGTTCGGCTCCCGAGCGGAGGAGCGTCCTGGGAACCATGCAAACGGCCACCATGCCGGAAGTCGCGATTCATGCGCTTCGGCGCAGAGAACGACTAAGTCTCGTGATGCGACATTGGAGGAGGAGGTGAGGAGATGCGACCGGAAGTGAGGGGAGAGGGTGCGAAGCGGGAGGAGTGGCGCGAAGAGGCGGTGTGGGTTACTCAGCAGTGGAGTGTGTGAAGAGGAAAGAGGCCAGCAGAAACCGGTGGCCATTGCAGTCGGTCCCGCAGCAAGGGCTGTTTGCACCAGTGAGAAGGAGACTGACAGAAGCGGAGTGTGCCAGCAGCTGGCCAGAGAGAGGTCGGTGCAGCACCATAGGACCAAACAGAGGACCGGAGTGTGTCCTTGTAACCAGCGACAGTGGACCGGCAGGTGCAGAAGTGTGCCACCTGCAGCAGCCAGAGGAGCAGAGGTCGGTGCAGCAACAGAGGACCGGCAGGAGTGGAGGGTGCCACCAGCAACAGTCACAGGTACCGGTCTATGACTCCCTGACAAGGATCCTAGGTCCCTCCCCAGAGAAAGTATCTGTGCCTAGGTTATAGCCAGAGAATCTCCCCAGAAGTGATGTCCTTCGTTAAGCACAGTCACAGTGCGCATAGAAGATTAGTCCTGAAGGTAACAGACGACTCAGCCTGACCTAGGCCCAAGGATCAATCTCGCTATCTCATTAACCGTGCCGGTGTCCCTGCGTTTACCCAAGAGTGTATAACTTCTGTAATCACACTGTAGCGGCTGCTGCGCCGTTCGCCGACGTCCCCACGGCCTCTGCTCCGGTTCCGGTGTCCTCCATCACCAGCTGCTCATCCCGAGCTCCACTTACCCGATCCGGACGCTCTGCTGGCCCTGGATGGCGTCAGGTGAGTGCATCCTTTACCTCTATCCGCGGCCGTAATCCTCGATGTGCGGCTGCAGTCACTAGAGGGCGCGTGCGCTGACTCGTCCTGTCTTAAAGGGCCAGCGCGCGCCTTACTTCCTAAGACTTCCTATTTAAGGTTCCTCCTCCCTTGCATCCCTGCTTGTTCAACCAAGTTCCCCGTGAGTTCCCTGTGCCCTGGTTCCCTGTTTCCGTCCCTTCTGCCTTTTTTCTGGATTGACATTTTAATCATCTAGATGACATTTTAATCTTTTCTCCCAATATTCAAACTCATCGTGTGCATGTGCACCAAGTGTTACAGCGTCTGCGAGAGAACTCTCTGTTTGCCAAACTAGAGAAATGCCTCTTCGAGAGAACCAGCCTGCCTTTCTTGGTGTATGTCATTTCCGACCAGGGTCTTCAAATGGATCCAACCAAGCTATCCTCAATTCTCAACTGGCCTCGTCCGCAAGGACTCAAAGCGGTCCAACGCCTGCTGGGATTCGCAAATTATTATGCCAGTTTATTCCTTATTTCTCCTCTATGACAGCTCCTATTTCTGCTCTGACCAAAAAAGGGGTTAATGCTAAAGACTGGACCACGGAGGCCGAAGCCGCATTCCAAGCTCTTAAAGCTGCCTTCTCTTCTGCTTCAGTCCTACATAGACCGGATTCCACCAAACCCTTTGTTCTGGAGGTCGATGCTTCATCTGTGGGAGTTGGAGTTATTCTTTCACAAAAGACTTGTAGAGGGAGACTCATGGCCTGCGTTTTGTTCTCCAAATCGTTCACATCCGCTGAAAAAAATTATGGAATTAGAGATAAAGAACTTTTAGCTATTAAATTGGCCCTGGAGGAATGGAGACATTTGCTTGAGGGTGCACGGCACCCCATCATCATTTACACAGATCATAAAAACCTCCTATACTTACAGACTGCTCAACGCCTAAACTCTCGTCAAGCTTGGTGGGCATTATTCTTCTCCAGATCCGATTTTCAGCTTCACTACAGACCTGCTGGAAAGAATACCAAGGCTGACGCCTTATCTCGCTGTTTTGACCCCACAGACCAAGAGCCCAGCCCACAGTTTATTATAGATTCGAAACGTATTGTGATCGCTGCTCCTGCTGAAGTGGTACACATTCCTCGAGGAAAGACCAACGTACGCCCTAAACAAAGGGATTGTGTTCTTCGTTGGGGTCATGCCTCCAGGGTTTCTGGGCACCCTGGCATCAAAAAGACTCTCAATTTGATTGGCCGTCAGTACTGGTGGCCTTCCATGTCCCAAGACACTAAAGACTTTGTTTCTGCCTGCTCCACTTGCTCTCAAAATAAAGTATCCCATTCAAGACCTGCTGGCCTTTTGAACCCCCTGCCCGTGCCTGACTCTCCCTGGTCGCACATTGCCATGGACTTCATCACCGATCTGCCTAGTTCTGCTGGGTGTACCGTGATCTGGGTTGTAGTGGATCGCTTTTCCAAGATGGCGCACTTCGTACCCCTCTCAGGCCTTCCGTCATCTTCCCGACTGGCAATGCTGTTTATCAAGCACATCTTTCGCCTGCATGGTCTTCCTAAGCATATTGTTTCTGACAGAGGAGTTCAGTTCACATCCAAGTTCTGGAGAGCCTTGTGCAAACTGCTGGAGGTCAAACTAGACTTGTCTTCCATGAACCATCCCCAATCCAATGGTCAAGTAGAGCGGATAAACCAAATACTTGAAAGTTTCCTCAGGAATTTCGTGTCTCCGCGACAAGACAACTGGGCAGGTCTGCTTCCATGGTCCGAATTTGCCTACAACAACCATACAGGGGAATCTACCCACTCTTCTCCCTTCTTCTTGGTGTATGGCCAGCACCCAGGAATTCCCCTACAAGTCTCTGTGCCTTCTGAGGTTCCACCTGCTAACACGGTCCACCGCGACCTTGTGCGGATTTGGCAGACGGCCAAGAACTCCATCCACAGAGCCGTAACCAGGTTTAAAAGAGACGCGGATAAAAGACGCAGGATACCGCCGCAGCTCCTTCCTTGGGATAAAGTCTGGCTGTCCACTCGGTACATACGTCTGAAGACCCCTTGTTACAAGCCAGCTCCTCGGTTTCTGGGTCCCTATGAAATAACTAAACATATTAATAAAGTAACTTTCAGACTTCGCCTTCCTCAGTCTCTGAAAATCTCTAATTCCTTCCACATTTCTCTGCTGAAACCCACTATACTCAACCGATTTTCTAAGAAAATTCCTGTCCATCCTGTACCAGCGGCTGATGCCGAATTTGAAATTCAAGAGATCCTGGATGTCAAACGATCACAGGGGAGATTATGGTACCTAGTGAACTGGAAAGATTATGGTCCTGCGGAGAGATCATGGGAGCCCATGGAGAATATCAACGCCCCAGCTCTCATCAAGGACTTTGAGCGAAGGTTTCCAAGCAAGCCTAAAAAGAGGGGGCATAAAGGGGGGGTACTGTAACGGCTGCTGTGGCGTTCACCGCCATCCCCACGGCCTCTGCTCCGGTTCCGGCATTCTCGATCACCAGCTGCTCATCCCGAGCTCCACTTACCCGATCCGGACGATCTGCTGGCCCTGGACGGCGTCAGGTGAGTGCATCCCTTGCCTCCTTCCGCGGCCGTCATCCTTGATGTGCGGCTGCAGTCACTAGAGGGCACGCGCACTGACTCGTCCTGTCTTAAAGGGCCAGCGCACGCCTTATTTCCTAAGACTTCCTATTTAAGGTTCCTCCTCCCTTGCATCCCTGCTTGTTCAGCCAAGTTCCCCGTGAGTTCCCTGTGCCCTGGTTCCCTGTTTCCGTCCCTTCTGCCTTTTGTCTGGATTTCCCGTTACTGACCTCTGCTTGAACTTGACTATCCTTGTCTGCCGCCTGCCTTGACCTATTGTTGCCATACCCGTTACAACACCTGCCGCCTGCCTTGACCCATTGCTGCCATACCCGTTACGACGTCTGCTGCCTGTCCTGACTTCTGCCTATCCATCCGACCGCCTCTACCCGCGTTGCCTGGATCTCCCAGACGACACAGAGGATACACGAACAAACCGGTGAGAACCGTTATACACAGCCTGTAAGAACTGCTTTGAACTGTTATTGGCGAATATTGTTGGAACAGGGGCAGACAGAAGGATTGGTCAGGTTGACAGGACTTTATTGGACTTTATACGGACATTGTGCAAACGTTAGTGTCAACCTCACATGTTCAGTTGCGTCCTAGGTGTGTCCGACGTTCGGGCCGCCGACTGAGGAAAGAGAGGGTTTGTCACGAAAGGTGAGGACCAGTGGCGGTGCCAGTAGTTGCGGGTAGTCCACTGATTCCCACTATGCGACCCCCAGGCCGAGAGTGTGACTCTTACCCGAGGGTAAGCTGACAGTAGTGGGTAGCCCCCACAGTGACTGACAGCGACGTATTTGTAGCCAAGCCTGGCAACGTGGGTTCAGGCATGACCTCTCTCCGGGGGACTTCCAGTGGGTTCGAAGTCCCCAACCTCAGGATTCTTGTCTGCTCCACAGAAGAGAATTTCCTGTATGTATTCATTACAGTAAAGAAGTTGAACCAAGAAGTTGTGTCTCTTGCATCGCGTCACCGACAGTGGTAATGCCCCTACACATCTATAGGAACAGTAAAGTATCCCTAATCCCCAAAATGATGTTAGTATTTCCAGAAGCATTGTCGAGTGCAAGATGTCCTGCGAAAACCCAAATGTAGTAAAGCCCATATGGTGCATTCATTAGGAAGAGCTCGATTATTAGTGATCCTCCAAATAAAAAAAAGATCATGGCCGTATCACCATATAGAAATGTTAATAAAAATAACAGTTTGTTTGGAGGTGCATAGTCATAAAAATTGTCAAAAGAAAATAAATGATCAAAAATATGAAAGGGGTAAAGTATTTTCTGAAAAATTCAACTCTACTACCTCTCCCAAAAGAACTCCTCCCCACTTGGAAAGCCCACAAACTAAAATGAAAATATAAATTTGGGCATTCCTTAAATAAAATGAATAATTGTAAACTGCATGGTACGTTTCAGAACAGGGGTAGTTGCAGAGTCCTGGTTGAGATCGGCACATCGGGCATTAGAACCGACTATCCCTCCTCCTTCCATGATTACTGCAAACCCGGCACCTTTTTTGGGGATATCTTTGCATCTCGGTGGAAGGGACGGGGTGAAGAAAGTGGTGCTCTGCAAGTCTTTGCACATCCTCAGTCTCGTAGAGTTGTGCAGGGGCATTAGAGTCAAATAGGAGATGCTCAATAACCTCCTCCTGGAACTGAAGGAAGGTGAGCGTCCTTGTTTTTTTTTTATACAGCACAAACCCATTATAGATAGCAATCTGAATTAGGTAGATTGCTACCTTTTTGTACCATGTCCTGGTCTTACGCTTTACCAAATAAGGTTGAAGCACCTGGTCCGACAGATCTACACCCCCCCTGAATTGTAGTCTGTCACACAGAGAGGCTTACGCTTTTCCACGGTGGCCCCCCTAGCTCTAACTGCCACCGTGGTGTCTGGATGCCGAGTGGACAACATATAGACAACCGTCTTGTCATTCCACTTTACTGCAAGTAACTGCATGCTTGCCAGTGCGAATGACGCCCCCCTTTCCACACGTCTGATTTGGGAATCCCACCCTGTTTTTACGGACTGTCCCGCAGGCCCCTGTATTTGCAGCATGGAGGGATTTATAAAGGGGGACACTGCTATAAAAATTATCAGTGTAGATGTGGTACAGTTCGTGTAGGAATGGCACCATAAGGTCCCACACAATTTACCCTGTTGTGCTCTCGCACACCTTATACAGTTCAACACCATATTTGGCTATTTGGAGTGGATGAACTGCCGGAATGAAAGACGGCTTTTGTAGCTCATCAGGGATTCATCCACAGACAAAATTTAGATCTGGGGTGTAGAATTTAAGAAAAGATTCTTGTAGGAGGGAAATTAAAGGTCTCAATTTATTAAAGCAACCGTAGCCTGGGTCATTTCTTTGGGGGACTTGAGAGTTATCTGTAAAATGCATGAAGCATATTATGGATTCATATTGATGTCGGGACATAACTGCTGCAAATACAGGGGTAGCGGGGACAGCTCTTGATGCCCAGTAGGAGCGGATAGTTGGTGTTTTGACCAACCCCATATTTAGAGTTAGGCCTAAAAAAATATTTAAGCTCAGGGACACTAGGGGTCCATGATGAGTAGGCGGATGTGGGTTTCTGTGCAATAAATTGTCTTGCATAGATATTTGTCTGTTGGACAAATAACTCGAGGGCTTGGTCACTGACAAATATGTGGAAGAAATCCAAAGGGGTATAAGTAGCAACATCCACTTTTCTTCCTGGGGTTGCTGACAGTTGCTGGACCTGGGGGGGGAATTAAAATCCCAGAACACGGGAGGGACTGTACCACTAGGCTCTGCACCACTAGGCCCTGTACCTGGGGTTTCGACAGCGACGACTGATTCCACCACCATAGGGCTATGGGGTCCAGAGGTAGAAGTAGACCTTGAGTCTTCACTGTCTGCAAAAAGTTCTACCTCTGAAGCAGAGTGGGTATCACTACCTGAACTGCTGAAGCATAGCAAGAAGGGATTCATTATTAATTTTTCTTGGGAAGGGGGAACTTAAAGAGGCTCTGTCACCAGATTTTGCAACCTCTATCTGCTATTGCAGCAGATAGGCGCTGCAATGTAGATTACAGTAACGTTTTTATTTTTAAAAAACGAGCATTTTTGGCCAAGTTATGACCATTTTTGTATTTATGCAAATGAGGTTTGCAAAAGTACAACGACACAGCGTGATCTCTCGAGAACACGGCTGTGTCTGCACTGCCAGAAGCTGGGCGTTCTGAAGAAAAGTGGATGATACTTCTCGTCAGAACGCCCAGCTAGTAAAAGTAGTAAAAACGCCCCGATGTACGCACATAATACACGCCCAGTTGTACTTTTACTTTTAAACACGCCCAGTTGTACTTTTGCAAGCCTCATTTGCATAAATACAAAAATGGTCATAACTTGGCCAAAAATGCTCGTTTTTAAAAAATAAAAAAACGTTACTGTAATCTACATTGCAGCGCCTATCTGCAGCAATAGCAGATAGGGGTTGCAAAATCTGGTGACAGAGCCTCTTTAACTGTTTAGCTGAGTTCACACGGGGCGGATACGCTGCGTAAAAGCATGCAGCGTATCCGCTCTGTGCACTGCAGGGAATTCCGGCCGAAAATCCACACCAAACTGGTGCAGTTTTTCGCCCGGAATGTCCGCTGTGGAAACTGCAGCATTTAGCCGGCCTGTTAGCAGTCACATGGGATGAAAATGTCATCCCAGGAGGCCGCTCTGGAGGGAGGAAGAAACCCAGACTCCTATGCAAGTATAAGATATATATGTTTTTTTTTTAGGTGCATTTTTTTTCATTCAATGGGGAAAACCCGCAACAAATAAGCAGCGATTCCGCAAATACAATTGACATGCTGCAGAATAAAATTCTGCACCGCAAGTCAATTTCTGAGTGTTTTTACTGCTCACTATTTACACAGCGTGTGGATGACATTTGTTCTATCTCATCCACTCTGCTGCTACTGTATCTGCTGCAAATTTTTTGCAACAAATTCTGTTGCGGATAAACTGCAGTATTTATGCTACGTGTGAACTGACCCTAAGGCCTAATTCACACGACCATGTTCGGTTCGTGATATACGGAGCGCATGTCGGCCGCATTTCTAGGACCGAACACAGTGCAGGGAGCCGGGCTCCTAGCATCATAGTTATGTGCGATGCCAGTTGTACCTGCCTCCCCGGTCCCATGCTGAAAACATGATTACAGTACAGGACAAGTTTCCCGCAGCGAGGCAGGGACTCCGGGCATCGTACATAACTATGATGCTAGGAGCCCGGCTCCCTGCACTGTGTTCGGTCCGGGAAATGCGGCCGACATATCAGGGGATTCTGTTTAAAAGGCTATGTAAACCTTTGATAGACATTTTTATTTTAAAAAAAAGTTTTCAGTGTGTTTGGTGCAACTGTGCAATTACATTTTATTAAAAAGTATTTTTACTATTTGAGATACAGCGGCTTTATATCCTGTATGCAGAGCAGCTGTATCTAGTTCTGAGACCTGAATCCGTCAGGTCAGCGGGACTGACGGGTTCAGTGACATCGGTCGATCAAGCTGTTATCAATCACATGTTTGTTTAGAATTTAGATGTGATCGGTAAGGCCGGGTTCCCACGTAGCTAAACGCTGCGGAATTTCCGCAATAGAATTCTATGCGGAAGTTCCGCAGCATTTAGAGTAGCAGCAAAGAGGATGAGATTTTGTAAATCTCATGCCCATGCTGCGGAAAAAAACCATAGCATAAACGTTAATAAATTGACCTGCGGTGCGGAATTTAAATCATGTCCTTCTTCCTGCAGTCCGGCCTCCTGGGATGACGTTGCATCCCATGTGACTGCTGAAGCGCACTTTTTTGCGCAGAGGAATTTCCGTCCAAAAAACCACACAACAATGTGGTGCGATTTTTTGGACGGAATGTACTGCGGGTTACAGGTTGGACACGCTGCGTGACTTTTATACAGCGTATCCGACCCGTGGGAACCTGGCCTAACAGCTCGATCCTGCGTGTCACAGACACGCAGGATCCGCTGTCACTGAACCTGAACCCGTCAGTCCCGCTGACCTGAAGGATACAGGTTTCAGCGCAGGATACAGGATATAAGCAGTTGTATCTCAAAAAGTAAAAATTATTTTGAATAAAATGTAATTGCAAAATTGCACAAAACACACGGATACACATTTTTATAAAAACATTTTTTTTCAAAGGGGTATTGGCTGTATCCTTTAAATATTTTTTGTGGGGGAGGGGGGATTTGACTGTAAATGCCATGTGTGTTGGAACTTATTTAGCATATACTCACAGGTTTGTTTTTCTTGCAGAGATATTCGCAAAACCATGGCAAATGACATGGTTATAAAGCAATTTTACAAAAACTGTTGCAAAAAACGTGATTTGACCTCGACGTGTGAAAAGACCCTTGTAGTTCATTTGTGTAGGGTAGGGGGGCTTCGCTGTAGATCTTATGCGAGGGAAAAGTTTCGTTATAATTTTTGTGCGGGGGATTGTATATTCACATGTAGCGTTTGAGGTGCAGTTAAAAAAAATGCATCAAAACTGCGCAGTCAACTGTGTTATTGATTCCGTCAAAACAGCGGAAACCGTATAGAACGGAGACAAACGGAAACCATTTGCAACTGATGCGTTACCATTGAAATCAATGGTACTGCAAATGGAAAGCTATGGTTTTCGTTTGTTTCAGTTTGTTTTCCATTTATGGGTTCCCCTGACAGAAAAGTCAGACGGAACCCATAAACGGAGTCCCGACGCAGATGTGAACGAAGCCTCACATATATGGACATAAGGAACAGCCCCAGAGTCCCTGGGCAGAGCGCTAGTAAAAGATCTTCCCGGGGACTCCAGCCCTGGGAAAGCTCCACTCCCCGGGCGACGTATCCCACTATATGCCATACAGTCGGATAAGTTTTGGCTAAATTGAACAAATTTCAGGGCACTAACCGGTCACTTACTGCTCCATGGTTTCGTTCACAGTAATTGACATCAGCACCAAAATCGGTTAACGCGTATAACGTACAAACATGAGCGCCACACTTTCCGTTGTCCTGGCCATACGTTACCCATAAACTCCCATTTTAAAAAAAAATTAATATACTGACTGCGTGGTATACATTTTTTGCTGAATATGCCAGGATGGAAAAATCATAGTCTATTATGTTATTCCTTACTTAAAAACAAGGAATACTCAAGAAGAGGCCGTACTGCAGACCAAAAAGAAAAAATAAGGGGAGGCCTCCATGACTGGAATAGTTGGGAGGGAATCAGAGTTGGCTGGCCTATGAGAGTCGGGTAAGGATAGTAGGAGGGCTTGAAGGAAGTAGGGGTGGGGATTGAAGGGGACGTACCTGTTTCCTGTTGTGCTCTTCTCTCTCTTCGCCAGGACACAGAAGCAGGAGCATGTTTGTTACCCCTGCTGCGTCTGACGAGGAGGCTATGGAGCTGTTGCGGGCCGCGGCAGCCTCTCAGGGTCCTGGATGGCTCGGAGCACGAGTGGCGACGCTGCTGCAGGGACAATCGGGCGCTCCGGTCCAGGAGCGAGCAGAGTCGTCTGGAGCAAGCGGGGAGCGCTCTGTCATGCCGGTGGTCGCGGGGCTGCTGGAGCAGGCCGAGGTACGGGACCGGCGTACCAGGGGGTCGGGCAGGAGAGGAGGAGAGCCCGTTTCCCCCATGACTCAGGCCAGGGCTGGCACTCCCGGCGTGACGCGCAGCACGAGGCGCTCGCGCCCGCCCGCAAGGCTGAGTCCTGAAGACATCCCGCGGGCGCGGCGGCGCAAGAGGAGCCCCTCAGTGGACCCTGCATGCCAGACCCCAGGGCGGCCTGCCGCTGCTCTTTCGTCTGGTCCTGGGAGGAATCCCAAAACGCGGCAGCGCCCGGCGGCAGCGGCGAGGAGGACGCGGCCTTCACTTCCGGTCACACCCCCTCCTTCTTCAGTACGTGGCGGAAGGGCAACGGCGACCTTGCATGGCGATGTGCCAGCCAGAGGGTCGGCTCATGGTGTCGTCGAGCGGGCAGCGGAGGTGGAAATGAGCAGAGGTCGCAGGATGAGGTCGGTGGTTGGAGTGCCAGGGACGGAACAGCTTGGAGCTGGTTCAGCGGGACGGACGAGGCATGGACTGGAGCTCGGCCAATTGGATGATGCGATGTCACCCCCCCTTTTCTCAGACGGAAATCGGAATTCCCCGTGCACACATTGCCAATGCGGACAGCACCAGAGGGAGTCCGGAGCATTGGAGGACGGTGAGCGGCGGGCCTCTCCACGTGGACATGTGGGTCCGGCTGACGGGTTCACAGCCCCTGGGCAGCCTGGTGAGTTGACACCTACGTTACCATTTCCAGCTTTATTGATGTCGGGTATCGGTGTAGAGGGTGTCGCGTCGGCGGGCGTCGCGGCGGAGTCGGGGGTCCTGGCGTTACAGGCGGGTGCGGGGGATAGTTTGGCGGAGTTAGTGGGATGTTTAAAAATGTTGGTGGGGCGGCTAGGCGGTTTTCCTTCCCAAGAACCGTCAGGTGTGGCGCCGGCCGCGGTGTGGGGGGGCAGTTTGGGAAGCGCTCCGGTTCTTCAAAACGGTGGGGGGTTAACTGCGGGGGCAGCGGTGGCAGCGGTGGCAGTGGCGGCGGCGGTTCAGACAGACTCGCCAAAGGAGGTTGATAGGGTGCGTCTTGATGATCGTGCGCGCGGGGAGGTTTACGTTTGTTATGAGGGCCCGTTAGGGGCGCATTTAAAGCAGGAGGTAAAGGAAAGGATTTGGAAAGACGAGTATGTGGAGATTTTTTCCTTGCTTCCGCTGGAGAAGTTTAATTTAGATAAGGTGAAGCGGGATGAAACAAAAAAGGATGAGGAAGAAAAGAGACGGTACAGGTTGATTCCAAAAACGTTCGTCAATTGGATGCAGGCTTTTGCAATTTTGGCGAGTGTTATTGGGGAAAAGGCGCCAGATAATTGTTCCGGCTTGTTTTGTTATTTGGTTGCGGTGGGGGAGGCGCATCGGGTTTATGGGGGCCAGGCCTGGCTTCGTTACGATGAGCAGTTTCGGCAGAGGAAAGCGGTGCGGCCGAATATACGGTGGGACCATAAGGACATAGCCTTATGGTTGAAAGTGACGGCACTTTATAAGCAGGGGCAGTCCTTTCTCGGGAGCGGGAACGCGGCAGGAACTTCCGGCGGAGGTAGTCAGGCCTCAGGTTCCAAATTTGGGACGTGTTGGCAGTTCAATGAGGGGCAGTGCAAATTTGGAGCGGCGTGTAAATTCAGGCATGCGTGTTCACATTGCAGCGGGCAGTCACATGGAGCGTCTAAATGTTTTAAAAAGGGTAAACGACAAGGGGGAGCCAGCGGTGCGTCTGGTTATGGGGGAGACTCCGGTGAAACTCATAAAGATGGCCCCCTTTCTAAGTAGGTACCCCAATAAGGAGGGGGCGCGGTTGATTAGTTTAGGTTTTGGTTCCGGTTTCGTTATTCCGCCCCCTTCGCATGAGGTCCCTTTCACGCAGCGTAACCTTAAGTCGGCATATCAGCATGCGGGGGTAGTCTCGGAAAAAATCCGGAAGGAGATTGATCTGGGCAGAATGGCGGGCCCTTTTAGCACGATCCCAGTTCCGGGTTTGGTGGTGTCACCGTTAGGGGTGGTTCCGAAACGAGAAGGTAACAAATTCCGGCTCATTCAGCATTTGTCCTTCCCGAAGGGGGCGTCGGTTAATGATGGCATTGACCAGGATCTCTGTTCTGTGGTCTACACGTCGTTTGATGCGGCGGTAGCATTGGTACGTGGTTACGGAAGAGGGGCTCTGATGGCTAAAACTGATATTCAAGCGGCGTTCCGTTTGTTGCCGGTTCATCCGGACAGCCAGAGGTTGTTGGGGTGTTATTGAGACGGGGATTATTACATTGATCGATGCCTTCCCATGGGTTGTTCGTTGTCATGCGCGTACTTTGAGGTGTTTAGTTCTTTTTTGGAATGGGTAGTCAGGGAGGTCGCGGGGGTGGAATCAGTTATTCACTATCTCGACGATTTCTTGTGCGTTGGCCCGTCGTGTTCGGGGGTTTGCGCAAATTTGTTGGAGACGGTCAATTGGGTGTCTAGGGAGTTCGGTGTACCCTTGGCTGTGGAAAAAACTGAGGGTCCGGTGACGACCATTTGTTTTTTGGGAATTACAATCGACTCCATAGCAATGGAGTGCAGATTGCCGGAGGATAAGTTGGGGGATTTGCGGTTGGTAGTGGAGCGAGCGTGTCGGATTAGGAAAATTACACTACGTGAATTGCAGGCCTTATTGGGGAAGTTGAATTTTGCTTGCCGCATCATGCCGATGGGCAGGGTTTTTTGTCGGCGGTTGGCAGCGGCGACGGCGGGGGTTCGGGAACCCCATCATTTCATTCGTCTGGCGGCAGAGCACAGGGAAGATTTACAGGTCTGGCTCCATTTTCTGGCACAGTATAATGGGCGCTCTCTTTGGATGTCCCGGGCGTTGGATAGCTTCGATTTGGAATTGTTCACTGACGCGTCTGGGGCGGTGGGGTTCGGGGCGTTCTTTAAAGGTCAATGGTGCGCGGGAAAATGGCCGGTTGCATGGGTGGAGGCGGGGCTGACGCGTAACTTGGCCCTGCTCGAACTGTTTCCCATCGTGGTGGCGGTCACCATTTGGGGAGACAGGTTCCGGGACAAAAAAGTGCATTTTCATTGCGACAATTTGGGGGTGGTGATGGCTATAAATAATACTTCGGCGTCGTCTCCTCCAGTGGTTCGCTTGTTGCGTCAGTTGGTGCTTTCCTGTTTGAGTTTAAATGCGTGGGTGGTGGCGGTGCATGTTCTCGGGGTAGAGAATTGTATTGCTGACGCGCTTTCTCGCTCGCAGTGGGATCGTTTCCGGCAGCTGGTCCCGGACGCGGAGTTAACAGGGGTGGACTGTCCCAGTCATCTGTGGGAGCTGGTATCCAGGCGGCAGGTGCATTGATTAAACGTTCACTGGCCAGTGCGACGTGGTCGTCGTATGCTGCTGGATGGAGGCAATGGGAGGAGTGGGTGAGATCCTTGGGTGATGTGTGCTCGGATGATGATAGGATGGTGGCATTGCTGTTTTGGTTGGGGGATGCGTTTGCCCGGGGTTGCACGGTCGCTAAGGTTAATCGCTTCGTGGCGGCCATTGCTTTCGGTTGTAAGTTACGGGGGTTGGTAGATATCACGAAGCGGTTCTTGGTGGGCCAGGCATTGAAGGGGCTGAGACGGGGTGTTGTGGTGAGGGATAAGAGGCGTCCTGTGTCATTTCAATTGTTGTGTTCCCTGGAGGTGGTGGTGCGGCAGGTGTGTCGTTCAGAGTATGAGAGCAGGCTTTTCCGGTTGGCTTTTGCGTTAGCCTTTTTTGGAGCTTTTCGGGTAGGGGAATTGGTTTCCCCCAGTTCAGTAAAAGCGGGGGGCTTGCTGCAGGATGATGTCGATTTGTATGAAGACAGGGTGGAGATAGTGTTGCGACGGTCGAAAACGGATCAAGGAGGGGCGGGACGTCGAGTGGTTTTGTTGGCGGTCCCAAAGAATCCGGTTTGTCCAGTGTTGTGTGTCAAGGAGTACTTGGTGGGTTTAGATCTCTCGGACGGGCCGTTGCTGCGGCACGAGGATGGCTCGTTTCTGTCGCAGTATCAGTTTATTTCGGTTTTCAAAAAGTGTCTTGTGGCTAGCGGGGTGCAGGCGGAGCAATACTCGTCTCATTCTTTCCGTATAGGGGCAGCGACTGAGGCGGTGAGATGGGGTTTGGATGATGCAGGCGTGCAGAGGATAGGGCGTTGGGAGTCGGCGCGTTTCCGTTCTTATGTGCGCTTGAACATGTTGTGATATGTTGATGTATAGCATGTTCCGGGTGCGTGCGTTTCCGCCTGAGTATTAATGGTGCGCGGCAGCAAGAGGTGGTGCGTGTATGTTCTTCATTTGTTTTGCAGGCTGTGACTCATGCATGGTGTGGATTATGGGACATTCTTTTGTGTACTGGGGTGCCCTTCGCGCGGATGTACGGCCGGACGGTCGACAGCTCAGGATTCCGCGGGACGCGGCGGTTGTGAGGTGGATGGGTATACGGGGAATGACATGGAACAGGGTATTGCCCGAGTTTCACAATTTTGTACTGCTTGACAGGGCGCCGGAGGTACTGGTGTTGCATGTGGGAGGCAACGATTTGGGTATACGCCCTTTCCGGGAGTTGGTACGGGACGTCAAGCATGATTTGCTCTGCTTATGGGCAACTTATCCTAAATTGGTGACGGTGTGGTCCGAGATGGTCCCTAGGAAGAGCTGGCGGATGGCCCGTTCTGTGGAAAAAATTAACAAGGCTCGCATTAAGGCTAACAGGGCCATATCGAGCTTCGTGGCGCGTAATGGTGGGGTTGCGGTGCGCCACTGGGATTTGGAGGCTGGGACAGGCAGGTATTGGAGAGAGGATGGGGTGCACCTCAATGAGGTGGGGATGGATATGTGGAGTCTGGCTTTGACCGATGGAATTGAGCGAGCGGTGGGAGTGTGGAGGAGCTCGCAGGCGTGAGGTGGTCAAGGCCTGCTTCGCTTTGGCGGGGGGGAGTCCTTGAAGTAGGTCGTAAAAAGTGGTGGGGGGGAATGCATCACGGGATGCACCCCCAATTTGTCGGCTTCTTAGGGTGTTACCCCTTTTTGAAAGCTGGGTTATATATATGGTGGTCATCTGCAAAAGGTAATTGGTGCCCCCGGGCCGGGTTACGGCTGGGGGTAAGGTATTGGTGGGCAGATGGCCAAAATTAAGTATCGGTGGCTTCAAGGACTTGCCCCTGTCATTCTGGTTGGTTAATAATGTTGTGACCCTGATAGGGTCACAGTGGGTTATTTAATGTTATGATGAATACCTTTTTGGGGAGTAAAAAGTTATGGTATTTAAAAAATTTCATTGTTATTTAAATAATAAACGGCTGCTGTGGCCATAAAAATCCAACTCTGTTTCAGTGTCTGCTTTGGGAAGGGTAGTATTACATAGGGGAGAAGTGACTCGACTTATTGGAGTCAAGAAGAGGCCGTACTGCAGACCAAAAAGAAAAAATAAGGGGAGGCCTCCATGACTGGAATAGTTGGGAGGGAATCAGAGTTGGCTGGCCTATGAGAGTCGGGTAAGGATAGTAGGAGGGCTTGAAGGAAGTAGGGGTGGGGATTGAAGGGGACGTACCTGTTTCCTGTTGTGCTCTTCTCTCTCTTCGCCAGGACACAGAAGCAGGAGCATGTTCCCGCCCGCCCGCCCTGATGTAGAGTGGTAGATCGCGGCAGAAGGTTGCTGCGGGTGGTGGTTATTGTCAGCAGTTATTATTTGCATATTAATGTATATCTACGGGGAGGTTAATTTTTGTCATTGCAGCTGCGGGGGGGGAGTCCTTGAAGTAGGTCGTAAAAAGTGGTGGGGGGGAATGCATCACGGGATGCACCCCCAATTTGTCGGCTTCTTAGGGTGTTACCCCTTTTTGAAAGCTGGGTTATATATATGGTGGTCATCTGCAAAAGGTAATTGGTGCCCCCGGGCCGGGTTACGGCTGGGGGTAAGGTATTGGTGGGCAGATGGCCAAAATTAAGTATCGGTGGCTTCAAGGACTTGCCCCTGTCATTCTGGTTGGTTAATAATGTTGTGACCCTGATAGGGTCACAGTGGGTTATTTAATGTTATGATGAATCCCTTTTTGGGGAGTAAAAAGTTATGGTATTTAAAAAATTTCATTGTTATTTAAATAATAAACGGCTGCTGTGGCCATAAAAATCCAACTCTGTTTCAGTGTCTGCTTTGGGAAGGGTAGTATTACATAGGGGAGAAGTGACTCGACTTATTGGAGTCATGTATACCAACCCGATGGAGGCTAAAATGACTTTTTTGGCCTTCGTCAGGCTATAAAGCCCTATGGACACGTTTAGCGTATATTTCGGGAGCTCTCCTGACGTACACGCTAAAAGGATGTGAAAAGGATCTTAGAGAGAGCACTGGCTGAAGGAGTGAATCTTTAGAGGGAAGCAGTACTGCTGCTTTACCAAGCAGAGTCAATAGTGGGTGTCACAGAGCAGATGGGTAACCACTCCAGTAACCCCACGTTACACACTCAAAAATAATGTATTGACTGACTGTAAAAGTCTGTTGAGCACCCCAGAGGAAAATCATATTACAGCAGCCACTTCTCCTGGTTGCAGAGAGGGATGGAAAAATGCCAAAGATTTTCTTCTCTCACATCCACTCTACTTCCTTCACTTGCCAGCAGACAGGACATGTCATACTGCATGGGCCCCAGCTCCAGAGTCCATCTCATAACAGCAGGAGGCAGCATCACTGTCTATATGCTGCCACCTACAGGACACAATAAATATGTTCCCTCTAAGCACAGACTCCGGCCGCAGTACCACTCTTTGTAAATTTCCCCCAGATTCTTCAATGGCCTTTTCTTGACAATCCTTTCAAGGCTGCGGTTATCCCTGTTGCTTGTGCACCTTTTTCGATCACACTTTTTCCTTACTCTGAGCTTTCCATTAATATGCTTGGATACAGCACTCTGTGAACAGCCAGCTTGTCTTGTATGATAAGTTATCATTTGCAAAAACAAAACAAAACAAAACAAAACGGTATAGGCTGGCTATAGTCTGAGTTTTTTGCAGGCAGAAAATCTGCCTCAAAATTCCGTTTGCCTGCACGCAGATTTTCACTGCATTTTTCGTGGTGGTTTTTGCCCACAGCCATTGAGTGCCGTGGGCAAAAATCGCAAGAAATACGCTTTCTCTGCCTCCCATTGATGTCAATGGGAGGTCAGAGGCGTAAACGCCCGAAGATAGTGCATGTTCCTTCTTTTTCCCGTGAGCCGGGAGGCATTTACGGCCGTTTTTTGGCGAGTTTTCAGACGCAGTTTCCACATCAAAAAACGTGTAAAAAAACTCTGTGTGAACTGGCCCTTAGACTTCAAGCTATTGTGTTGTAGCCGGGATCATTTCCTGGTCTTTAGCACCCTCTTTTGGTCAAAAGAGGTAACTCTTAATGTTAGAAGATGTATGTCTGAACATGTGCAGTCATCGCCTCACATATAAAAAGGGGACCCGATTCTAGTTTATAAAGTAGTCCTTTTCAGCAAGGCTCTGTTCACGCTAGTATAAAGGGTTACATTTCTAGCAGACCCATTTTTAACAGGTAGAAATGGAAAGAATCCTAACAGACACCATTTGTTTAAGGCCTGATTTACACGAGCGTGTGCGTTTTGCGCACGCAAAAAATGCGGCGTTTTGCATGCGCAAAAGGCACTTAACAGCTGCGTGTGTCATCAGTGTATGATGCGCGGCTGCGAGATTTTCTCGCAGCCGCCATCATTTTGACACTCCGTTTGGATGTTTGTAAACAGAAAAGCACGTAAAGCTTTTCTGTTTACAGTTAGAGAATGATAGCTGTTGCGCGAACCACGCAGTTCGCACGGAAGTGCTTCCGTGCGACCTGCGTGGTTTTCACGCACCCATTGACTTCAATGGGTGCGTGATGCGCGAAAAACGGGGAAATATAGAACATGTCGTGAGTTTTACGCAGCGGACTCACGCTGCGCAAAACTCATGGACTGTCTGCACTGGCCCATAGACTTGTATAGGTCCGTGCGACCCACGGGAAAATCACGCGCGTCGCACGGACGTATATCACGGTCATGTAAATGATGCCTAAAAGTGTTTTCTGAGACTGTAATATTATCGTCCCACAAAACCTCTTTCATTCTGAGCTTTAGTTTATAGTCTGAATTTATTTAGGGATCTGGTCTGAGGTCTGAATTTATTTAGGGATCTGGTCTGGGGTCTGAATTAATATTGGAGTCTGGACTGTACAGTATACTGTACAGTAATGACAGTGAATGTGGTCACAGTCATATTACTTGCGATGTAGGCTACTGGACAAAGCGATTTTTGGCAACGACAACTTTGGCAACAACACAGGTCCCATGGCCAAAAATCGCTTTGTCCAGTAGCCTACATCGCAAGTAATATGACTGTGACCGCATTCACTGTCATTACTTGCCATGTAGGCTACGGAACATAGTAATCTTTGGCGGTGCGACCTGTGTCGTGATAGATAGATGGATGGATGGATAGATTAGATAGATGCATGAATAGATTAGATGGATGCATGAATAGATTAGATAGATTAATGGATAGATTAGATAGATAGATTAGATAGATAGATAGATAGATAGATAGATAGATAGATAGATAGATAGATAGATAGATAGATAGATAGATAGATAGATAGATAGATAGATTAGATGGATGGATGGATGGATGGATGGATGGATGGATGGATGGATGGATGGATAGATTAGATAGATGGATGGATAGATTAGATGGATGCATGAATAGATTAGATATATTAATGGATAGATTAGATAGATGGATAGATAGATGATAGATAGATAGATAGATAGATAGATAGATAGATAGATAGATAGATAGATAGATAGATAGATAGATAGATAGATGGATGGATGGATGGATGGATGGATGGATAGATTAGATAGATGGATGGATAGATTAGATGGATGCATGAATAGATTAGATAGATTAATGGATAGATTAGATAGATAGATAGATAGATAGATAGATGGATGGATGGATGGATGGATGGATGGATAGATTAGATAGATGGATGGATAGATTAGATGGATGCATGAATAGATTAGATAGATTAATGGATAGATTAGATAGATGGATAGATAGATAGATAGATGATAGATAGATAGATAGATAGATAGATAGATAGATAGATAGATAGATAGATAGATAGATAGATAGATAGATAGATGGATGGATGGATGGATGGATGGATGGATGGATAGATAGATTAGATAGATGGATGGATAGATTAGATGGATGCATGAATAGATTAGATAGATTAATGGATAGATTAGATAGATGGATAGATAGATAGATAGATGATAGATAGATAGATAGATAGATAGATAGATAGATAGATAGATAGATAACAGGAAAACATACAAAAAAAAAAACCAAGACCAAATACGTGTGGGTTGGAAGTGTAATAGAAGAGCAATTTACTTTTAAATTGACACACGGCTAAAACTCTCCTATTTTCGGTGCGGATTGCGCACTGAAAATTCACTACAAATTACAATATAACCCATGTGAATGGGGTTTACCTTTTTTTGATGGATAGAATAGCGTGGTAGACTGTGATATTCCATCCTGAGAGATCCCGCAAAAAAACGTATACTGCTCCTGACAACACTATATGGACAGTAATGTCAGGAGCTTTCCAATGCTGGAGTCCCCAGGCAGAGCATCACAATCCCTCTGCCCTGGTGTAAAGGATCTGCCAGACACAGCTTCTGTGTCGACGCCCGTGGTTAGTCAGTCTGCACCTGCTCCTAAGTCTGATAGAGTGACTCCTTCTTCTACCACTCTGGCTGCGAGGCTGAGGAGTGGGAGAGCCTATCACAGCCTGGCCAGACGGAGCTAGCTCCCGCCCTCTGTCTATTTATACCTTCTTTTCCTGCTCCTCCTTTGCCTGTGATTCTGCCTGTTTCCTGGCTCTGCTGTTGCTGCTTATACTATTTGTCCTCTGCTTCATATTGACCCTGGCTTTACTGACTACTCTCCTGCTCTGCGTTTGGCACCTCGTATACTCCTGGTTTGACTCGGCTCGTTCACTACTCTTGTTGCCTCACGGTGTTGCCGTGGGCAACTGCCCCATTCCCCTTAGCTTCTGTTTACCCTTGTCTGTTTGTCTGTCGTGCACTTAGTGAGCGTAGGGACCGTCGCCCAGTTGTACGCCGTCGCCTAGGATGGGCCGTGGATATAGGCAGGGACTGAGTGGCGGGTAGATTAGGGCTCACCTGTCTGTCTCCCTACCCCGCCATTACACCTGGGGAAGCTTCTGACATCACTGTCCATAAATGGATACCAGAAACAGCGCTGTAAAAATATATGAACAAAAAAAGGGGGAAGCAAAAGGGAGGATCCTATAGGGCGCTGCTGCGTGGTTATTAAAAGATGGTCAAAGATGATAGATACGAAAATATATACGTGGATATTTATTTAGAACATTCAGGCTACGCGTTTCGACACTGTACCAGCGTCTTCCTCAGGCCATAAAATATACATACAACGAGGTTATTTATATACTGACAAGAATCAAACAAACAGGAAGGGAATGAAGGTCATACAGGGGAAAGGTCAAGAGGTGAAGATGACGTCATAAGTAATACAGGTATCGGGGGATTATTTTAAATGTTGTTAGCGAACAAATTAATAATTGTACCTAAGGGATACCAAAGTCGGCACCCTGAACAAATTCAGAAAATCGACATTTATAATTTCACATACATATAATTGCAATTACGATTAATTACAGTCCATGTAGTGCGTCCTAAAAGAAATTCATTCACAAATTCATTAAAAGAATACGTAACATGTGGGGGCTGGAACAGTAATGGATAGTGAAGGGATATATAATTGAAATAAATAAACACAGATGAATATATATAAAAATTGCCAAATATTAATATAATAAATAGTGAACACCAAAGTAACGAGGTGAGCAGAACCGATTATGTTTATGGCTCTCCCGTTATCCCATTGACCTGCACTATGTGGGGCCGTGCTTTTTGCTTCTTTATTCAGAAACAGCGCTGGAGTCCCTCAGCAGAGCTCTAGTAGAAGTTCTGCCCGGGGACTCCAGCCCTGGGAAAGCTACTAATGTCACTGTCTATTTATAAGTTTCCCCAGGGCCATTCCCCGGGTGTCGTATCCCACTATATGCCATACAGTGGGATACGTTTTGGCTGAATTTAACAAAATCCATGGCATTAACTGGTCATGTGCCTGACCCATGGTTTCAGTTCACCGTAATTGACATCAGTACGAATATCAGTTAACCCACATAACGTACAAATGTGAGCGCACACACTTTGCATTGCTAACCCTCGGTAATGGAAGGGGGCCCAGAATCCTTGGCTGTGAGTGGCCCAGAAATTCCTGATGGTGGCCTTGCCTACAGGGGGTAGTGTGTTTCACTAGCTACAGAGGGCAGTGTGTGGCATTAAATTCATCCGTTTTTAAAACAGACAGGGAAAAAATGGATGCAAAACTAGTCAAAATTGTCCGTTAAAAATGGAAACAGCCCGGAACAGATGCATAACGGTTACAAAACGACCGAGAAAAAAAATCACCAAAACTGCCTTTTTTATTGGCTGACATTTGAACCCTGTCGTGTGAATAGAGCCTAAGGCCCTATACACACGGTAGGGATAGTCGGCCGTGTGACGGCGGTTTTTTAACAGCCGTCAGACAGCCGCAGTAAAAACAATAGATCCGACTGTGGCACTATTTACAGGGGGCACTACATACAAGGGGGCTGTGTGGAACTACCTACAATTGGACTGTGTGGCATTATCTACATGGGGTCGTGTGGCACTATCTACAGTGGGCTTTGTGGCACTTTCTACAGGGGGCACTGTGGCAGTATCTAAATGGGGCACTGTGGCCCTATTTACAGGGGGCACTGTAACACTATGTACAGGGGGATGTGATCACTATCTACACTTGGCTGTGATCCGAGTGACGGCCGTGCTTTCTGACGCTTGTTTGCTCTCCTTTCCTCCTCACAGTGCAAAGGGCATATGAGGAGGAGGAGGAGGAGGAGATTATTTTGCTTCCTGTAGGAGTGGAACATCTAATCCACGGCCACAGCGTTGCCTAAGCTGTGGCCGGTGATTCCGTTCCAGGAGAAGTTTCTGACTTCACTGTCTATATATGGACAGTGAAGTCAGGGACTTCTCCTGGAACGGTCCCCTACATTGGCGCTATCTACAGGAGGGGTGGTGTCATCTACGAAAAAGGGCGGCATCTATGGGGATGCTATGTACAAGGGGGCTGTGTGGAACTACCTAATACGCGGCTGTGTGGCAGTACCTACAGGGGGGCTATTTGGCACTACCCACAGGGGGGCTGTGTGGCACTACCTACAAAGTGGTTGTGTGGCAGTATCTACAGGGGGGCTGTAGCCATATTTACAGAGGGCAGTGTGTGGCAATATCTACAGAGGGCAGTGTGTGGCATTATCTACAGAGCCCAGTGTGTGGCATTATCTACAGAGGCCAGTGTGAGGCATTATCTAGAGGAGGCAGTGAGTGGCATTATCTACAGGGGCAGTGTGTGGCATTATCTACGGAGGGAACGGAAATGGAACGGATGCAAAACGGATGCAAGCAGGCAGAGAAAAACAGACCAAAATGGCCGTTTTTATTGGCCGACACTCGGACCCTGTCACCTGAATAAAACCTAAGGCCCTCTGTAGCTAATGCCACACACTGCTCTCTGTAGCTAATGCCACATGCTGCCCTCTGTAGATAATGCCACACACACCGCCCTCTGTAGATAATGCCACACAGCCCCCCTGTAGATACTGCCACACAGCCCCCTGTAGGTAGTGTCACACAGCCCCCTTGTAGGTAGTGCCACAAGGCCCCCCATTAGGTAGTGCCACATAGCCCCCCTGTAGGTAGTGCCACACAGCCCCCCTGTACATAGCACCCCCGTAGATGACACCCCCTCTTTCTGTAGATAACGCTACTGTGGGGACCGCTCCAGGACAAGTCCCTGACTTTACTGTCCATATATGAATAGTGACTGTAAAGGATCTGCCAGACACAGCCTCTGTTTCGACGCCCGTGGTTAGTCAGTCTGCACCTGCTCCTAAGTCTGATAGAGTGACACGATCTTCTACCAGTAAGGCTGGGAGGCTGAGGAGTGGGAGAGCCTATCACAGCCTGGCCAGACGGAGCTAGCTCCCGCCCTCTGTCTATTTATACCTTCATTTCCTGCTCCTCCTTTGCCTGTGATTCTGTCTGTTTCCTGGCTCTGCTGCTGCTGCTTGTATTATTTGTCCTCTGCTTCATTTTGACCCTGGCTTTACTGACTACTCTCCTGCTCTGCGTTTGGTACCTCGTACACTCCTGGTTTGACTCGGCTCGTTCACTACTCTTGTTGCTCACAGGGTTGCCGTGGGCAATTGCCCCATTTCCCTTAGCTTCTGTGTACCCTTTTCTGTTTGTCGTGCACATAGTGAGCATAGGGACCGTCGCCCAGTTGTACGCCGTCGCCTAGGACGGGCCGTTGCAAGTAGGCAGGGACTGAGTGGCGGGTAGATTAGGGCTCACCTGTCTGTCTCCCTACCCCGTCATTACAGTGACATCATGGACTTCTCCTGGAGTGGTGCCCTACACCTGAAGGGGAATCCCCGGCCACAGCTTCACAGGGATTCCACTTCAGGAGTAGGGCACCGCTCTAGGAGAAGTCCCTGACATCACTATCCATATATGGACAGTGAAGTCAGGGACTTCTCCTTGAGCGGAATCCCCAGCCACAGCTTTGGCAATGCTGTGGCCGGGGATTAGAAGGATTCCGCTCCTACAGTGAGCTACAGTGGCGCTATCTATGGGGGGGGGGGGTGCCATCTACAAGGGGGCTGTGGCAGCAAAAAAATCTCCTCCTCCTCCTCACATGCACTTCGCACTGTGAGAAGGAGAATAGAGTGAGCGGCGGTAGACACAGCCGTGGACTTCTATGGGGGAGAACGGGCCAAAATAGGACATGTTCCATTTTTCCATAGACCCATTTTCCATCGGCTGTGTGAATAGCCCCATTTGGAGGTTCTATTGTTCTTACTGCGGCCGTGTGACGGCTGTTAAATAAACGGCCGCCACACGGCAGAGTTTTCCTGTCGTGTGAATGGAGCCTAACTATCCAGCATTATCCAGGCATTTAGAAGTACAATCAAGCTATTATTAACTCCCCCAACCTCTAATGATACCTATCAGTGGCAGATTAGGTAGACCACGGGCCCCTGGCTGTTCCACCAACTTGGCCCTCCCTTCCCCCCGCCGCTCTGTCGTGTCTATAGTGAACACCACCTTTCTGAGCATTGACAAATGGGTGTTACGATTCCCCTTGTCAAAGGGCTGTATACCTATATACTGACAGTCTCCAACCATCGCTGACAGTATCACAATGTGTAGGGACACAACCTCTTAACAATGGGAATGGTATCGCGCATTTGTCTATTAGTTCTGGGTACACAAAGACTTGATGTGGAATACAAGAGTTTCATACAACACACATGTCAGGAAAGTGGACAGATCCTCTATAGATCCAGTGACTCACAAGTGATTCTCTTTTCTTCTCCATCTGACACAGACCGTTATGGAAACTTCTCCTGATGAGACATCTTTGTCCCTCGCTTCTGCAGCCATTTCCAGCCTCTATAGAAACACACAAATTCAGACACCAAGACATGCATTAAAGGGGTTGTCCGGGCACGGACCATTTTTTTTTATACTGGTGACCTATCCACATGCCTGGACAAACCCTTTTACTCAGACTAATAAATTCAGATCCCAGACTGGATCATAGAATAAATACAGACCCCAGACCTCCTAAACTATTGCAGTACCCAGACCAGACCCCCCTAAACAAATACAGATCCCAGAACTAGTACCCTAAATAAATACAGACCCCGGACCAGACCCCTAAATACAGACCCCAGACCAGACCCCCTAAACTAATACAGTCCCTCAGACCAGACCCCTAAATACAGATCTCTAATTAAAGATCCCTAAACTAATACAAACCCCAGATCAGGCCCCCTAAATAGAGAACCCATAAACTAAGCCCAGACCAGAGCCCTGAATACAGACCCCCTAAATACAACCCCACACCCCTTAAACTAATACAGACCCCCTAAATACAGACCCCCTTAAACTAATACAGACCCCAGACCAGACCCCCTAAACATACAGATCCCTTAAACTAAGACAGACCCCCTAAACTAATACAGACCCCAGACCCCCTAAATATACAGACCACAGACCCCTTAAACTGATACAGACCCCAGATCAGACCCCTAAATACAGACCCCAGACCCCTTAAACGAATACAGACCCCCTAAATACAGACCCCAGACCCCTTAAAGAAGCACTCCACTTTTTTTTATTTTATTTCCCCCTCCATTTATACATTGGTGTTTCAGTGGTGTGCTGTGTGCAGAAATACTTACCGATCCGTGCATCACATCGTTTTCGGGTCCAACATGATCACATTCTGACCTGGTCTGCAATCACTATGCTTTTTAGAAAACTGGAACTCAGGTTCTGAATGTATTCCTATGGGAGCCAGAACGAGGCTGCATAGGAACGCATTGAGAGCCTAAGTTCCGGTTTTCCCAAAAGCATAGTGAGCACAGACCAGGTCAAAATGTGATCACGTGGGCGGCGCTGGACCCGAAAAACGACGTGATGCACGGATCGGTAGTTATTTCTGCACACATTACCCCACTAAAACACCAATGCACAAAGGGAGGGAGAAATAAAATAAAAAAATGGGAGTGCTCCTTTAAACTAATACAGACCCCAGACCTCCTAAATACAGATCCCAGACCAGACCCCCTAAATACAGACCCCAGATTCCTTAAACTGATACAGACCCCAGAATAGACCATTCACCGCTTACCCTAATAATGACCCCCTAAATACAGACCCCTTAAACTAATACAGACCCCAGACCTCCTAAATACAGACCCCAGACCAGACCCCCAAACCCCTTTAAACAAATCCATCTCCTTATACTTACCTAGCAGCTCACCTCACCGTCTTCTTTGTGGAGTCTTGCTGCTGTTCTAGGACCTGCAGTCATGTGACCAGCAGGTCTCTAAACATTAGTAAGAACTGCAGAGATAAGGTCATAGGACCTTATGTCTTAAGGTCCTTTTTGCAGGACATACACAATGCAGTTTTGTCGCGGCAAAAACGCAACAAAATTCCATTGTACTTTGGGCAATCATGGGCCCCCATGAGAGCCTCGGGTGGCAGCTTACATTGTCCTAATGATGATCCGCCATTGAACATGCAGCCCTATTTCGTCCGGGAAGATTACAGAAACCAGACGGAAACTACTAAAATAAATGGGTTCCGTCGGGCACCATTGGTTTCTGTCATGCAACAGACCCAGTGCATCCAGTAGCAAAACAGTGTAACTTGGAAGTCAGATGTTAACATAGCTTTACTCCCCCTAACCCTGTTTTGTTTTAGAATTGAAACTTTTTTTCCTCCTCCAGCTGTGCCAGGATGGTGAAGGAGGGTTTGTTATATCGAAAGGAAAATTGAGAATATGAATTATTTTATACGTGTGATATCGTACATGTAGTGTTGATTTGTTAAAAGGGTTGTCCCAAGTTGATAAATGGAGCTATAAAGCTCCCCCATGTAAAAATAAGAAGAATTCTAATTACCTGTCCGTCGTCCAGCGATGTCGTTTTCTTGATATCGTTGATTGAAGTTGCGGTCGGTCCCTCTTTGTATCCTGCTCGTTGCCTAGGTTCCCAGCCACCGCTATTTACCTTTAGCGGTGGCCGCGCATGCGTAATGACATCCTCTGCGTCCGGAGCAGAGGATGTCATTTACTCATGAACGCGCATCTCGGCGCATCTCGGCGCATGCGCATGAGATGCAAGGAGATGAAGTGGAAGGCACCCGTCGCGAGAAGTCTGCGCTCCGCTAAAGCTAAGTGTGTGTGTGTGTGTCTGTGTTTGTGTATATATGGGTGTGTTTGTGTATATGTGTGTGTGTTTATGTGTGAGTGTATATATGGGTGTATTTGTGTGTATATGTTTGTGTATATTTTTGTGTTTGTGTATATTTGTGTGTGTGTATATATGGGTGTGTTTGTGTATATGTTTGTGTGTGTGTTTTTGTATATGTGTGGGTTTGTGTATGTGTTTGTGTATATATGGGTGTGTTTGTGTACATATGTTTGTGTGTATATGTGTATATGTTTGTGTGTATATGTATGTGTGCTTTTTCGGTGTGTTTATGTGTGTGTGTTTGTGTATATATGGGTGTGTTTGTGTATATGTGTGTGTGTGTATATATGGGTGTGTTTGTGTATATATGTATATGTTTGTGTATATGTGGGTTTGTTTGTGTACATGTGTTTGTGTATATGTTTGTGTGTATATGTGTGTTTGTGTATATGTTTGTGTGTTTATGTGTGTGTGTGTGTGTGTGTGTTTGTGTATGTGGGTGTGTTTGTGCATATGTTTGTGTGTATATGTTTGTGTGTTTTTGTATATGTATATGTGTGTGTGTATATGTGTGTGTTTGTGTATATATGGGTGTGTTTGTGCATATGTGTATATGTATGCATATGTGTGTGTGTATATGTGTGTGTGTTTGTGTATATATGGGTGTGTTTGTGCATATGTGTATAGGTTTGTGTGTATATGTTTGTGTGTGTTTTTGTATACGTGTGTGTTTGTGTATATGTGTGTGTGTTTGTGTATATATGTGTGTGTGTGTGTGTGTGTGTATATATGTTTGTGTATATGTTTGTGTATATATGGGTGTGTTTGTGTACATGTGTGTGTGTATATGTGTGTGTGTATATGTGTGTGTGTATATGTGTGTGTGTATATGTGTTTATGTGTGTGTTTGTGTAATATATGGGTGTGTGTTTATATGTGTTTGTGTATATGTTTGTGTGTGGTTGTTTGTGTGTGTGTAGGTGAGTATAAGTATCGGTATTGTTCACATTGCTAACTTTTTTTTAATGTTGTTGCAGATTTTGATGTACCGATTGGACTACGTCTTTTGATTCGTTGGACTACTGCGTAGATCTACGTTTTTTGAAAATTTTAATAAAATGGTTAACGAGGGTTTTGTTGGGGATTTCTTATTTCAATAAAAAAAATTGTCTTTGTGTTTTTTTTTCAAACTTTATTAGTGCCTAGATAATGGTAGTTGGCTGATTGACAGCGTCCATTATTAAGGCGGTACTTAGTGTTAGCCGGTGCAGAGGCTAGCACTAACCACCCATTATTACCCCGGTACCCACCACCACCAGGGGTGCCGGGAAGAGCTTGGTACGATCCAGTACCCGACCATCTGTTGTGATGGTCGGGTACTGGGGCGGCCGTAGGCTGGTATTATGAGGCTGGGAAGGGCCAAAAACAGTGGACCTTCCCACCCTTGTAATGCTAGGCTGCTGCTGCTGTGTTGTATCGGGCTGGTTATAAAAATGGTGGGGACCCCCACGTCGTTTTTTTGTAAAATTTAACAATAGACGTTGGGTCTCCCACATTTTTAATAACCAGCCATATACAAGGCCGCAGCAGCCTGGCATTACACGGGTGGGAGGGGCCACTGGTTTAGTACATTCCCAGGCTAATAACACTGTGTTGTTTGTGGCTGGTTATGATAAATTGGGTGGAACCCCATGTCTTTTTAATAAAAATAATAAATAAATAATAAAAAAAAATGACGTGGGGTCCCCCCCATTTTTATAACCAGCCAGATACAACACAGCAGCAGCAGCCTAGCATTACAAGGGTGGGAAGGTCCACTGTTTTTGGCCCTTCCCGGCCTCATAATACCAGCCTGCGGCCGCCCCAGAGCCCTGCCATCACAACAGATGGTCGGGTACTGGATCGTACCTGGCTCTTCCCGGCACCCCTGGTGGTGGTGGGTACCGGGGTAATAATGGTGTTTAGTGTTAGCCTCTGTACCGGCTAACACTAAGCCTCCCCTTAGTAATGGATGTTGTCACTCAGACAGCGGCCATTACTAAAGTGATAGTAATAAAACTTGAAAAGAAAAGACAAAGATATAGATAAAATATTTTATTGAAATAAAGCACCCCCAACACAACCCTCATTAACCATTTTATTGATGAAAAAAAAAGCGTCATCTAAGTAGTCCTCGAAACCGACGTAGTCCAAACACCAAACCTGTAAAAAATAAAAAATATATAAAAAAAAATGAAATAAAACATGTCGTAGGCTTACTTTCACTTTCATGTGTGATACTGACTGTTATACCATGTATAGAAGCCTGCGGCAAAGTTGGCTTAGATACAGGGCGCCAGCAGACAGTATCATACATGGCCATACAGACATATATACAAACAAACATACATACATACATGCAAACATACATGCACGTATACACATACAAACATGACAACATACATACATGAAAACATACATACAAACATACATACATGCAAACATACCTACATGAAAACACATACATGAAAACATACACACATACAAACATGACAACATACATACATACATGCAAACATACATACATGAAAACATACATACACATATACACATACAAACATGACAACATACATACATGAAAACACATACATGAAAACATACAAACATGACAACATACATACAAGAAAACATACATACAAGAAAACATACATACATGCAAACATACATACATGAAAACATACATACATGAAAACATACATACATGCAAACATACATACATGCAAACATACATGCACATATACACATACATGCACATACATACATACATACAAGCAAACATACATACAAGCAAACATACATACAAGCAAACATACATGCAAACATACATACATACAAGCAAGCAAGCATACATATATACATACATACAAGCAAACATACATACAAGCAAACATACATGCACATATACACATACAAACATGCAAACATACATACATACATACATACAAGCAAACATACATACAAGCAAACATACGTATATGCAAACATACATACATGCAAACATACATACAAGCAAACATACATACAAGCAAACATACATACAAGCAAACATACATATATGCAAACATACATACATGCAAACATACATGCATGAAAACATATACATACATACATACATACATACAAGCAAACATACATACCTACAAGCAAACATACATACAAGCAAACATACATACAAGCAAACATACATACAAGCAAACATACATACATGCAAACATACATACAAGCAAAAATACATGCACATATACACATACATGCACATACACATACAAATATGCAAACATACATACAAGCAAACATACAAGCAAACATACATACAAGCAAACATACATACAAGCAAACATACATATATGCAAACATACATACATGCAAACATACATACTTGCAAACATACATACATGAAAGCATACATACATGCAAACATACATACACATATACACATACATGCACATATACACATACAAACATGACAACATACATACAAGAAAACATATACATACATACATACATACATACCAACATACATAACAACATACATACAAAAATAAACTCACCTAAGACGTTCCCACGAAGAGCTGAACGGTCCCGTCACTTTTCTTCTCCCATTCACAATAACATAGCGGTGGGCGCAGATGAAGTAATCACGTGGGCCTGATATGATTACGTCATCTGCGCCACAACGCATTGTTACTATGAATGCGAGCGGCGCCAAGAAGAAGGAAGATGGCAAGTGACGGGACCGTTCAGAGCGCCGTTAGAACGTCTTAGGTGATTATTATTTTATTTTATATATTTTTAGTTGTTCGCCGGGTGCTGATGCAGCACCGATGCGGCGGGTACAAAAATGTAGTGACAGGGTGGGGGAGGGAAAAGTGGCTTGCCGAAACGGGGTGAATGTAGTGTAGTGTAGTGTACAGTACATTCACGGTAAGTTCGTCTCAATCGGGCTTACCATGCCCGCTTGAGACGAACATTCTCCCGATGTTGCTAGAACTACAGTATCTAGCAACATCGGGAGCGCGCACACTGCAGAGCGGAGCGGCTTGATTGACATCGAGCCGCTCACGCCCCTTTTTAGAAAAGATAACCAGCACTTGCTGAGTTATCAAGTGTAAAAAAAGGCACGTAGGAAATGAATTTTAATTTTTTTTTAACACCAAATGTTTTAAAATTCATTTCCTGCTTAGAATGTATAAAAAAAAAAATTTGAGTCAACTTGGGACAACCCCTTTAAATAAGGAAAAAAAGATAAATAGCAGAGTCGCAGCTCTGAAGGAATTGGCATGATCATGTATTCCATACTTGCATTCATATGAATGAGCTCCATGTAATAGGACATTGAATGTGAATCGCTCAAGGTTTTGACTGCCAGACATGTAGCTATCAGTTGTTATCTGTAGGAAATTTCTTTCAGGTTCCTCTTTCAGAAAAGGAAATGTCCAGGTGGCATACTGTAACTCCTCAGATCCCATCCTGGGAGATCAGCAAAAATATTCCCAAAGAAAAGCTTTGGGAAAGGCTTTCCTTATATGATCCTGTCCTTGGCACTAAATATATGGCTCATGCATGGTGTCATGTAATGTGTAATCGAACAGTTTGTTTTCTCTATATCAGATAACTGTACAATGTCTGGTGTAAAGAATACACGAGAAGGTAAATGTTGCCATTGAACTTACAAGGAATGCTGGGAGATGAAGCCCGTCGATTATGAATGAAGCTCTGGACTATAATACAGGCTGTAACTCATATCTGTACAAAATAAATCATGAAATGCATTTGTTAAGCTGTATCAAGCTTTCAGACTGGGTTTACAGTTTATGCAGTATTTTTTCCTGTACAACTAAACTAAAGGGCCTGTTCACATCTGCATTGGAGGCTCCATTAAGGGCCTCCATCGCAGATCCGGCACAAATTACCGGAAACAATAGCGCAGCGTGCTATGATATTTTTTCTGGTAAAAACACAGACACCCAGTCGAAAAGCTGACGGAACCCATAAGTCAATAGGTTCCATCGTCCGCCGGTGGTATCCGCTCTGCAACGGAACCATTGCATTCAGCATTCCCTTGTACTGCTCCTCTGATGGAGCAGAACAACGAAATGCACTGACGCAGATGTTAGCAGGGCCTTAACTGATTGAAAAACTGATAACATATTGCCATCAGTTTTCTTTCATTTCAATCTCTTAGGGTCTTTTTAACAAGCGTCTACCGACTATTTCAAAAGTCGATCGGCACTTGACTCATTTTCATGTAACAATGATCGTGAGGGGATTCATATAAACAATCATTAGTGCGATCGTTTGTTCAAATCCCCCCTCATACACTTTACATTATTGTTGGCACCACATCCCCTGTGTACATGAAGGGATGTGCTTTCGCCAAATGAATATTTTTATGCATGCGTAAGGGTGTGTGGAGGATCCCTATTTCTTAAAGGGGCCAAGAGGTGCTGTATTTATTTATATATCATGTTGTGCCAAAATTTGTTTCTGTATTTTTATGGGTTCTGTTACTTTAAGGGTATGTTCACACAGGGCGAATATGCTGCGTAAAAACACACAGCGTATCCGCCCTGGACGCCGCATGGAGTTTCGGCCCAAAAACACCACCATATTGTGCTATAGAAAAAAAGCTAATGTGTAAGCAGGTGCGAGTGAAATCTGGCTAAAGAACATGTCCGTGTATCAGGGAGGAGTGCCGTGACTCTGTCCAGCAAGTGGTGAGCCAGCCAGCCACCATCGTCTGCCTGAACTGAACGTGTTTTAGAGGCTGCTCCAAGTGTTACTGCTAATAAGTGTTAAGTTGTTTTGCTGCGACCAGATGTGAAGCTACACCGGTCTTCAATCACTCTTGGTGTTTTGTTCCATATTTTCTGCGACTGCCCTGTCATGGCCATCTACCATCCCAGGACGCTCCTTACACCCATATTAGAGATCCGATCAACTACGAACGAGTGTTTTGTCGTTTGTCGTTAAATTGTTGGGCATGTTTACACTGGACAATTATCGGGAATGAACCTTTGTAAGAACGATTGTTCGTGCAATCATCTCCCCGTGTAGAAAGCTCCATACCCATTGACATCAATCATAAAAAAGACAAAAATAGAATTCATGACAGATTCTGTAATAATACTCATCATGACAGAGCAAATTATATAAACTAATATACTTAGGCACGAGAGACACTTTAAAATGAATAGGATCTATTGATTGATCCATCATGGTCAACTAAATACTGCAGAAAACCGAGTGTGAACACAGTCTCAAGTCGACCATACGCATTATAGAAATATCAGCTAAATCTGCAAATTTTGGTGGGATCAAGCTGACAATAGAATGTGTACAAGGACAGTAGGATCAGCCATATTGGATTTATTTTCTTCCTGATCCATGGGTCACTTTGAAGATAAGCAATATATGTTGTCTGACAACAACTTATCCCCCCACTCCTTATTGAAATAAACATGCATGAGCAGCCTGTCTCCATCCTAAATATTTTTCAAGGTCAGGCCACTTCCACACGGCAGTATTTAGGTCTCATAGGTATCACAGAAAAATATGCATCTCTTCTGTGTTTTGGATCCGTTCCTAGTTTTGGCTCACAAATACTGAAGCAGAATACAGAAGAGGCTGGACGCAGCTGCAGGCTTGAGGGAAGCCGACATGACCGTCCTGGTAGGGAAAGGGTTAATGTTAAGAGGTGAGGGAAAGGTGAAGGAGCTGAAGGAGGGACGGGGAGGAGCTAGGGGGGACGGGGGGGCCGTTACTGCGCTTCCCGCTGTTTCTCGGCATTGAGCCGGAAGCAGCGGGAGGAGTAATACACAAGAAGCAAAGCTCCCCGTTGCCCGGCTTTTTAGTATGGCAGAGGCCCTGATTTTAGAGCGGCTGCGTGCCGCTGCTGTGCACCACGGTCCCGGATGGCTGGAGGAGACCGTGGCTGCATTAACGCGGATCCCGGACGCCGTTTCGCCACGTCGGGCACGGCGTTCGGGGTCTGTTGTAAGGGACAGGCTCCCCTCCCCCGGCCCCCCTACGAGCATGGCTATGGCGGCGGGGGGGGAGTCGGCAACAACCGCTCCTGCGCTGGGCAGGCAGAGAGCGGTAGCAGGGGTGACGGCGATGCAGGCTGTGTCGACCCGTCCCTCTCGGCGGTCCCGACCTCCAGAGCGCCTGAGTCCGGAGGTAGTCCCGCGGACACGGCGTCGCAGAGGGAGCCCGATCCCGGACGCTGCAGGCCAGGCAGCTGGGAGGACCGCCCCTTCCCAGGCCCTGCGTCCTGGCAGGAATCCCAGGCCGCGACGGGGTCCGGCGGTAAGCAGGGAGTCGCAGGCCGGGCTCCCTGTCACCCCTCCCCCATCAGATGGAAGATGTCGAGAGCAAGGTACGGCCGCCCCGCATGGTGATGTTCCGGCCAGGGGGCAGGCTTCGTCAGGATCGTCTAGACGGACGACTAGATCTGCAGCGACGTCGAGGCAACAGGTCCGGTCGGAAGTCTGGGTCCCGGCGGTCGGGCGGCAGGTTGCCGGCCCATCGGTCAGCGCGTCCTCATCCCCTTTCCGAAGAGGTCGTTGGGAGGGACAGTCGTCGGCGAGAGAAGAACTGGAGGAAGGTGAACTGGACGTCTATCGTCGAGGTCAGGATGGTCCGGCTGACGGGAACACAGCGCCTGTGCAGCCCGGTGAGTGTATAACTCCATTATTGTCTTATCCAGCGATTTTTATGTCGGGTGTCGGCGGGGGGGCTGCTAGCATAGCATCGGGGGCCGGTAGTGGCGCGGGCGGACGCGACGGAGCGGGTTTGGCAGATTTAGTGGGTTGCTTACGGGAGCTGGTGGGGCGCCTGGATAGGGCCGCGGCGCCGGTAGTAACGGAAGTGTCCCCTGCGGTAGTTTGGGAAGGCCCCAGGGAAGTGGGATCGTTGCAGGCGCGTCCTGTGGTGGCGGTTAGAGAGGCGGTCGCGGTGTCGGTGCAGACTGAGGCACAGAAGGACGGCGATCGAGTGCGCATGGACGATCGTGCTCGGGGGGAGGTGTATGTTTGTTTTGAGGGTCCGTTGGGGGCGCATTTAAAGCAGGAGGTGCGTGATCGGATCTGGAAAGATGAATATGTTGAAATTTTTTCTCTCTTGCCGCTGGCTAAATTCAATTTGGATAAGAGCAAGCGGGATGAGAGTAAAAAGGACGAGGAGGAACGGCGGCGGTATAGGCTTATCCCGCAGACGTTCGTTAATTGGTCGCAGGCGTTCGCCATATTGGCTAGTGTGATAGGGGAAAAGGCGCCGGAAAATTGTTCGGCGTTATTTTGTTATTTTGATGCTATTGGGGAGGCTCATAGGGCGTATGGGGGTCAGGCGTGGCTGCGATATGATGAGCAATTCCGTCAGCGGAAGGCGGTTCGGTCGGCGATTCGGTGGGACCAGAAGGATATTGCTCTCTGGTTACGGGTTACGGCTCCGGTTAGGCAGCCCTTTCCCGGGAGCGGTGGCCAGGGAGGCCAGACTAGTCAGAGTGGACCAAGCGGCGGGGGAAAGGCGGGGTTTTGCTGGCAATTCAATGAAGGCCAGTGCAAGTTCGGGGCCACGTGCAAGTTCAAGCACGTGTGCTCCGAGTGTAATGGGGCATCACACGGGGCGGCAAAATGTCTGCGGAAAAAGAGGTCCGGGAACCAGCACGGGGCTGGTCAAGGGGGTGTCGCCGGTGAGGGTGGAAAGGATGGCCCCTTATCTAAATGAGTATCCGGATAGGGTGGCAGCTAAGTTGCTTTATGAAGGGTTTAGTGTTGGTTTTGTTATTCCTCCGCCTCCTTATGAGGTTCCGGTTACGCGGAGAAATTTAAAATCGGCTTACTTGCATGCGGAAGTCGTGTCGGAAAAGTTGTTAAAAGAAGTTTCGTTGGGGCGCATGTCGGGGCCATTTGTGGAGTCGCCGGTGAAAGATTTAGTTGTGTCCCCTTTGGGTATTGTCCCTAAACGCGAGCCCGGAAAGTTTCGTTTGATTCAACATTTATCGTATCCCAAAGGTTCGTCGGTAAATGACGGGATTGATCACGAGTTGTGTTCCGTAGTTTATACCTCATTCGATAAGGCGGTGGGGTTAGTGCGGGCTGCGGGTCCGGGGGCGCTGCTAGCAAAAACCGACATCGAGGCGGCGTTCAGGTTGTTGCCGGTGCATCCAGAAAGCCAACGGCTGTTGGGTTGTTTTTGGAATGGGGCCTTTTACGTGGATCGGTGCCTTCCGATGGGGTGTTCTCTTTCTTGTGCATACTTCGAGGCGTTTAGTAGCTTCGTGGAGTGGGTAACGAGGGGAGTATCCGGGGTCGATTCGTTGATCCATTACTTAGATGATTTTTTGTGCGTTGGCCCGGGGGGTTCGCCGGTTTGCGGTAACTTGCTTCATGCCCTGCAGAAGGTGGCGAGGGATTTTGGGATCCCTTTGGCGCCGGAAAAAACGGAGGGCCCGGTAGCGACGATTTGTTTCTTGGGAATCGAAATTGACTCGGTGGCAATGGAGTGTCGGCTCCCGGCGGATAAGCTGGGTGCTTTGAGGCTGGAGGTGCGACGGGCTTGTAGAAGGAAGAAAATGTCGCTGAGGGAGCTTCAGTCGCTGCTGGGGAAGTTGAATTTCGCCTGCCGGATTATGCCGATGGGGAGGGTGTTTGGTAGAAGGTTGGCGGCGGCAACGGCGGGAGTGCGGGCGCCGCATCATTTTGTGAGGCTCAAGGAGGAGCACCGAGCTGATCTTCAGGTTTGGGATGACTTCTTGGGCCAGTACAATGGTCGCTCGCTATGGATGGCCCCAGCGCAGGATACGAGTGATCTGAATATTTTCACGGATGCGGCTGGGGCGGGTGGCTTTGGAGCTTACGGGGGAGGTCCGTGGTGCGCAGGTCAATGGCCGGCTAGCTGGGTGTCCAGTGGATTGACGCGGAATCTGGCCCTGCTCGAGCTGTTTCCCATCGTGGTGGCGGCTACCATTTGGGGGGACAGGCTCAGGGATAAGAAGGTCCGTTTTTACTGCGACAACATGGGGGTGGTGCTTGCCATTAATAACATCACGGCGTCCTCTCCTCCGGTAGTTCAATTGTTGCGACATTTAGTGTTGGTGTGTTTGTCGCTGAACGCGTGGGTGGTGGCGGTGCATGTCCCGGGTGTACGGAATTGTGTTGCTGATGCTCTTTCTCGCTCGCAGTGGGACCGGTTTCGGCAATTGGCCCCGGGAGCGGAACGTCTCGGTTTGGCGTGTCCGGATCATCTATGGGATCTGGTATCGGTCCCGTAGAGCAGCTGTTACAAAGGTCTTTGGCGCGCACGACGTGGAGGGCTTATGCTGCTTGTTGGAGGCAGTGGGAGGAGTGGGTAAGAGAGTTGGGTGATGTTAATACGGATAGAGACAGGTTGGTGGCACTTTTGTATTGGTTAGGGGATGCCTGGGAGGGGGGGTTTTCAGTAGCGAAGGTGAACCGGTTTATATCCGCGGTGGCGTTTGGGCTTAAGTTGCGGGGCTTGCGGGATGTATCGAAGGAATTTCTGGTATCGCAGGCTTTGAAGGGGTTGCGCAGAGGTAGGGTGGAGGCGGATAGTAGAAGGCCGGTGTCGTTTGCTTTGCTGGGCTTGTTGGGCGGTTCATTGGCATCGGTATGTCGTTCTTCAGATGAAAGGGATTTGTTTCGGTTGGCTTTCTCGTTGGCGTTCTTCGGAGCATTTAGAATAGGTGAGTTGGTGTCGCCAAGTACTAAACAGGCAGGGGGGCTGAGATCTGGGGAGGTGAGCCTTTTTGCAGATCGGTTGGAGGTATGGTTGCGTAGATCAAAAACTGACCAATTAGGGAAGGGAAAACTGATAGTTTTGTTCGCTCTCCCGGGGTCGGTCATGTGCCCAGTAGAGTGCATGCGGGGTTTTACAAAAAACAGGGGGTCTCCAGATTTGCCTTTGTTACGTCATGTGGACGGGTCGTTCTTGTCCAGGTTTCAGTTTGGAGCTGTTTTTAAAAAATGTTTGACGGCGGTTGGGGTTGCGGCAGGCTCATATTCATCTCATTCCTTCCGGATTGGCGCAGCAACGGAAGCAGGGCGCTGGGGGTTGGATGATGAGGGGGTGAGGCGTATTGGTCGTTGGGAGTCAAAAAGGTTTAAGTCCTATGTCCGCCCCCATATGTTGTAATTTTGTTGTTTATGCTTGCAAATGTTATATGGTGGTGCCTAACTGTGTTTTCCGTTTCAGATTCGCCTCCTTGTCTGGTGTGGTTGATGGGTCATTCGTACGTGCACTGGGGGGCTTTGAGGGCGGACGTCCGCCCGGATGGTCGCCAGTTGCGCATTCCGCGACAGGATGCGGTTGTGCATTGGCTGGGGTTTAGAGGTATGTCGTGGAACAGGGTGTTGGCGGAATTCCAGACATATGTGCGGCTTGATAGGGTTCCGGAGGTTTTAGTGTTGCACGTGGGTGGGAATGACTTAGGAGTCCGCCCTTTTCGTGAGTTGGTGCGGGATATCAAACATGATTTGTTGTGTTTGTGGGTATCTTATCCCAAGTTGGTGGTAGTGTGGTCGGACATAGTCCCAAGGAAGCATTGGCGGTTAGCTAGATCGGTGGAGAGAGTCAATAAGGCTCGGATAAAAGTTAACCGGGCGGTGTCCCGTTTTGTGGCAAAGAACGGGGGCATTTGCGTGAGGCATAGGGATTTGGAGTCAGGATTGGGGAATTTCTGGAGGAGTGACGGGGTTCATCTGACCGAGGTTGGCATTGATATTTGGAGCTTGGCTATAGCAGAAGGCATAGAAAGGGCGGTGGTGGTGTGGAGGAACTCACAGGCTTAAGGTGGTCAAGGCCTGTTTCGCGGTGGCGGGGGGAGTCCTTGAGGCCAGTCAGTACAAAATGGTGGGGGGGTCGCATCGGGGGTATGCGTCCCCCAAAAAAGGTACATGGTTGAAGACTTCATCGGGTGTTATCCCTTTGAAGTGGTCTTCTGGTAGAAGGTATGTCACTTGAAGGCTTCATCGGGTGTTATCCCTTTGAAGTGGACTTCTAGTGGTCGGTATATCACTTGAGGGCTTCAACGGGTGTTATCCCCTTGAAGTGGACTTCTAGTGGTTGGAGCCATCTGCAGAGGTGAACGGTGCTTCCGAGCTGGTTTACGGCTGGAGGTAATTAGTGGTTTGCAGATGGCTAATTCGGTGTGTTCTTGAAAGGAACATCTGAAGGGGCTTCAAGGACTTCCTCTGCTCGGGTTAATGTTAACGTTTAATTGTTATTTATGATTCTGACCCATGTTGGGTCATGTGAATTATTAGGAGGAATTCTCTGGTGGATTCCTAACTAGTTATCCGAATGTTTCGGATTTAAATTGTTTTTATAAAACTGTGAAATTAATAAACGGCTGCTGTGGCCATTTCACATCCAACCTCGGTGTCATGTGTCGTTACTAAATGGGGGTGGGGGATAGTATGGTTTAAGGTTAACACACGACTCTACCTAGGCAGGTCAAGAAGAGGCTGGACGCAGCTGCAGGCTTGAGGGAAGCCGACATGACCGTCCTGGTAGGGAAAGGGTTAATGTTAAGAGGTGAGGGAAAGGTGAAGGAGCTGAAGGAGGGACGGGGAGGAGCTAGGGGGGACGGGGGGGCCGTTACTGCGCTTCCCGCTGTTTCTCGGCATTGAGCCGGAAGCAGCGGGAGGAGTAATACACAAGAAGCAAAGCTCCCACCCTCCCACCCTTGTTTTGTTACTCCTTAGGTCTTCTGTACGTCCATATATGAGCGTTGTGTTTTATTTTGTGTGTTTATTTAACATGTTTTTCTTTTTTCCGGAGTAGGTTCTGTTGTCATGGCAGCTGGCGGGGGGAGTCCTTGAGGCCAGTCAGTACAAAATGGTGGGGGGGTCGCATCGGGGGTATGCGTCCCCCAAAAAAGGTACATGGTTGAAGACTTCATCGGGTGTTATCCCTTTGAAGTGGTCTTCTGGTAGAAGGTATGTCACTTGAAGGCTTCATCGGGTGTTATCCCTTTGAAGTGGACTTCTAGTGGTCGGTATATCACTTGAGGGCTTCAACGGGTGTTATCCCCTTGAAGTGGACTTCTAGTGGTTGGAGCCATCTGCAGAGGTGAACGGTGCTTCCGAGCTGGTTTACGGCTGGAGGTAATTAGTGGTTTGCAGATGGCTAATTCGGTGTGTTCTTGAAAGGAACATCTGAAGGGGCTTCAAGGACTTCCTCTGCTCGGGTTAATGTTAACGTTTAATTGTTATTTATGATTCTGACCCATGTTGGGTCATGTGAATTATTAGGAGGAATTCTCTGGTGGATTCCTAACTAGTTATCCGAATGTTTCGGATTTAAATTGTTTTTATAAAACTGTGAAATTAATAAACGGCTGCTGTGGCCATTTCACATCCAACCTCGGTGTCATGTGTCGTTACTAAATGGGGGTGGGGGATAGTATGGTTTAAGGTTAACACACGACTCTACCTAGGCAGGTCATGACCAAAATACTGCTGTGTAAAAGTGGCCTTAGTGTTATAAAAACATTCTAGACAGAAATTACTCCACAAGTGATTGTTCTAATTATTTTATTAGAAATAAGCTGCAATGGAATTAAAATATTGGCACATGAACCTGCTCCTAGGAGCTTACAGTCTAGCAATCTATTCCCAACCTCTTAATGACTGACAAAATGTGTATGGAAAAAAAATTCTTCAGTTGCAAGAAAAAAAAATGCTAAAATCACATGAGGCTTTGAAGCCACAAAAAAAAAATCTGTTTAATTTTTAAAAAATATGTCTTGTTATTAAGAGGTTAAGACTTACAAAGTAATATAAAATTGGATGTCCAGCTCTAAAGAGTTTACGATCTACATGGAGGATTCTTGTCAATTAAGGCTCACGTTACATTATTATGACATTATATCTTGATCTATAGGGCTTACACTCTACAGAAAGAAATCCTCCCTATTACTGATTATAATCTATTATAAGGAGGTATACCCGTTTCCTAAGAGTTTATAACCAGAGGAAGGGAGATTTCTCATTACTCTCTAATGGTAAAATACATGTTTTATATCAATGTGGCTTTAGCAGCTTCCTCAAATATCCTTCAGTTGGAGCAATAGTGTCACAGACAGCCCCGGACTCCACAGAAAGACATGTGTAGAGGGAAAGTTGCTGCACAGTTTACTAAGTGCAGTTGCACACGATCTGTGAAAACTGACCCAATTATCCGATCTGTTGAAAAACAGATCATGTCCTACCTTTCCACGGATCACTGACGAGACCCGGTCGGCACACAACGGTTGTGTGCATTAGGCGTAAAACTATAAAAAGGTAATGTGTGATCATAATTATTTAAAAAAAACAACATTTGTAAAGCAACTTCTCTGGAGTACGGCAATACCCCATTTGTGGTCATAAACTGCTCTTTGGGCAAACGGCAAGGATCTGAAGGGAAGGAGCGCCATTTGTCTTTTGGATCACAGATTTTGCTGGATTGGTTTCTTGACACCATGTCACTATTGCAAAGCTCCTAAGGTGTCAGTACAGTGGAAACTCCCCAAAAGTGATTCCATTCACAAAACTACACCCCTTGAGGAATTCATCTAAGGGTGTAGTGAGCATTTTGACCCCACAGGTGTTTCATAGATTTTATTAGAATTGGGCAGTGAAAATTAAAAAAAATCCTTTTTCTTCAATAAGACGTAGTTTTAGCTGAAAATGTTTCATTTTCTCAACAAATAAATGAAAAAAAGCACCACAACACTTGTAAAGCAACTTCTCCTGTGTACGGCAATACCACATATGTGGTCATAAACTGCTGTTTGGGCACACAGTAGGGCTCAGAAGGGAAGGAGCGCCATTTGGCTTTTGGAGTACAGATTTTGCTAGATTGGTTTCTGGGCGCTATGTCGCATTTGCAAAGTCCCTGTGGGACCAAAACAGTGGATCCCCCCCAGAAGTGACCCCATTTTGGAAACTACACCCCTCAAGGTATTCACTTAGGGGTGTAGTGAGCATATTAACACCACAGGTGATTGGCAGAAATTGGTGTGCACTCGATTTTGCAGAGTGAAAATGGGATTTTTTTCTATAGATATGCCAATATGTGGCACCCAGCTTGTGCCACTGGAGACACACACCCCAAAAATTGTTAAAAGGGTTCTCCCGGGTATGGCGATGCCATATATGTGGAAGTAAACTGCTGTTTTGGCACACTGTAGGGTTCAGAAGGGAGGTAGCGCCATTTGGCTTTTGGAGTGTGGATTTTGCTTGTAGTAGTCTTGTATTGAGTCTTACTGGTGTTTCTGTTTATAATGTGGGGGTACATGTAAGCGGGGCGGAGTATATAAGGGGCATAGTCAGGTGGTATAATAATGGGGTAAACAAAAACAATAAAATAATCCATAGATGTGTGTTACGCTGTGATACAATCCTTTCTGCACAGGCCAGTGTCGCACTGATAAACTGTGTCCTTTCTTATCCCCCTTTTGGTCCATACTCCGCACCTTTGCAGTTTGAGGAATTTTGCTGAGAAGTGTTGTCCTGCTATAATACGGGCACCGTCGCTTCCAGCAGATATGTTTGGGCTCTCCCCTTCCTGGTTCCCTAATTTTAGGGGCCTTGATAATTCGCCACTTGAAACAGAAGAAATGTTTCCCTCGGGCACAACTGCATATTTTTTTATTTCCTGGCTTATTGGAACCATAACTAATTTTATTTTTTCATAGACGTAGTGGTATGAGGGCTGTTTTTTTTGCGGGATGAGCTGTAGCTTTTATTGGTACCATTTTGGGGTACATGCAACTTTTTGATCACATGTTATCCTTTTTTTTTTGGGAGGCAAGGTGACCAAAAAACAGCAATTCTGACATTATTTTTTTAATTCTTTTTATACAGCGTTCACCATGCGTTATAAATTACACGTTACCTTTATTCTGCGGGTCAGTCCGATTCCGGTGATACCTAATTTATAGAACTTTTTTATGTTTTACAACTTTTTGCACAATAAAATAACTTTTGTAAAGAGAATGGATTTTTTCTGTCGCCATGTTGTGAGAGCCATAACGGTTTTAATTTTTTCGTTGACGGAGCTGTATGAGGGCTTATTTTTAGCGAGACGAGTTATAGTTTTTATAGGTACCATTTTTGGATACATGCGACTTTTTGATCACTTTTTATTTCAATTTTTGGAAGACAAAGTGACCAAAAAAGAGCAATTATGTCAGTATTTTTTAGTTTTTTTTTTACGGCGTTCACTGTGCGGAATAAATAACATAATATTTTTATAGTTACGGTCGTTACGGTCGCAGCGATACCAAATATGTATGGCTTTATTATTTTTTTCAATAATAAATGACTTGATAAAGGAAAAAGTGCGATTGTGTTTTGTGTTATTATTTGAAACTTTTATTGTATTTTTACAACTTTTATTTTTACTTTTTTTACACTTTTTTTTACACTTTTCTTTAGTCCCACTAGGGGACTTGAAGGTCCAACTGTTTGTTTGATGTTCTAATACATTGCACTACCCATGAGCTTGGTGGTTTAAGTGGCTTGGTGGTTTAAGTGGCTTGTGAACTAAGTGGAGTTCTAAAACCGGATTGTGTTGCTGTACTTCTGTATTGTGTTGCTGTATTTCTGTATTCGTTCCAGCTGAGCAGCTGACGAGGGGGAAGGGGTTAACTGGACACAGATTCGTTCCAGCTGAGCAGCTGACGAGGGGGAAGGGGTTAACTGGACACAGATTCGTTCCAGCTGAGCAGCTGACGAGGGGGAAGGGGTTAACTGGACACAGGTGGTATAAATTAGTCAGCAGACCTCATTTTGAGCTTGCTCTTTCTGAGCTTGGTGGTTTAAGTGACTTGTGAACTAAGTGGAGTTCTAAAACCGGATTGGAAAGAGGAGTTGAAGCCCCAGTAAGTACTCTTCTTTTTATTGGAAAATTGTTCGCTGTTTTGGTGTAACTTGGATAATGGATAGCAAGATTGGAGGTTTTCTTCAGTGCACAGTTTGTCTTATGTATACACGACTGGAGCCGGAGTTCCAGGGTGAATATCTCTGTGGCAGATGTGAGCATGTTGTTCACCTGGAAGCTCGCATTAGAGATCTGGAGGCGCAAAATGCAACACTGAGGAGGATAGACAATTTTGAGCGGAGCTTGCTGCTCACAGAGCATGCAGTTAGTGGGTTAGAACTGGAGGGTGAAGACATGGGTGAGCAGGATCAGGTAAGTAGCTGGGTTAATGTAGTTAGGGGCAGTAGAAAGGGGTCAAAGACAAGGAAGGCCGATCCGGTTTCTGGCATTCCAAGCAAAATTGCCAGGTTGGGTGATGATGCGAGGGTGTCAGTCTCAGAAAAGGCAGCCCTAGTGGATACTGATCTCCCTAACAGCCGGGAGAACAGCCCAGCTAGTAGTCGGCGGGATGGTAATGCAGGTAAGCCAAGACAATTGATAGTTGTAGGGGATTCTATAATCAGGAAGACGGATAGAATAATTTGTCGCCAAGACCGCCTCAACCGAATGGTTTGCTGTCTCCCTGGTGCCAGGGTTTGGCATGTGGTGGAACGGGTGGACAAATTGCTGGGAGGGTCTGGTGATGATCCAGCTGTCGTGGTCCATGTCGGTACCAACGACAGAATAAATGGTAGGTGGAGGAGCCTTAAGAATAATTTTAAAGAACTAGGCTACAAGCTGAAGGGAAGGACCTCCAAGGTTGTATTCTCAGGAATACTGCCTGTGCCATGCGCATCACAGGAAAGACAGCGGGAGCTTAGGGAGTTAAATGCATGGCTGAAGTCTTGGTGTAGAGGAGAAGGATTTGGGTTCCTAGAGCACTGGGCTGACTTTTCATTGGGGTACAAACTGTATTCTGCAGATGATTTGCACCTAAATGGAAGGGGGTCCGCTGTGCTGGGGGAGAGAATTCTAGCTGGGGTGGCGGAGTATTTAAACTAGGGCTGAGGAGGGAGGTCAATGTAGAAAAAAAAGGGGTAGCCAGGTTAGAGAGGGGTCAGACTATATTGGTGGGGGGAGAAACAGAATGTGGGGAGAGGACTAGACAACAAGATAAGGAGATCCTTTCGTTACAAAACATCAGTGTAAATAAAAAGGACCGATTAATGTCAAATCACATTTCTGATAATAAAAGTGAAAAACTGACAGGCAAGTTAAAGTGTATGTTCACAAATGCCAGAAGTCTAGCAAGCAAAATGGGGGAGCTGGAGGCCTTGATACTGGAAGAAAATATAGATATAGTTGGTGTTGCTGAAACATGGCTGGACTCTTCACATGACTGGGCTGTAAATCTACAGGGTTTTACACTTTTTCGTAAAGACAGGACAAATAGGAAAGGTGGTGGTGTATGTCTGTATGTGAGAAGTGATATGAAGGCGAGTGTGAAAGAGACAATAGTGGGTGAAGACTGTGAGGAGGTTGAAACCTTGTGGGTGGAACTAGAAAGGGAGGTAAACACTGAAAAAATTACTTTTGGTGTAATCTATAGACCCCCCAATATAACTGAGGAGATGGAAGGTCAGATATATAAACAGATGGAGCGGGCTGCACAGGCGGGTACTGTAGTGATAATGGGAGATTTTAATTTCCGGGATATTAATTGGTGTCATGGTTCGGCTTCAACTGCAAAGGGGAGACATTTCCTCAACCTGTTGCAGGAAAATTTTATGGGCCAGTTTGTGGAAGACCCGACTAGAGGTGAAGCTCTGTTGGATCTGGTCATTTCTAATAATGCAGATCTTGTTGGGAATGTCAATGTTCGTGAAAACCTCGGTAACAGTGATCATAATATAGTTACATTTTACCTATACTGTAAAAAACAAACGCAGGCTGGGAGGGCAAAAACATTTAATTTTAAGAAAGCCAATTTCCCCAGGATGAGGGCTGCAATTCAGGATATAGACTGGGAAGAACTAATGTCAAATAATGGAACAAATGATAAATGGGAGATTTTCAAATCTACTTTGAGTTATTATAGTGCAAAATTTATTCCTACAGGTAATAAGTATAAACGACTCAAATTAAACCCCACATGGCTTACACCTTCTGTGAAAGGGGCAATACATGACAAAAAAAGGGCATTTAAAAAATACAAATCTGAGGGTACAGCTGTAGCCTTTGTAAAATATAAAGAGCTTAATAAAATCTGTAAAAATATAATAAAATTAGCAAAAATACAAAATGAAAGGCAGGTGGCCAAGGATAGTAAAACAAATCCTAAAAAATTCTTCAAGCATATAAATGCAAAAAAGCCAAGGTCTGAACATGTAGGACCCCTAGATAATGGTAATGGGGAGTTGATCACAGGGGATCAAGAGAAGGCAGAGTTACTAAATGGGTTCTTTAGCTCTGTATATACAACAGAAGAAAGAGCAGCTGATGTAGCCGGTGCCAGTGCTGTTAATATATCAGTTGATATACTGAATTGGATGAATGTAGAGATGGTCCAAGCTAAATAAAATAAAATAAATGTGCACAAGGCTCCGGGACCAGATGGGTTACACCCTAGAATTCTTAAAGAGCTTAGTTCAGTTATTTCTGTCCCCCTTTTCATAATATTCAGAGAATCTCTAGTGACTGGTATAGTGCCAAGGGACTGGCGCAGGGCAAATGTGGTGCCTATTTTCAAAAAGGGCTCTAGGTCTTCCCCGGGTAATTATAGACCAGTAAGCTTAACATCCATCGTGGGGAAAATGTTTGAGGGGCTATTGAGGGACTATATACAGGATTATGTGACAATAAATAGCATTATAAGTGACAGCCAGCACGGTTTTACTAAGGACAGAAGTTGTCAAACTAACCTAATCTGTTTTTATGAAGAGGTGAGCAGAAGTCTAGACAGAGGGGCCGCTGTGGATGTAGTGTTTTTGGACTTTGCAAAGGCATTTGACACTGTCCCCCATAGACGCCTAATGGGTAAATTAAGGACTATAGGTTTAGAAAATATAGTTTGTAATTGGATTGAGAATTGGCTCAAGGACCGTATCCAGAGGGTTGTGGTCAATGATTCCTTCTCTGAATGGTCCCCGGTTATAAGTGGTGTACCCCAGGGTTCAGTGCTGGGACCACTATTATTCAACTTATTTATTAATGATATAGAGGAAGGGATTAATAGCACTATTTCTATTTTTGCAGATGACACCAAGCTATGTAATATAGTTCAGACTATGGAAGATGTTCATGAATTACAGGCAGATTTAAACAAACTAAGTGTTTGGGCGTCCACTTGGCAAATGAAGTTTAATGTAGATAAATGTAAGGTTATGCATCTGGGTACCAACAACCTGCATGCATCATATGTCCTAGGGGGCGCTACACTGGCGGATTCACTTGTTGAGAAGGATCTGGGTGTACTTGTAAATCATAAACTCAATAACAGCATGCAGTGTCAATCAGCTGCTTCAAAGGCCAGCAGGATATTGTCGTGTATTAAAAGAGGCATGGACTCGCGGGACAGGGATGTAATAATGCCACTTTACAAAGCATTAGTGAGGCCTCATCTAGAATATGCAGTTCAGTTCTGGGCTCCAGTTCATAGAAAGGATGCCCTGGAGTTGGAAAAAATACAAAGAAGAGCAACGAAGCTAATAAGGGGCATGGAGAATTTAAGTTATGAGGAAAGATTGAAAGAATTAAACCTATTTAGCCTTGAAAAAAGAAGACTAAGGGGGGACATGATTAACTTATATAAATATATTAATGGCACATACAAAAAATATGGTGAAATCCTGTTCCTTGTAAAACCCCCTCAAAAAACAAGGGGGCACTCCCTCCGTCTGGAGAAAAAAAGGTTCAAGCTGCAGAGGCGACAAGGCTTCTTTACAGTGAGAACTGTGAATTTATGGAATAGCCTACCGCAGGAGCTGGTCACAGCAGGGACAGTAGATGGCTTTAAAAAAGGGTTAGATCATTTTCTAGAACAAAAAAATATTAGCTCCTATGTGTAGAAATTTTTCCTTCCCTTTTCCCTTCCCTTGGTTGAACTTGATGGACATGTGTCTTTTTTCAGCCGTACTAACTATGTAACTATGTAACTACCGTGTTTCCCCGATAGTAAGACACCCCCGATTGTAAGACGTATCGGGGGTTTCAGGGGGGTCGGCTAATATAAGCCGTACCCCGAAAGTAAGACATATGTCTTACTTTCGGGGAAACACGGGGTATTGCCGCCTCCTGCCCACTTCCGCGCCGCCCCCCTCTCCATACGTCACCCCCAGCACTTGTCAATGCCGCCTCCTCCTTAAAACCCGAGCCATAGACTTTTTACGGCTCGGGTTTTAACTTGCTGCCCGCGCGATCGGGCAGCTGAATGTCGGGTCTCCGGCTGTCAGTGACTGCCGGGGACCCGGAGGAGAAGATAGAAGCAGCTTTAGCTGCTTCTGTCTTCTCCGATGTGTTTTTACACAGCGTTCAATGAACGCTGTGTATAGGAATAGAGACAGCAGCAGCGGCGCTGTCTCTATTCCTCCCGATGATCATGTGACAGGTCACATGATCGCCGGGTCCCGTTAGTGGCAGGCTGCTGCTGTGTCTAACAAGACCCAGCACAGCCCTATTAGTGACAATCGTCACTATGAGAGGGCTGATTTCCCCTGTAACTGGGGCTGCTGTGCAGCTCCAGTTACAGGGGAAAAGATGGTGTAAAAGAAAGAAAAAAATATATATAAAGTTCCCCAAAGGTCTTTTTTGACCTTTGAGGGACAGACCATAGTAATAAAAAAATAATAAAGTAAAGTGCAAAAAATTCGACAATTTTTTTCTAATATAAGACATACCCCGAAAGTAAGACATAGTGGGGCTTTTGGGGATAAAAAGAAAGTAAGACACTGTCTTACTTTCGGGGAAACACGGTATGTAACTATGTAACTGTCAGTTGTTCACTGACAGCAAGCCGATCAGGCTCCGCCTCCGGGCGGGGCCTAATCGGCTAACGTAATGGCAGATAGGAAGCCTTTGTTAGGCTTCCATTTGCCATAGCAATCGCCCCCCCCCCCCCGCAACAATCGGCCCCCGCAATCGCGTAGCGGGGTGCCGATGTTGCTATAAGAACTTAAATGCGGCGGTCACTATTGACTGCCGCAATTAAGGGGTTAATCGGTTCGGATCACCGCTGTGATCCGACCCGATGTTTTCCCCCAGTACTAAGGCTGCTAGTAGCAGCCTGTACTGGGAGATGCCGGGCTGCGGGGAGCGTCTGTGTGCTCTGTTAGGAGCACACGTGGATTAACGGGCTGCAGGCACAACGACCAGCTTTGCAACCCGTTAATCTACGTGGGGTGGTCGTGAAGGGGTTAAACACTACTTTGGGGGGAAAATGGGTTTTCTTTTTAACTTTTAATATTTTTTTTTGTACATAATTTTTTTTTACTCTTTTTTACTTCTCCCCTAGGGGACTTGAACCAGCGATCATTGAATCGCTTGCACAATATACTGCAATTCTAATTTTGACAGTCTTCTATTGGCTAGGAATACAAAGATGGCTGGCATGGGGGCTTTCATTAGGCCCCCATGCTGCCATGCCAACCATTGGCACCCCGCGTTCGTGCCAATGAGCTGTCAGAGGGGGTCACCCTCTCTTTCTAACAGCTCAGCTCATCTAAGGGATTAAACAAGCGAGATCCCACTAGTTATAGTGATGTTCAGTCTGTATCATACAGCCGACACCCGTGCTGTATGAAGTGGGCTCGGCCTGTGAGCCCGCTCCATACTTCCCCTACCTAGCTATGACTTAAAGAGGACCTGTCACTAGGTCCTACAAAGTGAGTTAGTAGTCTCACCTAATTGCTGCTGTGTCTAAGAGTCCAGAGGTGTTTTTCCTGTGCTTGTGTGTCCCCCGTTGTTGAAATATGGACCCCTCTTTATTCAGCAACCAATATGGAAATGACCCGCTGGCTAGCCAAGTGATGGCCACTAGCGATTCTTAATAGGCGGAGCTACCACTGAGACTCTGACGCTGTCCACCCTTACCTTTACTTGAATTTGGTTAAGGACTCCAATTTCTTATGGAATAAATTTAACACAATGCAGGGACATGCTAGCAAAACCCTTTCCAGGCTGAAATCAACATCACAACCACTGGGTGGCTCCACAGAGACACATATAGCATAGACATCTTGTGACAGCATCACAAATTTATTTTTTCTCTCCAAACATTACATGTTACCTTTACTCTGCAGGTCTTTATGATTAAGGTGATACCTATATATATATATATATATATATATATATATATATATATATATATATATATATATATATATATATATATATATATAAATCGAAGAATAAGCAGCAACTCCAAGGTTCAAGTGAAAAAAATGGGTACATTATTGCCCGTGCAACGTTTCAGCTCCGTCCACTGGAGCCTTTCTCAAGCGATTTTTATGTACTTGGAACTTGGTCTGTTCCTCAGAGCTTGCACCCACACGCTGCCAGTGCTGCCTGACTCTGTATATACCTATATATATATTTATATGTTTGTTTTACTACCTTTTCACAATAAAAAATTTTGCAGAGCAATACTTTTATGGGTGCTTGGGTTTTGTGGCCCAGTTATAGTTTTCAATGGTACCATTTTGGGATACATCGGACTTATTGATTATCTTTTAATTATTTTTTTATGGTAGAGGGATGAACAAAAGACAGAAATTCAGCCATTGTTTTTTTATATATTTTCGTATGATTTTCACCGTGTGTGTTGCCGTAATTTATGTACTAGTTTTATAGTATGGGTTGCTATGGTTGCAGTTATACCATATATGTATTGCTCTTTTTAATAGTATTATTTTAGTAATATCTAAACATTTTGGCAACTCATGTCACGGGGGCACCGATGGGGTGACCCCTCACTCTGTCTAACCACTTAGATGCTGACATCTGCAGTTAAATAATTAAATGGCAAGGATCTGCGTTATGTCCAATATCGGCCATTGCAGCAGGATGTCAGCTATTACATGGAGTGTGGACATCTGTTTGTGCCATCCCCGCGACGTACATTTATGGTGCTGTACGGGAAATACATCCTGCCAGCACCTTAAACAGGGGCGTAGCTAGGGGGGGAAGGCGGGGCACGTGCCACCTCCTTCACTATAATTGTACCTGTGTCGCAAGGACACAGGTACAATTAGAAGCAATGAATGACCGGGCACGTTCCATGCCCGGCCATTCAGCGCCTCTCCATGAATGAAGCGACTGGTACCTTTTGTACCAGTGACGCTTCCGTCGATGAAAGGCGCTGACTGACTGGCAGGGAAAGTCATCCTGCCCAGCCAATCAGCGCCTTTCATAGACGCTGTGTTCAACCCCCTGGAGACCTGAGCAGAAGAGAGCAGGTCTCCATGGCTGCCGGACAGCGTGGGAGCGGGAATAAGGTGAGTTTGAATTTTTTTTTTTTTTAAATTGTAATAGAAGTGTGGCTGTATCTGCGGGGGACTATATCTACAGGGGGGCTATATCTACAGGGGTGGGCTATATACAGGGGGGCTATATCTACAGGGGGGCTATATCTACAGGGGTAGGCTATATACAGGGGGGCTATATCTACAGGGGGGCTATATCTACAGGGGGGCTATATCTACAGGGGGACTATATCTACAGGGGGGCTATATATAGGGGGGCTATATCTACAGGGGTGGGCTATATACAGGGGGACTATATCTACAGGGGGACTATATCTACAGGGGGGCTATATCTACAGGGGTGGGCTATATACAGGGGGACTATATCTACAGGGGGACTATATATACAGGGGGCTATATCTACAGGGGGGGGCTATATACAGGGGGACTATGTCTACAGGGGGACTATATCTACCGGGGGACTATATACAGGGGGACTATATCTACAGGGGGTGGGCTATATACAGGTGGACTATATCTACAGGAGGTGGGCTATATACAGGTGGACTATATCTACAGGGGGTGCGCTATATACAGGGGGAGTACATCTACAGGGGAGCTATATCTACAGGGGGTGGGATATATACAGGTGGACTATATCTACAGGGGGTGGGCTATATACAGGGGGACTATATCTACAGGGGGCTATATACTGGGGTGGGCTATCTACAGGGGGACCATATCTACAGGGAGTGGGCTATATACAGGTGGACTATATCTACAGGGGGTGGGCTATATACAGGGGGAGCATATCTACAGGGGGACCATATCTACAGGGGGATCATATCTACAGGGGTGGGCTATATCTACAGGGGTGGGCTATATCTACAGGGCTGGGCTATATCTACAGGGCTGGGCTATATCTACAGGGCTGGGCTAATTCTACTGGGCTGGGCTATATCTACAGGGGTGGGCTATATCTACAGGGGTGGGTTATATCTACAGGGGTGGGCTATATCTACAGGTGTGGCCTATATCTACAGGGGTGGGCTATATCTACAGGGGGCTATATACTATATAGCCCCCCTGTAGCTATAGCCCACCCCTGTATATGGTGCTCCATAGATAGCCCACCCCAGTATATAGCCCCCCTGTAGATATAGTCCCCCTGTAGATATGCTCCCCCTGTAGATATGGTCCCCCTGTAGATAGCCCACCCCTGTATATAGTCCCCTGTAGATATAGCCCACCCCTGTATATAAGAAAAGAAAAAACACGGCGCCGCATAGTGTGAGTAAGCCCAATGATTAACAAGCTGTTGTTTGACAGATGAAGGCTTACCACAGGTAGATAGATCTAGAGCGTGAAGTAGGTAGATAGGTATTGGATGAGTGCTGCTGCCGAGATCCCAACCGGTCAGCCCAGACAGGCCACCGCAATAGATAATGTAAAGATTCTTTGAAAAACGGGACTCCGTGAGGCGCTGCTACTCAGAGAGGATTCAATGATATTAAATAATAGTAATTTTATTGTTCAGGCTACGCGTTTCAATGCCGCACCGGCATCTTCCTCAGGCCACATGAATTGCAGTATTAAACAACAGCCCTTTTAAATACAACACGCGGGAAAAAAAACGCCAATGTAAACAGGGTCAGAGTGCACTGGTGACGTCATCACCGGGGGGAGTTAAGCTTAAAAATACACGGAAACATCCATTTGTATGTACTAATTGTAACATTGGTTGAAACAAGAAAAAACAAAAGTTAAAAAGGGATATGAAAAAGAAATATATAAAAAAGACAATTTAGAAGCAATCTCATAGATATAGTAATATACATGTCAATGGATTAAACATGAATTAAAACTCAACAATCATATAGATATACAGAAGTAATGCCGTATCGCATTAGCAAAACATCGCTAATGCGATACGGCATAACTTCTGTATATCTACACTACCGTTCAAAAGTTTAGGGTCACTTAGAAATTTCCTTATATTTGAAAGAAAAGCACAGTTTTTTTCAATGAAGATAACATTAAATTAATCAGAAATACACTCTATACATTGTTAATGTGGTAAGTGACTATTCTAGCTGCAAACGTCTGTTTTTTAATGCAATATTTACATAGGTGTATAGAGGCACATTTCCAGCAACCATCACTCCAGTGTTCTAATGGTACATTGTGTTTGCTAACTGTGTTAGAAGGCTAATGGATGATTAGAAAACACTTGAAAACCCTTGTGCAATTATGTTAGCACCGCTGTAAACAGTTTTGCTGTTTAGAGGAGCTATAAAACTGACCTTCTTTTGAGCTAGTTGAGAATCTGGAGCATTACATTTGTGGGTACGATTAAACTCTACAAATGGCTAGAAAAAGAAAGCTTTCATGTGAAACTCGACAGTCTATTCTTGTTCTCAGAAATGAAGGCTATTCCATGCGAGAAATTGCCAAGAAACTGAAAATTTCCTACAACGGTGTGTACTACTCCCTTCAGAGGACAGCACAAACAGGCTCTAACCAGAGTAGAAAGAGAAGTGGGAGGCCCCGCTGCACAACTGAGCAACAAGACAAGTACATTAGAGTCTCTAGTTTGAGAAAGGTCCTCAACTGGCAGCTTCATTAAATAGTACCCGCAAAACGCCAGTGTCAACGTCTACAGTGAAGAGACGACTCCGGGATGCTGGTCTTCAGGGCAGAGTGGCAAAGAAAAAGCCATATCTGAGACTGGCTAATAAAAGGAAAAGATTAATATGGGCAAAAGCACACAGACATTGGACAGAGGAAGATTGGAAAAAAGTGTTATGGACAGACGAATCGAAGTTTGAGGTGTTTGGATAACACAGAAGAACATTTGTGAGTCGCAGAACAACTGAAAAGATGCTGGAAGAGTGCCTGACGCCATCTGTCAAGCATTGTGGAGGTAATGTGATGGTCTGGGGTTGCTTTGGTGCTGGTAAAGTGGGAGATTTGTACAAGGTAAAAGGAATTTTGAAAAAGGAAGGCTATCACTCCATTTTGCAATGCCATGCCATACACTGTGGACAGCGCTTAATTGGAGCCAATTTCATCCTACAACAGGACAATGACCCAAAGCACACCTCCAAACTATGCAAAAACTATTTAGGGAAGAAGCAGGCAGCTGGTAATCTATCTGTAATGGAGTGGCCAGCGCAGTCACCAGATCTCAACCCCATAGAGCTGTTGTGGGAGCAGCTTGACGGTATGGTACGCAAGAAGTGCCCATCAAGCCAATCCAACTTGTGGGAGGGGCTTCTGGAAGCAGGGGGTGAAATTTCTCCCGATTACCTCAGCAAATTAACAGCTAGAATGCCAAAGGTCTGCAATGACGAAAGCAAAGTTTGAAGGAGAAAATTATTATTTCAAATAAAAATCATTATTTCTAACCTTGTTAATGTCTTGACTATATTTTCTAGTCATTTTGCAACTCATTTGATAAATATAAGTGTGAGTTTTCATGGAAAACCCAAAATTGTCTGGGTGACCCCAAACTTTTGAACGGTAGTGTATATGATTGTTGAGTTTTAATTCATGTTTAATCCATTGACATGTATATTACTATATCTATGAGATTGCTTCTAAATTGTCTTTTTTATATATTTCTTTTTCATATCCCTTTTTAACTTTTGTTTTTTCTTGTTTCAACCAATGTTACAATTAGTACATACAAATGGATGTTACCGTGTATTTTTAAGCTTAACTCCCCCCGGTGAGGACGTCACCAGTGCACTCTGACCCTGTTTACATTGGCGTTTTTTTTCCCCGCGTGTTGTATTTAAAAGGGCTGTTGTTTAATACTGCAATTCATGCGGCCTGAGGGAAGATGCCGGTGCGGCATTGAAACGCGTAGCCTGAACAATAAAATTACTATTATTTAATATCATTGAATCCTCTCTGAGTAGCAGCGCCTCACGGAGTCCCGTTTTTCAAAGAATCTTTACATAACCCCTGTATATAGTCCCCCTGTAGATATAGCCCACCCCTGTATATAGTGTCCCACAAATAGCTCCCCCTATAGTGCTCCACAGAAAGCCCACCCCTGTATATAGCCCCCTTGTACATATAGTCCACCCCTGTATATAGTGCTCCACAGATAGCCCACCCTTGTATATAGTATATACAGGGGTGGGCTATCTGTGGAGCACTATATGCAGGGGTGTACTATCTAGTGGAGCACTATATACAGGGGTGGACTATATGTACAAGGGGGCTATATACAGGGGTGGGCTATCTGTGAAACACTATATACAGGGGTGGACAATATGTGGAGCACTATATAAAGGGGTGGGCTATATCTACAGGGGGGCTACATACATGGTTGGGCTATCTGTAGAGTACTATATACAGGGGTGGGCTATATCTACAGGGGGATATATACAGGGGTGGGCTATCTGTAGAGCACTATAGGGGGAGTTATTTGTGGGACACTCTACAGGGGTGGTCTGTATGGGGGCACTATCTACAGGGGTCTCTATGGCAGGCACTATCTACAGGGGGCTCTATGGCAGGCACTATCTACAGGGGGCACAGTGTGTGTGTGTAGGACACGGTGTATGGTGCTATTATAATTAGAGGTGCAGTGTATGGCGCTATTATATTTAGGGGCATAGTGTGTGGTATAATGATAACTTTATATTTATTTATAGGTGCAGAAATGTTGGTAAAGTGAGAAGCTGAAGACATCTGAGCAGCAAACTGCAGAAATGGTCTGTGACCGGGAGAAGCCACCATAGAGGTCTGGACCGGATGGAGAGAAAGAACTAGAATCTGAGACGTCACCGGTGAGTCACTTAATGTAAATGTTTATTCTGCCTCTAATCAGCACTGTAGTCACTGTATGATCTATAGCGAGATGATGGGTGGTATGATTATGATAGGATTTATTTTTTGTGAAACGGCATCTCCCAGCATATCCTTATCATTGTTTGGGCCATGCTGGGAGCTGTAGTTTTACGCCGCACACACCTATACGGCAGGAGTTGCACTAAATTGAGCTGTATTTGTGCTGGTGTTGTATATATGTAGTGAGCTTGCTTCTGGGGCTGTATATATGTACTGAGCACTATTCTGGTGTTGTGTATAGAACTATATTGCTTGTAAAATGTACAAATGTTTTTATGCTCGCGTTACATAAAAATAAATGACACGTCGATTGGTAGAGAAAACAAACACGGCGAGGGGGAAGGAGATGTTGGGAAAGAGGTTGGGGGGGGGCGCGAAAATGAATCTTTGCCCCGGGTGCTGGAGAACTTAGCTACGCCTCTGCCTTAAATGTATGGCACAATGTGCCAAGGGGTTGATGAACCTGCAGTTCCTATCACAAAGTACAGGATGAGAAGCTCCATACATACCCGGTGTATCCTCCTCATGACATCAAACACAAGTATTGAGAGCTTCATATAAGGCTGGGTTCACACGTGGCGGAATTTCACTTGAATTCCGCTGCGGACACTCCGCAGCGTTAATCCGCAGCAGAGCCGTTTCTCCATTGACTTCCACTTAAATTTAGAAGTGTTCGTTTAGACGATGCGTAAAATTCCGCTGCGGAGCATAGGCTGCGGAGCGGAATTTGGTGTCCGCAGCATGCTCTGTCTGTTGCGGAGCAGTGGCGGACTGGTTGCGGACTCATGGCGGAATTTCTCCATTGACTTCAATGGAGATTCTAAATTCCGCAATGAAGTCCGCAGCTGTCATGCACATGTTATGTGTGCTGCGGATGCGTCTTGCTTTTTTAACATGACATTTCTTCATTCTGGCTGGACCTATGTATTTCTAGGTCTACAGCCAGACTGAGGAAGTCAATGGGGCTCCCGGAATTACGGGAGCATTGCTAGGAGACGTCAGTAAATAGTCACTGTCGAGGGTGCTGAAAGAGTTAAGCGATAGGCAGTAACTGTTTCTGCACCCTGGATAGTGACTACCGATCCCAATATACAGCAACCTGTAAAAAAATAGAAGTTCATACTTACCGAGAACTCCCTGCTTCTGTCTCCAGTCCAGCTTCCCAGGATGACCTTTCAGTCTAAGTGACGGCTGCAGCCAATCACATGGACTGCCGCGTCATCCAGGGAGGTAGGGCTGGATGCCGAAAGAGGGACGCGTCACCAAGACAACGGCCGGTAAGTATGAAATTCGTTTACTTTCACTAGGGAAAGTGCTGTCCCTTCTCTCTATCCTGCACTGATAGAGAGAAGGGAAGCACTTTTTCCGCAGTCCGCAGCAGCTAGTCCGCATCAATTTACTGCACATTTTGGGCAGGTCCGCAGCCGTAATCCGCAACCCGGATTAGGTGCGTCATTGATGCGGACAGTTGTGGAGGAAATCCGCCACGTGGGGGCATGCCGTTAACCAGAAGAGGTGAAGATCCTGCACAAGACGAGGCTGACAAGAGATTCTTTATCAGTGACAATTCAGAAATATACCAATAATTCTGTATCTTGCAGTTGGGAGACATTATTTCTTACAATACACACCTCAGCTGCTGCAGAACATTGTGTTGAATAAGAACATCTTCTTCTTCTTCTCCTTCTTCAAACAGTACCATGTAATAGGAGCCCCAGCTGCTGTAGAACCTCTTTATATTTAGAAAGGGAGTTTCATGTTTAGCAATCAGTGACTGACATGAAGTTCCCCCTCCCCTGCTGTATAACAGGAGCATGACAATGCCACAGTGCCCCCCCCCCCCCCCAAATAGATCCAGCTACAATAATCCCCCAGACACTGCCTGCTTTATTACACAGGTTAGAACAGATGGTTTCAGCTGGACTTATTTATTGATATAAGGTATAATAAAATCTTGACTGCGTCTTCCCCCTGTGATAAATCTGCCACAACATACATCACTGCCATTACCTGTCACACTGGTTAACGTTACTCCAGTGGTCTGTGTGGAGCAGAGATGCAACTTTTCTCCTCATTTGCGATTTTTCTTTTTTTTTGTGACGTTTTATAAAGTTGCATTTTGTAAATAGGTCTGAATCCCGGCCAAGCAGTAAGCCACGCCCACTTGTCACTCCACTTTTTACAAACTGACATTCATGGCACATATGGTTCTAAACTGTGGCGCACTCTCACTGTTTTGGAGTAAAATGTGGCAAAAAAAAAAGACACAAATGCATTAATACATGTGAGCCATGGACTGTTTTCTTTTTATATAGCTATATTTAGAATGGCAGGAAAATCCCATAGCTTCTAGCATTCTTATGGTGCCAATATATGCTGGGCACATCAGACACTTAGCTTTACCTCTGGCTGGGGCAATAATGGCAGGGAATGTTGGGGGTAGTAGTAAAGTTCACTTATGCGGCCCCCGATGCTGCCAGACAACACATACAAGCTCCTCTTCCTGCTGGGATGTCGGTTGCTGGCTCCAACAGTTGTCTAGGAATTCCCCGCCTCCTGACACACCCATGCATTCAAATTAGCCAATCAGCTGCTCTGAGAAATAGAGCAGCTGTGATTGGCCGATTTGATTATATAGAAGCCTTAGTGGGAAGGGCTGACAG